>NC_091510.1:14758691-15063758 GCF_947461875.1 Haliaeetus albicilla
TTTTCTCATTATTTCAATAGGACCCAAACCCTGTAAGAGAAGCTGCAAGTAACGGTCTCCTTATGTCTCTACAAAGGAGGCTTCCCTAGTTGCTGGCACTAAACCAGCTCTTATTTGACAGCCGTGCTATAATTACATCTGGGTCAGGAGGCATAAACTGACAAATTTTGTTTGGAAACAATAATTGGGAAAAGAAGCAATAACTAAGCAGAGCTAATAATTTGGGATCCATTTTGCCCTCCTGAAAAGGCTTTTCACAGATTCTTATTAGCATAGGAATTAACATAAAATGCACACCCTGAAGAGTATTTGAGAGAAATTGTGCTAAAAAAACAGGCATAACCAGAAAAATATGTAATGAGCTCTGAACTCTCAGCTGAATGCTCCGGAGCGGGGAAGTGAAGCAGTAGCCTGAAAGTTCCTGTAAGAGCTGGGGGATTTGGCCGGTCTAGAAGGAAAGACAAAGTTCCCCTTTCCATATCACTGGGAGACAAGACACCGCCTTGGACATCCATTTTTTGCTACATTCAGTGCCGATTTCTGAACTCTTGCTAATTACATTGACTAAATGGTTATACTTTTAAAGTGGCCTGTTGCGAATTGCACTGAGGCGCCTAAGCAATGGCTACTATATCCTAGACCACAAGATACTTATAGAAGGCAATTTTTCTTCCCTATTTTTGGAGCTTCTGGTAGTTCAAGCAGATGCCTGACTGAATGAGATCATCGGTGACTGAGCTGCAGCCGTGACATACATTTATAAAAGCAGTGCCAAGAGGCCAGCAAGGATCAGGAAAGATGGTTCTAACGGTATTACCGGCTGTTTGGCTTGACTTTCTGTGCGAGGGGTGCCAGCCGGTCATTTCAGCGTACAAGCTATTTCTGATACTTGTGCTTCAAGACATAAATTTGGTCTAATGACTACCAAAAAGACATGGCAACGAGACCTTCCAGGGAAGAGCTTCAGACAGCCAAGCTCCTCACTCAGCACCTATGCCGGCCATCTGAGCTCTGCCCATACCTGCTGCAGCCCAAGCGCTCCACCGGGGATTTCGGCACACCTCCCTCTCCTTCGGCTTCAGAGACACAGCGTGGGGAGAGCGGGTGGTCACATCAGATGTGTATCGCTGAGCAGTGGGACCCTGTGCGAGAAAATACATCCCAAATAAGCAAATGTGAAGATGGTGCCATCCTGAGTGTGCCATGGAGACCAAGTCCTTCAGTAAGCAAATTTGAAGATGATGCCATCCTGAGTGTGCCATGGAGACCAAGTCCTTCACTAGACCATATCGGGGGAAGCCATTTGCCGTTTGAGACACTGCTAAAAGGTCACGGCAAGCCCAGCCCTGGCCCTGCCCCAGGAGCAAAGTGGAGAAGTCCTTCACATCCCAGGATAAGGAGAGAACACTTACAACAGAAACAACGAGCTCTACTGTTTCTGAGACAGGTTAGCTTCAGACGTGTTTTGAGAAAGTTTCCTTCACCTGGAGAGGACTCATAATTCCAGGCGTGAGATCCTCTCCCCGCTTCATCAGGGAGGTAAACGAGACATCAGCCAGTCAAGAGAGAAGCGGTCGCTCTGTCTCACTTTGGCTGTAAAGCAACGCAGTAGAGGTCACGTCTGTGAGATGCAGAGAGGGGTACAGCCGCTCGCCCCGTGCCGGCTCCTGGCCTGGAAATAGGTCAAACGCCATCACAACAGCGAGTCAGTCAGGATCGGACAGCGAGGAGCAGAGGAGACTCTTCTCCTTCATGCTTTTGCAAGCCCAAGGATCAGGCTCGGCTTGGGGAGAGGCTGTCTGGGGAAGGAATAACAGGAGAGAGGAGATGGGGCGGAGACGGGAGGAGGTCAACTTGTCTAGGGATGGGGGAGAAGCCCTAAATGTATAAAATGTGGGAGGAAAGGAGAAAGTAGGAAAAGTCTGGGTATTGGTGGCCCTGGGGAAGTCAGTCAAGGAGAAGGAGCATTCAAGAACACAAAACAAATTTTTTACTTAGTACAGTCAATTAAGGACAGGTTCATTTTCTTTAATGGATTTTAGGCTAAGCAAGGTATATCTAAACCACTTTGAGCCCATTGCTCAGCTGAGCAAACTGCTCTGACACTCCGCCAAGGGTTTAACATCTTTCTAGCATTTGGTTTTGTCACCAAAACGAGTTCCTTGGTCTATTCAGTTCTCCTCTGGGCAGGGCAGGCAGAGCCAGAGGTGCCGGCAGCACAGGCATTGACGTGAGAGCGTGGCCATAAAGAGACACGAGGGTCTTTCAGAGGGACCCTGCCTGGCGCAAAGATGTGCTGCATTTTCAGCTGCTGATGCTCTTTGGATGCAATTGCCTATGAAATAAGATACCGGTGTATATGTGCACACCCAACAGCCCACATCAAGGATATGTGGCATCCTATAAAACCCTTCCCAGGGGAGGAGGACAGTGCTTCAAACCATTCATGATCATATTAAAGAAAAGGTTCATTAATCACCTGTACAGTTGGGATTATGAAGCAATTAATCAGATAAAGTTATTTAAGACCACTAAGCTGGACTTGGCATCCTTCCCCCATTTTTAACAGAGGTTCACAGAGCTCTGTGCTTATAGCAAAGCTCTGACAGAGGCAACACACCCAGATGTTCCTGAAGAGAGAAGGAAACTTCTCGTGGTCACCAGTAAGAAGACAGATCCTGGTACACTGCAGCCTCTTTCACACTTCCCAATACTCCTTTCAAAATACTGATACCACTGTGTTTGTAGAAAATATCAAAAGTTCAACACAGAGATGCTGCAACAAACAATACTTCTTCTTCCCACAGAGTTCTTCCCCCCAGGGCTACAGATCATTTAATGGGAGAATTGGTTATTTCAAAACGAACTGTTCATTACAGTATTTTCATTGACAGTTCAGTGAAACTGTCAGCTCTTCTCTCTCTAATTGCTTTTGATCAACAAAAGAAGAACATGCACCCTTAAAAGAAAATTATTTTGATGCAGCTGGCACAGCTCCCTGTTTAAAGAGACTGACGTGTAAAAGAGCAAGCAACAGACAATGACGAGATGAGAAAGAAAGGGGAAAAAAAATCTAACACGTTTTCCCAAACAATCATTTGTTTCTTCAGTATTTCTGCAGACAAATGCAGTTACTCCAGAGGAAAACTTTCCATGTCCTTCAGCAACCTCTGCCGGAAGAAGAATTTATTTGGATCGACTCCCACTAGCACTCAAGAAAAAGCCAATTCTCAAGTATTTATCGGGGAGCAAGTTGTTAGCTTGTGTTGCATGAGTCAGGTTTCTCACTGGTGCCATTCAGTCAAGCTACAGAGATTAACTTGGATATACAGTCCAGTAAAACCTGACATGGAATACCCATAATTGAATCTAGGCTACAACTCTAGTCATAACATAAGTAGCAGCCACGTAATCCTAAACTCTAGTGGAAAGTGTGATCTGTCAGCACTTGGTTTTTAACAGATTTCTGTAAAACACCTTGCATAAAAAACCTTGGTCTCTCATTGCTTGCCCTTGGTAATTCAGTAAGCATTAGTACGTCACGTGGAAAACCAGCTAATAGCATGGTCCTTTAAAAATTAAATAGAAATTTGTGTTCATTTTCAGCCCACTTCTTTTTCCCAAATCCTGAAATACGGAAGAAAGAAAACAAAAATCTTGAATCCCAGTTAGATTTTGGGATCAGAATAAAAGGAAAGCCTTGCACGTTCAGAAGCAGCACAGGAAAGCCCCCGAACGCTGGAGACCCACCAGCTCGCACCTTCATCGCACCCTGGGGCGGTCGGGCTCTGTTCCCCCGCCAGGTCCCCCCCTTGCGTGAGGCAGGCTGGGGGTCCGCGGCTGGCTCTCACCCCTCCTGCTCGGCTGTGGCGTTTGCTCTCTGAACCTCGGCAGCCCTTCCCGGCATCGCAGACCCCACCGCTCACACCAGTGCTCGGCGGGACCCCCATCTCCTCCCTCCCGGCTCAAGGCACCAGCTCCCTTTCTAGGGCCGGGAGCACTGGGCTTTGCCTCCAGGAAAAGCCCCTGCCAGAGAGCTGGAGGGAGATTTCCAAAAGGGTGATGCCGGTGAGGGTCACCATTTGGTTCCTAGCCAGAAAAGTTACATCTGATGTATGAGCTCGGGAAAAATAAAGCAGCAAGACCAGTTGCTGAGCACATCTGGTTCAGGCGACAGCGTGCTCTTGGGGAAGGACGTGGCTGCGCACCGGGCGGGTTACTCATCGTTACACTGCCTTCTAACAAGGGCCTTGATTTCTGAACACTTAAGGTTAGAATTTATTTGGTTTGTTTTAAAAAAAAGCTTTGCATGTAGCGTATGTTACCTGCTAGCTGAAACAGTCACCCTTGGGATTTCAGCAGAATATGTGAACGCTCAGCTCTTCCAGGAACCAAATCGCTCAGATTTATGTACCCAATTATGGATTTAAAATCTTAACTTCTAACATGCTGGTTTGAAAAATGCGGCCACCTCCTTCCTGGTTATACATAGCTGCTGTGAAAAAATAAAAAAACGTCACGAGAATGTCCCTTAGCCCGAAAGAGCTTGTTTTGGCAGCCAAAACAGCATCTCCCCGGAGTGCATGGAGGATATCTGTGTTTAGCTGCAAGAGGTTGAACTGACCGCACATGAGACAGGGAGGATAGGAAGCCACCTTGATTTGTCACACCAAATCCAAGCTTTGTGTGAAATTCCAGTCCCAATTTAATTCACTACTTCAAATAGCTGGTACTTGGGCACACCAAAGCCTTCCAAGTTGAACTGCAGACTCCAGAATAGCAGAAGGAAAGCAGGAGCACCCAACACGTGCCTGATGGCCTCTGTCAGCTCCATCTGCTCATTTTCCCAATACACATCCTCCTGGAGAAACAATGTGATTTAGAAAATCACACTGGGCTTCACGCAATCACATTTTCTTCATGGCCTTGAAGAAGACAAGATGAAGACCCAGGGGTTACGCCGTACCTTTGCAGCGCTGCCTTTGCCCAGCCTGTCAGTGATCAAGCCAGGGGAGATTTAGATTGGATATTAGGAATGATTTCATCACAGAAAGGGTTGTCAAGCGTTGGAACAGGCTGCCCAGGGCAGTGGTTGAGTCACCGTCCCTGGAGGTGTTTGAAAGACGTGTAGATGTGGCACTTAGGGACATGGTTTTCTGGTGGACTGGGCAGGGCTAGGTTTAGGGTTGGACTCGGTGATCTTAAAGGTCTCTTCCAACCTAAACAATTCTATGATTCTTTAAGTGTAAGACCAGCAGGAACCCGCAGAGCCCACATGCTGTATCTAATCCTGCAGCAATAACAAACTTTTTTGCTTTCTGCTGGTTTAATTTTTTTTCCTCCTTGCTCTATAACTCCCCTAGAAACCCCCCAGTCAGATTTCTTCTAATTTTGCCTTTTTTTCCTATCTATCAGACATTGGTTATTTTTACTCCTGCGTTCCTAATGTAGCTTGAAATTAATGCAGCCTTTTTATTTATGTATCAGCCTCCTCAATGATGTATGCACAGTTTGAGGAGAGAAATAATTACAGGCTGTTGCAGAAGAGCACAACAGGCTGGTGTCATTACATCCCAGGCAAACTCGTGCTTTGTTTGGGATTCACGGCATATGGGATTATTTTTTTTTTAAAGATGTTTGATCTGATGTTTTTTCTCTAGACAACATAATAATTTAAATCAGATCAGGATGCAGGCAGTTTCCTACTGTTCCTAAGCGATGCATGCAGTGCTTTGTGCAGCATCAGAAATCAGAGAAAAAAGGGCTGAGAGGACACGTCCCTGCTGCCTGCCGGACAGGGCAGACCCTCATCCAGGGATATTTGAGCCCAAATAAGGAATAGGAATGTTTTGACTAATACTTTAATTAAAAGCACTCTAGACGAACCCATCTAAATTGAAGCAATGAAGATCCAAAGTTCAGGAGAAAAACCTAAGTCCCCTTTGCAGTGACACCACTCTTGGATCTGTAATGTGTTATCAAACTGTGGAGAACTCCTTGCCAGAAAGAAATGGTAAACCTTGCACCGCTATTTGAGAGAGGAGGTTTGGCCGTGACCCACTGGGGCCAGCCATGGCTATTGATTTCATACGGTGAGGACTGCAGATGAGGAGAAAACCAAGGGACATTTTTACCTGGGGGCTCTGACCTGAGGTAGCTGCTAGACAACAATAAAAAGAGAAAAAAGAGAAAAAGGATTAAAACTTTCCAGTGTCTTTCCGATGGCTTTTGGTGGGGTACCTTGTTGTGGTCCCTGGATATTTAGATAGAAAACGTAGTGCTAATAAAAAGAATACGCTTTTTATTTTTTTAAAAAACCTCGCCTCATCAATTCCTCCACAGGTGCTGTGGTTGAGACTAACTCTGGCTGGAAAATGGCTTTCCCATGCCATGAAATTTCAGAGTTGCTATAATCTCTGGGTCCTTCCACCAAAAGAGAGAAGGTGGGTGGAAGCCCACAGTGGGTACCAGTGGACAAGGCAAAAGAGCAAAAAACCCCTCAAACTTTCAAAATGTATGAAGCCTACTTTTTATACAAAACAGAGCCCCATCCAGAGATGCTATGTATCTTTGCTTTATAGGAGGGATTTTAACATACTTCTTGACACAACTGGAGTTTAGCCTTTTGATTCCTCATTTCTATTCATAGCTAAATTCAGTTGCCATTGAAAAATATTTGTTGAATCTTCTTAATTTGTTCATTGTACAAACAGCATATATAATAGGAATAAAGGCAGGAAATAAAGAAACAATTGCTTATGAAAATGAGACTTTTTAAATTCAATTTAAATACTATGGCACTTCATATTATTTAAATAAGGCAGCACTTTTTGTTTAACATTGTTATGAGGGTATTTTTCCTAAAATAAATTTTGCACTACAGTCCACGTACCAAACCAGGACTATCAGTGTACACTCTGGCCAGTGGGATATTCCACAACCTCACGGTCAAAAGATCTTTGTAAGTGTTTAAGTAAATTGGTAAATTGGGATGGCACTTGTTTTACCTAGGTGTAGGCTAGATTAGGCTGATCATGTAGATTTCCTTCTCTGGCAAAGAGGAAAAAGACCCAAATAGCAGATCATGTCCGTAAGTGTTTAAGATTTGCAGGTTAAATAGCCTTCTATGGGTGCCCCTCTCCCTGCTCTGAGCATGGAGCGGGAACTAGAAGAGTACTTCTGGCAACTATACTTACTAATAGATGAATAAAAATAGAGAGATGAGCTCATGCTTTAGTAACCTGATTAAATTAAAGCCAAGCCTTTAATTTGTTAGCTTTGGCATGAACTGTCGCACTAATTACTAGGGAAAACAGGTGCCATATTTCAGGAAAAAAACAACCAAACAAACATGGAAATAATCGAACACGCAGCACTTCAGAAATGACTGTTCCAAGTAAGCAGTTTTATATGCAATGGTAGATCAGAAACCAATTTAAAAAGAAAGAGGGGAAAAAAATTAATCTCTGTAGTCTGTACAATTTCAATCTGATAAGAAGCCATGTTAAAACTGTAGTTAGTTCGGTTTTACTCTGAAAAGTACATAAAAACATCTCAGAGGGAAATCTCGTTACACTATGGCAGCAACAATAAAAACACGTTTTTAGTTGACCAGCAGAGCAATTCTAGAGAAATGCCTGGGAAGGTACTGAGAGGAGAAAAGGGGGTGGATTTTGCTTACTTTTACACAAAAAAACTCACTGGATAAGTTGAGTTGGAAACCTAGGGAGCCTCAGCTTTGCAGACCTCTCCGTTTAGCAGGAGGTAGGACCCGTGCCGCACCGTGTGCTTTCCCACATAGTCATCTCGAAAAAACAAAGCAGATTGGAGATGGGCTTTGCTGAATGGCACCGAGAGGCACTGGAAACCACACGACAACCGAGGGGACAGGCAGTAAAACGCCTGAGACAAAAAACAAGGGGCGAGGGACCTCTGATTTGACCCGTCCTTCTGATGATGCCGAAGTAAGCGCTCCTCAGGTCTGGAGCAAGACTTGGTCCCTCCCTATGACTGCAGAGATCAAAATGACTTCTCCTGTGAATATCAAGAAGAAATAGCTGCGGCTTATCGGGCACAGAAACACGAGCGCTGTAGCCCTACCCCACGGCATTGCCTGGGCAGATCAATGGCGCGCCCCACGGCCCTTCGCACAAAGCCCCTTTGTTTCTTGAGAAGCGAGTGTTGGATTTCACCCGCATCTCAACCCGAAATCTCTCTGCCATGTTTTATTTCTTTTCACTTACAAGGCAGGACAAAAAAAATCTGCAGCGTGCTCATCCCAAGCGAGCTATCAAACAAATGCACAATTATATATTTGAAGAAGAGATGGTGAACATTAAGATTACTCTGACTGTAAAACTACTCTACTCTTTACTGAAACCAGTATTCATCACAAGAAAGCTGTATTTCAGTGTGATGTTTTGTAAAATGGTATACCATGATGGCCGTATGATTACTGCAAAGGTTGTATAATTGGATGATTTAGGATATGCAGAGCTTTTGAAATACACTGAGTTTGTTCCTTTCAATAAGATTGCTAACACATTCTTTTAAGTCGTTCATTTTACATGAATGCATTCATTTTACAAAATCCTCTCTTACACTAGTACTGGAAGTAAATTCAGTTGGGCCAGTTTGATTTCTCTGTACTGTCTGTTATTGTACATTCTTCCACCACCTCTCTGCATTCATCTCCTCTCTAGCTGAAAAAAATCTGGTTTTTTTCCTGTTGTATTTCCTGGAGATCTTTTCCTGCTCTCATTAATTTTTATTGCCCCGTTCAGAGCACTCTCTGCTCTGCTAAACAACAGGCAAACAGAATAGGAGCCATGTTTCTGGTAGGGTGGACAACAAATTCCTCGAAAGGAAAAATAGTAATCCCATGTAATTTTTTTTCCACTCTGTCCCTTACACAATCTGGCACTTGGGTTGTTATTTTTAAATCACTAAGCACATCAGCTAGAGGTTTTCTGTGATCTGTCGGCAGTCACATCTAGCTTTTTCCCTCCATCCCGCCTGCAAATTAATCCAGCGTCCCCTGGGGTAAATCCATCGTTCAAATCATTCCTGTCAGCAGCTTGTGAAGGTCTTGGCCGGCTCACCAGCGCACGCACTGATCCCAGACCTCATCACCTCGGTGGGGACACAGCTGCTTGGTGCCACGCCGGGCTGGGTCCCGTCCCCCCAGCGAGGGCCAGGCCACCCCACAGCACAAAGCCACTGTGAATTTTGCCCCTCAGCAGGAGGCAGGCTCAGGGCTTGCTCTCAGACATCATCCAGGAGGGAAAAAAGTACTTTTTGCCTCCACTGCGTGCTCTAACCTGAATGGGTTGTGCTCCCCCTCGCACACACCAAAACACGAGACCATTAGTTAATTGCTTTTCCCAATCTGCCTGCTCTAAGGGGAAATAGCTATTGCCAATGAATAATAAATTGTACATTTACATATTTTCTTTTTTCTTTCCTAACTTAAAGATTTGATGCCATTTGCAAACTACGGATCTCTTTTTTTTTTCCCATCTCTTTTTAAGATTACTAATACATCAAGCAAATAATTCCATGTCTCACTTACAGAAGGTGGAAGTGCTGGTCTGCTGAACAGTGACAGTTTCAAACCCAATTATTTGCTTTCCCTCTTGATTAGGAGAAAAAGGTCGCCGAAGTCTGTTTGCTTTGCCTACTCCCTACCTCCTTTATTTGAGCCAAGGTATTTCCACAAGACATTCAAGGCGTCAGAGCTCCTCCGTTTGATGGAGACCCTGCCCTCTGAGCTGATGGCGACCCTGCCCTCTGGGCTGATGGCAAGGACACAGCCACAGCTCCCGAGGAGCTCTTCCCCTCGGGAGACCCAAGACGTGGTGACCACCGAGGGCCAGAGATCGGACTCGCTTCAAGCCTGGAAGCATTGGCGTTGGGCGACACAGCCTCAGCGAGGCGAAGGAGCATCCTCGTGGGGAAAGCAAATCCTGCCTGGCTGGCTGAGTGCAAAACCTGACGGAAACAACCCCCTGATCAGTGTGGGTTTTTAACCTGGATACCACTGAGGCGACGCTCAACTAAACAACATATAGGCTTGGCCTCAGGTAACTATGGTGGAGTAAGAAAAATTGTCTTCACTGGGATTTTTAGGTTACAGGAGCTATTTCAGTGCGTTTACAAGATTGTAAGGTACTCCCACCCCACAAGAGAGAACTACCCTTCCTTGCAGGTAGTTTTCTTCTTGTTTTCTTCTCCCTTAAAAAGCTTCTTAAAGGATAATATCTGAGAGTAATTCATTTTCTAGCTCATCTGCAGAGAGCTTGAGTAAAGATAATTGTGTTTTACGGTGCTTGAGAGAATCCAGAAAGCAGTTCAATGTCAACTTTTCTGCTGAGGTGATCCAACCTTGCAGATTAAATACCAATAAAAGTACAGAAGATGCATAACTCTTGGTAAACGCTAAAGCTTGTCATATTGTAAGTGTAATTTTGATGATGACTACTTTGCCCCTAATTCAAAACAACACCTGTCATTGTGTTTGAGGTAGGCAAAGTGCTGAACTGACAGTGCTGGAAGCTGTATTTCTTTATTCAGAGATGCCTTACGGAGACACAAGTGCAGCATCAGCTCCTGCAAACTGGCTCTTCTCTGCGTTCCCATGTCTGTCTAGAAAGGCTGTGCCTTTCAGAGCATGAAAAAGTCCCTCCTTTGCTCGTCCCTGGTCTCTCTGCCAAAATAGGGAGCAGCAGAGCGCTTCTGCAATACCAGCTCCTGCGAGGGGTTCCCTTGACTGGTGATTGAATAACACGCAGAATAACATCCGTGACCCTGCATCCCGTGACTGTAACAGCTATGAGTGAAAACTCAGAGAGGAAGCAACCTTTGCCCCTAACCCATCCACAGGAAGGTCCGTTCGCTGTCCTCTCTTGCTCTGCCTCTCCAAAATCCTGCTGCTGGACATCCCTGTATCACCTGATACCTTTCTTACTGATATAACTTGTTTCTCTATTCCTGTTTATAATGTATCAGACACTGTATGCCTTTCATACTCTTCTCGTAATAGATCAATGAGAAGAAAACCTTAAAAGTTAACCGTTAACTTGCCTGGCTAAGAAAGACATGTCAAAAGACACGTACCAAGGACCAGCGGGATAACAGCACCAGCTTCTGCTGTTTTTCCATCCTCACCAAGTCAGCCCAGGGTTTGCCACGCGTCTCACCGCTGAAGCACGTCCCCGTCACGGCCCTGGAAGGTGAGCGGGGACATCCCCGGTGGGGTGGGCGCAGGAGGGTTCCCCATCTCACGCACCTCCGGCATCCATCCCGGGGAGGGATCGGCCGCCAGCCAGGAGCAGCTTTCACTGCGCACACTGGCAAAGCGCTCCAGAGTTTTCATCGTTCACGTGACCAACGCTAATTTACTGCTTAATTACATCTCAGTGAGAAGCGGTCTTTCTCCCGACAGAAAATATTACTGATATCAGACGGGGCCAGTGCTGGCAGGGGCGCAGGGAGGGCAGCAGAAATCTATGCTTCGAGTAAGACGTTATCAGAGCAGATTGTTTTCCCCTCTTCTATTTTAAGTAATCAATCGCTATTTAATTAGAATTTAACAATCACAGTACATGTTTAAATACAATGCAACAGTTGCAGATTAATTAAAAGCCACTTGATTAAAAACATTTGCAGGTTGATAACTTTGCAACTAATTTTATGTTTCAGAATTCCTGTTCTCCAATATTGTTTGCAAAAATCAGGTGGCAGTTAATTAACCTCGTACCATTGCCCATTCAATCAAAACTAAAAAAACTTTGGACATTTGATTCCATCTGTTAACAGCTCTGTTAAACAAAATAGCCAAAGCCCCAACTACATTTTCATAATAAAATCTCTTGAGGACAGTTTCTATCCCCAGCTTCTTGTAAAATGAGAATGAGTCAGAAAAAGTCAGATTTATCCTGAGAGACAAAGGAGGGCACCACTGTTTCATGAAACTGCTCCAGGACAGTGTGAGGAGATGCTGGTCATCTGTGCTGGCCTTCACGCGGCCACGATCTCTCCAGAGGTGAGCAATGCTCCCCTAACAGCTGCTGCGGAAAATTAATTCCCAATGGTCATCTTACTCTGTGCGCTGAGGAGCAAAACCAAACAGCTCCAGCCACCAGATTCCATCTTTAAAACTGAAATAGAAGAAAACTGAAGTCTGAAGTCTCCCAGGAGAACAGGAATGAGAAGTCACAACCACGACAAGGGTATGGAAGCTAAGACTGTCTCACTTATGGAACTTTGAAATAGCAAATTTAAAACATCTCTGCAACACAACCAGGCAAACGTGATGCCAGCTAAGGATAATAAAAGATGCGGCACCTCAGGCATAATCCCAGCGCACGAGATGTGGCAGCCATCTGACCTCGTTCTTACATTCGTCTGCTAAAGCAGCTGATGGACAATTTGAGGTGGTTGGAGGGACCAGGACTGAGCTGCTGGGCTGGAGACCGCCTGCATGGCACACCTCACGCCTTTCCCTTCCACGGCAGCCGGGGCTGCAATCCCACCAGGCGTATCCGAAGATGAGGATGCGCGGACCCTCTGCCCACCCGGTCGGAAACCGGCCCTCACCCACACGTGAAGGACACTGGGAGTACTTGAGGACCACGTCCCAAGCAATAAGCCTAGTAACAGATGTACATGGGACAACATCTTTAAAAAGCACCGTAGGACTGAAAGCCTTTCCCAACAAAACGCTGGCTGCCAGCCTCAGCTGATTAGCATTACAACTGAAACGTGTTTATAAACATGTCATATTTTTGTAGCTCACAGAAAACTTGGGAGCATTAGAGAATCCTCAGGACACATTCCCTAAAATGCAGCCTGCAGAAATGTCCTCATTTTCCTCAGCACACTGGAGAAAAAGATAAAAGTTTTATTGGTACTCAGGCATTGCACATAAGGTCAAGGGAAATGCATGGGCACCGTCTTATTATGGAGCTTATGGGCGTTTTTCCCAGCGACATTGGCCAGTATCGAACATAGGACACTGACCTAGGTGTGGACTGGGGGTTACCCTGGAAGGCAGTTCCTATATCCATAAAACAGTGGCGACAACCCATTACCGAGAATCCCCCACAGATGTTTGTTAATTATTTTCTGACACACGAAGACAAGAGAGAACAGACCAGGGAAAGCGCTTCCCCAGCGGTGATTTACAGCCCCATATGAGCCCACCTAGGTACCTGCAGGCAGAGAGACAACCATTTTGTGCTGATAACAACCAGAACCTCCAGGCAACGAGTCTTCAGGGTTGCCGTCAGCCAAAACGTAGCCCAACTTCCCCAGCTTTCAAAGGTGCTGGAATTTGGGGTGTCCTTTCTTGGTGCCACTTTCTGCCTAGGAGAAAACTGACACCTTCTTTCAGAGTAGACCTGGCACCTCACTTATGCCCAGAAATCCACTAAAATAAGGAAGATTTGGAACCGCTCCTGTCCTTGATACTGCAGGGTGGCAGCTAGAGAGATGTGCTTACAACACATTTTCTAACCTTCTCTGGCTTTGGTTAATTAACAGGAGAAAGAATTGCACTAGTGATGCCGAGCATCGCATAGACATTTTACGCTCTTACAGCCAGCGATGTCCAGAGCAACACACGATATGTATTTGGAGGCGCTGGGCAGAAGAACTTCAAGCTTGGCATGCCACGCTGCATGAAAGTCCCGTGACACTTTCTTTTGACAGAGACCCAAGTCTTTGAATTTGGGGGTGATCTGGTCCTGCTGTCTGCAAGAAAATAAAAGACAAATGGTGAATTGCTTCCTCTCTTGCCAGAACAACGTCCGAAGCGTAGACGGGAGTCCCTGCGTAGGAGGGGAGTCTGTGCCTCGGAGGTACAAAAGTCTGAGATGCAACCTTGGCTCTGTCTGATGGCCAGTCATAAAACACGCAGAGACAAGAGCACTGCTAGGACCTCTGCTGGTGTGTACTAAATTAAGATAATTAGTGGGACTAAAAGAGCAGCTGTAAATATGAAAATGAAAATCACTACTCTGATCTGCCACTTAACTGGAAGATAACTCCAAGAGGGCATTTCATCCATAAAGCTACTGAACATAGGGCCTTGGACATTACAGGTCAGCCTGCCAAAAAGTCACGCAACCAGCTTTAAGAGAAAGGAATTTTTAAAATGAAGGGTTTATTCTTCTTCTTTGATTCCTGGGTTTAGACAGTGGGATTTATCTTTAAAGGAAGAATTTAAAACTACTAATTTTTCTCTTTTTCTATAAATCCAGTCACGTGGGCTAAGGAAAAGCATTCTAGGCAACTTAAACCAGTGCAAGACCATGTTGTGGCTGAAACGCATGAGCTGGTCCTTGGCTACATGTTCCCACAGCCGCTCTTGGGTCCAGGCTGGTGATCCTGCTGCCACACGGTGTGTAAGATCAGCTCACGGGTCTGACCAGGCATTCACCTCCACTTACTCATTTGCTGTATTAGTTTTCGGTGTGTTCCTCAACCTGAACCCAACATACCGCGCAGTAGTGCAGCTACTGACACCATCACAGGGAGCAGATGGGAGCACCAGGGTGGAAAGGGCAGACCCAGACCTCCTGGAGCAGCACGGGAGCACGTGCTTAAGCACGTCAAGGTAGACTCAGGCAATATCGGAGACAGTTATATTGAGACTTGGATGTAAAGGAAAACCCCTACCATTCTCCGCCCTGGCAGAGATCAAATGGAACCCCATTACTTTTGCAATGAAAACTCAATATTACACGAGCTTGAAACACAAAAGAAATACCAGAGGAAGGTTCACTAAGGACAAGCACCACACAAGTGCAGTTGGCTGAGAGTTAAACGCATTGGCTGCCAGCGACTTTACTCTGTGTCTGTGTATACATATTTTCATGCTTTTGTGTATAAGTATGTGAGCGTACCTTAAGGCAATATTTTAAGTGGAAGGCACAAGGCATGCTCAAAAGCCAGACCTGAAAATAGGATTTAATTGTATTTTTCAACTCATTTGAATATCTCAGCATCAGAGGTTGAGATTGGGGTAAATTTGGATTAACTGACCTAAACCTTTTCTTTGGTGTGGTTCTGTATTTTAAAGACATCTTAAGGAAGAACCATCGTTAGTCAAGGTTTAGGTAATACATATGATCTAATTCCTTACTGAGCCGAAATACGCCTTAAATAACAGTGATTAAAATGTCCTCTCAAAGCCTTGTTTTCTCTCACTCACAAAATGAGTATAAACATGTATCTGTCTGTCTCATCTCTAGGGAAGGTACACCTTAATACTTCTCACGCAATTTTACCTTTTGGACAATGTCTAGGTCACTATTTATATTATTATTTCCTCATCTGATTCTTCCTTATTATTTCAGAGTTATCATACTCTGCCTGGACACGTTTGGTAGTCTCCCTTTTCAAGGGTATACAGATGATTCCAAGTTTATTTTCATAAAATATATGGAGTAGTTATCTCTGCTAAATACCAAAACACTATTCAATCAGGAGAATTAAGCTTATGAAAGAGATGTTAAGCCAATGTCAAAGATCTTTTAGGAAGACAGAACTTCTACACAATAACAACATGGTTGGATTAACTTTACAACAAAAGGAAATTAGACTGGATTTCTACAGAGTCAGTTTTGTTATTCTAGCTAACAATATGATTAAGATGGAATGAATGGTAAAGGCCTCATTCATGCTTCGCTTAGCCCAAATTAATGTGACTGATTACCCAGCCTCTCTGTTCTGGCAGAAATTCCCGCGCCTCCTAGGCTCGTTTAGCCAGAGTCTCACTTTTAAGGCGGTTGACCCCAGACAGAAGGAAACAGTAGCTGAAACTTTTGAAGCTTTTGCACTTCATTGCCCTTTCCTCTGGACAACCAGCTCCAACTTCATGTTTAAGGGGGCAAATGTCTACGGCCCCAGCTACTGTAGAAGATCCAGCTGGGCTCCTCACGGGCATGCAGGTGTTTGATATATGACTACAGTAACTTCAGGAATCTTGCCTTCCTCCGGGTGGTTCATTTTTTTTCTTAAATTACTCCCATGCTCCACATTGCCAATTATCAGACCATCCTAGATGGAGGCTAGTGCTAGGCTTGGGATTAGCTGCTCGCCCTCCTTGAGGAGCATCCCTGGCTCCCCAAGGAGCCATGAATTAAGCTGCTGATGAATAACCCCTTTCTGCCAAGCACCTGAGGAACCTGAGAAGACCATATGGGCTGTGAAAATGACAATATGCACATCAAGTGCCGCTTGTGTTTGCTGTGAGAAAACAAGTCGGTGCAGGCTGACATCAGTGTCAGCATGATGAAGGCTGCAGAGAAAAATGTAAGCTGTAGATTTATCCTAAGAGGCAGGAAACCAGCCAGGAGCAGGTAGCTCCCATCCCTCCCGCTCCCCCTGCACCATCACATCAGTAATGCTCTCTCGCTGGAGCAACCCACTGCCAAAACATAATCCACACAAAGAGCCTTGACTTTTCCTTCTCCTCATCCTTACCTAGGTACAACGCAGGTGAAAACTAGAGGCAGTAGAAACAGTCCATGTGCACTTGTAGAAGCAGGCAGACAGCTTTCCATGATGCTCACCTCTGGAGTAGGCAGGTGTCTTTCCACAGAAAGAGATGATGCTTTGCCACGTAGCCTCCTCACTGGGAGCTCACATACTCCGTACGTTATCCCTCGAAACACCTTCCACGTTCAGGCGGAGGAGCTCGCCTTTTGTAAGTGCACAGGAGGCACCCGCAAGGCTGAGTGCCTTTTGTGGTCTCAAGAGCTGGTGATGCTTGAATCCAACACCCACCACCCCCACCACCCCTAAAAAAAAAATCTTCAGTGAGATTTCTGGAGCCAGACTTACTGGTAAACTGAGTCCTGGCTTTATCCTTACGCATCCATGGAAAAATCAAAGGGAATCCTCTAAGGACAAAGTTATACTGTGCTGCCAGGATGCTTGCCAGGGTATTGGCACTGACCAGTGGGGATTTCACCAACTACCCTTCAACTTCTGTCTCTTCAACCACCAGAAAAATGACCACAGTCTCTTAAATGGCACTAGTTCTCCAGCTGGACCAAGTGCAAGTCAGCCCCAGGCTCCACTCCTACGAGCACTTTGTGCTTATGCATTTAAATGAAAGCCAGTGTGTAAATACTGGGAAGACCAGCGGTGCTGTGTCAGGGGCAAAGCAAGGGAGGTGGCTGACCCAAGCACAACCTGGAGGGCACAAAATGGGAGCAAATGCACTGAGTCAAACTAGCTGCAGCTTACTTGACTTCTGCTACTGCCCAGCAAGGTACTGGGAGGGGGGCACTGGAGATAGATAGCTCTTGGGAGCCAGAGGAAGCCAGGGAGTTGTGGGAGGAGGACTGAAGAGGGCTCTGATGGTCTGTGGGTGGGAGAGGAAGAGAGCAGGCCACTTAGATTTCCAGAGGGAACACCCAACACAGCTAGGGAAGTCCCGATATTGTTCACATTACTTCCATTTTTAAAGGCACAGAAAGAAGTTGAATTTCCTGCATTGTACAAGGAGATTTATCCAAGCTAGAGAATAGGGTATGGATCCTACCATTGGGAAAGTGAAGGCAGCATCTCTGTTTTCAGTGGACTTGTCCAAGAAGAGCAGCTGAAGGAAACAGTTCAGATACCAGTCATAAGGCAAATTATTTCTAATACAATTCTTACCACTGTAAGCTAGGTAAATCTTAACTGCTATGTTACTTCAGATGGACAAAATCCGAAACCAATCTTGTAGCAAAGCTCGACATAAAACCAATTACCGCTGACTGTGAAACATATGCACATCTTGGAGGTCTTTGATCTTTCAGAATGGGTGACAGAAGCTTCTCCTCGCAACGCGCTTCATACTGAAATGATCTGGCTATGGTGTCATGACTCTGAACACTGGCACATGCTACAGACAATTTGACTCAAAAAAAGCTTTATTCCTTCACACTGGTCATTGGTTTGAGCAGTGAAAACCACCATTTTGGTCTGTTTTCACAAACTCATGTCAGAAGCACAAAAGGAATTAGTGAATGCCTTCTCTAAATAGCATGCAGTCGTCACTACCAGTAGCTCAAATGCATGACAGCATTTGAGTCTCCCAAAGGTCTTTCTGGCATCTGCGATGTGCACGTCGGTGGCAACCAGAACCAAACCAAATCCCTCCTGAGTCCTCCAAGATGAATGAGAGAAGAATGGGAAAGCATCCTAATATTCTTCCTGGCAAAACTCTACCGAGGCTTAATTTTTATTACCATCATGTAGATTATGTCTGCAAAAGAAAAAAAAAAAAAAAGAAAGGAAAAAGAAAAGGTTTCTCCAAGGATATGCATATAATTTTCATAGCAGAATAAGTCCTTGAGTCATGCAAAGGACAAAGCTGTGATAAAGCTAAAGTAGTATCACATTTTTCAGCCCTACAAGCTCTAAACATTTCATATCTAGCAATGTTTATGTGCATTTTAAAAGGTAAAAATAATGAATACTTACAGAAATAAGCATTCATACATACATTAATGTATGTTTGGCTCTTGGCTGGAAAAGAAAGAGGTTTGTACATTAAATTGGAAAGCCCTATAGCACAGATTATGGTTCCAGAATGAAAACAAAAAAGAAAAAACTCCATTCCAATAGATTGTATTCTCATAGTTTGTCCTTAGCTGAAGTGAATCCGTGATTAATTTTAAAGATTTGTCATTGGGACAGATATATGTAGTAGTCCGAGCAAGAGACAGGAAAGGCAGTTGGATTTTGTTACTTGTTCTGTTTGGTTTTTTCGTGGTAGCTAATTCATCTGTAAACTTAACTACTTGTACAAAAGGCTTTGTAGAGCTTAGTGACTTTATGCTTTTGAAGACTATCCTTTAATACAAAGAAAGAGCTATTTTGCATTTTCTTACAGAAAACTTTCTTACTAAAGGATTTGGGTTTGAGGAGAACAAAGAAACGACTCAACTGCTAACAAGATAAACATGATGTCAGAATCCAGGACAGGATACATATGGGATTGATTTCACAACAGGACAAACATCTACAATCATTGATGTTGATAAAATACTATATATACAAATATACATAAAACATCTGCACACCGCATTATATATGTCCTGGTTTCGGCTGGGATAGAGTTAATTGTCTTCCTAGTAGCTGGTATAGTGTCATGTTTTGGGTTCAGTATGAGAAGAATGTTGATAACACACTGATGTTTTCAGTCGTTGCTCAGTCGTGTTTATACCAAGTCAAGGGTTTTTCAGCTTCTCATGCCCAGCCAGCAAGACGGCTGGAGGGGCACAAGGAGTTGGGAGGGGACACAGCCAGGACAGCTGACCCCAACTGGCCACAGGGGTATTCCATACCATGTGATGTCATGCCCAGTATATAAACTGGGGGGAGTTGGCCTAGGGGGGATGGCTGCTCAGGGACTAACTGGGCATCAGTCAGCGAGTGGTGAGCAATTGCATTGTGCATCACTTGTTTTGTATATTCCAATCCTTTTATTATTATTGTCATTTTATTATTGTTATTATTATCATTATTAGTTTCTTCCTTTCTGTTCTATTAAACTGTTCTTATCTCAACCCACGAGTTTGAGGGGTTTTTTTTTCCCCGATTCTCTCCCCAATCCCACTGGATAGGGGGGGTGGGGAGTGAGTGTGTGGCTGCACGGGGCTTAGCTGCTGGCTGGGGTTAAACCACAACACACGCACGTACAGTCTTGCCGGCCGGCTGTTAGGAGGACAGAAACCCAAGGTGACCCCACCAGCAACCCCTCGGGATGGACGAGAAGCGGGAGCTTTCCAGGACCTCCTGCCCGGAGCCCTTTTCTCTCTTGGCAGCGGGCAGGTACGGCACGTGACGGCCCTGTGCCAGCCATGCTGTGCGTCCGTGGCTCCCAGCAGAGAAAGCGTGTAATTCCCAGGAAGAAAAACCTCCTCTGGATACCAGGGTGTCATAGTTTAACCCCAGCCTGCTCGCTGGTGGGGTGAGGAGCAGAAAAGACCTTGACTCAGTGGAAGAACTGCTCAGCAATAACGAAAACATCCTCATATTATCAACGCTGGTTTCGGCACAAATCCAAAACATAGCCCAGTACAAGTTATTCCAAAGAAAATTAACTCTATCCCAGCCAAAACCAGCACGCAGTGGAACAAAAGGAAATAACTCCTGGCAAGATGCAGAGCAGGGATTTTTCACACACAGCAGATCCAAGTATCAGTTTGCAGAGTCAGAGATTGAACAGCTGACAAGGCAAACGCAACTGGGAGGAGGAGAAGAGACAGACGGACACTGAGACACCTCCCTCCTTGCAAGACAAAGATACTGCTTTTGGCAAAAACATAATTAAGATTTAATTACTAGGTAAGAACAATCTTAGAATCCCCAAAGGAAAATCTTGCGTTGTTCACAGCAGGAATAAAACACCAAATTAATTTTTGCCAGCACATATATAATCTGGGCTGAGGCAGAAATAACATTTGACTTAAAATTCCTTGTAGAGCAAATCTTTGTCTTATCCTGACAGGGATCAAATATCCATGAACATGCTCAGTTGTGGTATCAAAACCCAATAGGATTTCTGGTAAAATAAACATATGGGATAGGTTTTACAGAGCTCGTTTCATAAACCAGACCAGGCAGCAAACTCAGAAGAGCTGCCAGTGGACCCAGCTGTGCAGCTTCACTGAGATGGACAGGGGGACACATTGAATTCCACGTGGGAACATTTGGCTGCCACTATCAGCAACCTCTTCTCCCTGCAGCCTCAATTTCTCCTCCAGGAAGACCCAACAAAATATGTTTCCCATGTTTTCACAGAGGACAGAACAACAGAGTAAAGCAAGTTTGCCAGCTGAACATCTGCTTGGATAACATCACCCAACAATCACTGCATGCTCAATAAACCCTGGGGTGCTATCACTGAATTTGGGTCAAGTGCTACCATCAGCTGACTTCAAGCTCAGCACTGCTTGAATCTTCAATACTCAGCTGAATGACTAGTGAGACATCTGTTGTAACATCCTTGGTTGATTTCCAAGCAGCACATAGCTGAACATATCAAACACGGTAGGCTAAGTGGCAGAAAGACATTCCCAACTTCCTTTAAACCCGTGGTTTTTTTTCTCAACCTCCAGTCTTCTGCTGCAAAACCAGAAATTATTGCCAGCTTACAGACTGATTTTGAGAAATATGGATGCTTTCATACAATACTTATGAACAGCCAAAAGACTAGTAGAAACTTTCACTGCAATCCAGTTAAAATATTATTATGAATATCAGCCAGCCTGTGTCAATGCTAGCATACTTTCTCAACATATGGGGTGGAGGGCTGGTCTTTAATGCCTTTCTTTCCTTTATCGAGAGAAACTGAAGTCAGTATAAGAGTAGCAAGCTCATCACTTTGGTGAAAACCAATGTGTGAAGAATCCAAAGAAACTAATATCTGGTTACGGGTTGGGAAACTGATTACAGCAAATTTCCATTATTCAGTTAGGGAAGAGGGTGCTTGGGAACTCTGGAAGTCTAGGAAATTAGAGCTAGTCAAAATAACTCCTCTGAAAAATGTTTTCTTCAGTAATAGCACAATAAGCTTTGATAGTCTTCATGTTGGCAGCAAACGTCTCATGAAATCTTAAGCCTTTTTTTTTTTCTTTAATTCACAAGCAAGCCTCTAGTGCATCCCTACAGGCAAATTTTAAGGGTTAGCCCGCTGGTAGGGAAGATCAAGGGAAATAAAGCATTCACTGGAAGTTTGGGAATTGGGTGCTTCTTTTTGGTCTCAGGGGAGGATCATGAAGAAAGCTGTAGGCAGCAGCTTAAGGTGTTCAGAGATCTCAGTTCTTCATTAATGAGAACTCCCAGCCAGGACCCTGCAGCACATCTTTCATGGCATAAAAAATAAAGTAGTAAGTATTAGAAGGAAGGATAGGAAAGGCTTCCACCATCAAGCTGCTGTCCTCAGCTGATTGTAACAGCAGCTGGTTCAAACCATAAACCTCCAATGCTCTTAAAGGCAGAGAGAGTCCCAGTCAAGCTATGTGTGCCTTACAAACTCAGGCAAATGGGGACAAAAAGTCCAGTGGCTTGACATTTCAGTAGGACCTTTCCACAGGCTCTGTCCACTGTTGGTTGAAAATTAATTTCCTAGTGAGTCTGTGACAAAATTCATTAAAATTAAAAAAAACCCAAAGACTGAGTCTTTTCATTCTCCTAAGACCTTAAAAACAGTCTGGAATTAATCAAAGAATGGTTTGGGTTGGAAGGGACCTTTAAAGGTCATCTAGTCCAACCCCCCCTGCAATAGGCAGGGACATCTTCAACTAGATCAGGTTGCTCAGAGCCCTGTCCAGCCTGACCTGGAATGTTTCCAGGGTTGAGGCATCTACCACCTCTCTGGGCAGCCTGTGCCAGTGCCTCACCACCCTCATCATAAAAAAATGTCTTCCTTATATCTAGTCTAAATCTCCCCTCTTTTAGTTTAAAATGATTGCCCCTTGTCCTATCACTACAGGCCCTACTAAAAAGTCTGCCCCCATCTTTCTCATAAGCCCCCTTTAAGTATTGAAAGGCTGCAATATGGTCTCCCTGGAGCCTTCTCTTCTCTAGGCTGAAGAACCTCACCAGAGAGGTGCTCCATCCCTCTGGTCATTTTTGTCACCCTCCTTCTGGACCTGCTCCAACAGGTCCATGTCTTGCTTGCACTGAGGACCCCATCACTGGAGGCAGTACTGCAGGTGGGGTCTCAGGAGAGGGGAGTAGAGGGGCAGAATCCCCTCCCTCGACCACTGGCCACGCTGCTGCTTATGCAGCCCAAGATACAGTTGGCTTTCTGGGCTGTGAGCGCCCATTGCCGGGTCATGTCCAGCTTTTCATCCACCACTACCCCCAAGTCCTTCTCTGCAGGGCTGCTCTCAATCCTGCCATCCCCCAGCCTGTATTTATACCAGGGTAATTATGGCAGTCAAATAAATGCAAGCAGCAAAGAATGGAGAAATTTTTCAAGATGCTGCATGCACAGACATAAGCAGGATGGGACCAAGAACCTGGGGACACCTCATAGTACAAAGTTATAAACATTCCACCAGCTGATGCAAGTGAAGCTGCACAGTTTTGGGTTGCTTAAGAGCAAAACTAGCTGCTACTGCTTCAGGCCTGGAAAAAGACTTGTGGGTCCAAAGCCACGTCTGTTGATACACCTGAAAAACACAGATAATACCTGCTCTAGCCTCCAACCCTCACCTTGCTCACGTTCGCAGTGACCAAGCCCAACACAGCTCCAAGAACCAGGCACGTACGCCTGCCAGGACTCCCAGGGGAGCCACGGGACCCGGGCAATCCACGCACCCCACAGCCCTGTGCCACAGGTACCCCACTCCAGAGCCAAAACAGCCATGCCAGCCTGAGGGCAGCTCTGGACAAAAGTGCTGTAGCTATTTTTGAGGACCAGGCTGGAACGGCGTGTTGGCACACCGTTCCCCAGGCACACGCCAGGCTGCTCAGCAGCAGCTTGGCTAGCTCAAGCCTGCCGTCTGCACCCTGCGCACATAAATATGCCCTCTGCAGCTGTGCAACCCCTCTGGATGTTTCACTGACCTATTTTCCCACGTGTACACCTCGCAGAGCAGCACCGGTGCTGTGCAAGCACCATTTCTTCTGCTCATCACAGCATTTTCCACCGTGCCCGCCGATCACGTTGCATGCTGCAAAAAGGACCGCTTCCAGCACGTCCTCAAGGCTCAGATAAAAGCACAGATCTTTGGATGAGTATTTTGGCGTCACCCCGGCCCCGACACACTCACCGAAGGGGTGCGAGAGATGGAGCGACACGGCTCGGATCACCAGATGTACGACTGTGTCTGAACAGCAGCGAGCCAGTATGTCAGATGTGGCAGGCCCATTAGCCAGAATACTAGGGTGCTCTGCCAATTAAGTTATTAACCTCCAGGCATTGAACATATTCAGCTTTTCCAGTTTTACTCCTTTTGCTACACTCAGTAATACATATCTGTCACAGCACTATTCATTTCTAAAGAGCAAGGTGCTTTACGCAGCTAGGAAAACATCTTTATAGCATTTTGTAAGTGAAGAAAATTAGAGATGAAGTCCTGCAGAAGATCATACAGCATGGGAAGAGCCAGAAGATACAGCTCCTGGTTCACCATCTAGCGCTCTATCCATCACATCACATTTCAGTGCAGTGACATTACTGTATCTACCATGTGCTGATAAAGCTGTACAAGTTCAAAGAAAGGTGCTAAGTGTGCAGGCTAAAACACATGGGATTTTTACCTAAGTGAATAATCTCTTTGCTTCCAGTTCAACTTCTTACATGGATGAAGTTATATGCACCTTGAAGTCTTTGTAGGCCATGCTTTTATAAGTGTAAAGACCTTGCATTTCAAAACCTGTAAGTACAAAAATAAAAAAAGAAGAATTCTTCAACTTGCATGGTACCATTTCCCCTTCCTCTCTGCTCTGATGCAAACGCATGCTTCCATCCAATGGCATTCCAGGCTCTGCCGAGTGGGGTACGTTGCCCTGAAGGACCCGTCAAAACGTGCAGGAGCAGCACGGGATCTGCAGCTGGCCAGGCCCCAGAGGGATCGGATCCTCTGACTACTTTTATGGTCACAAATTTTTGTCTGCAGTTAAAGCTGAAAGAGTGACATTCTTTCATTCCTCAGGTCGATACAATTCATTTTTAAGCAAGTCAAAACATCCAAAAATCACTTAATCATTTAAATCGCAACCAAGGGTGGTTTTTTCCTGAGTCTGAAGAGGGGAAGTACCGACGTAAGCACACCAGGGGAAGCCCTGCAGCATAGGAAATTCTAAAGTACAGCTCCCACTGGTTTTCAGCGGGAATTATGCCCTTCGGTCCCACAAATGTTTTTGAACATTTATTCCATCAACGCACGTCTGTCTTTGCAAGCTCCATGCCGAGCAGCGCTGCCCTTTGGCGTTGGGGAATGTCTGACCGCTCTCCCAATGCAATGCAAACAGATTAAAATCACAAAGCAGGGTCATCTGTATTAATGGGTTCAATACAAGAATATCAAAGAGAGGTTTCTGTAAGTTAATATATTTGACAGGGAGTTTTGAGAGGCTCAGGGGAAGTAGGAACTACTTTTACACAGTCAGAACAAAAGTAGCAGGCAAAACCAGGTGTTAAAAAGTCTGTAACGCTGAAGAGTTTCCCTTAGTACAGTCTCTTTTGACCATCCCATTTTAATTTCACACAGCTGATAGATGAACATCATCCTACTCGCATGCTCTAGCACCATCTAGCTTGTGCCTAAGGTAACGAAGCGCCCTTACTTTCTCCTCAAGCAGGCAAATCCTTAATTGTGTCCTTTCCTTTAAGTATGACTGTCTGTACTTTGGTTATTTTAGTTACTTTGACATTATAATTCAAATGGAAGTAAAAATAGCGAGTACAAAGCCTCACAGGTTAAAGAGGCTCCTTCACGGAGCAATTCCT
Organism: Haliaeetus albicilla; assembly: GCF_947461875.1. Lineage (NCBI taxonomy): Eukaryota > Metazoa > Chordata > Aves > Accipitriformes > Accipitridae > Haliaeetus > Haliaeetus albicilla. Next base: position 14,784,160 of record NC_091510.1, read on the forward strand.
TCGGCTGCATCCTTCTCCATCTGTCGGTTTCTCTGTTCCCTCTTTTCTGGGCTTGAATCCTGCCAAAGATACATATGTGTGTGAAATATTTCTGAAGTTTACATTTCAAATTTTGTTTGCTTAAATAAGGTTCCTTAAGGGAACTCATTAAGAAAAACAACAAATAACGGGACCAAACAGCAGAATACCAGTTCTTGTTCCAAAGGGAAAAGCACCAAACAATATGAAAACCAGAGAAGAGCTGCTACTCGTTGCAGGTAAGGCTAATGGTCAGTATCAGGAATGGGTTTGCTCATGGAGGATTGAGGTGGCAGCCGGTGGCCTTCGTCCCCCACAGAAGCCACCCTGCTGCACCCTCTGGCTCTCCGTCTCATAGCTTCAACCAGCAGCCCGGGCTCAGATAGAGGCAAGGCAGGTGAGAAGAAAAACCTCCAGCGAACCACTCAGCCATGTGGGAGCTGATGTTCAACCATCTGGATCACCCAGCTCGTTATACAACACGAATCCATTCAATACTTCAGTTGACATAAACTCTCCTGCCCAGATTCCCGAAAGTGAAATTCATAGTCAGGACGAATATCTGCAGTTATGCAAACTGTGATAAAAAACCACCGCTCCCCGGCGGCAGATGTCAGAAGACATCTCCTGAGGAGTCAAGAGGGCTGTTCCTCTTTCCCTGATACTTCACACAAATGCCAGGAGAGCTTTTGCAAGTGGTGAGGGCTCTCTAGTCGTGCCCCTGCAGAGCTCATCAGCAATATTTGTGGAGACCTCCCTTACATTTTGGGCTGGGTTTCTAGCTGCCATGCCCACTTCTACCCGAAAAGCACCGCGTAGATGTACCCTCGCTCAGAAGGCACTGGCTGACACTGCAGCACCAAGTTAATAAGTCAAATTCTCTTCCTCCGTGTCACAAATGGACATGGGTGAATGACAGCACCTCGGTCTCAGGGTGCCCGCTGCAGAGCTCCAGGAATCACATCACCCACTCGCGATGGCTACTGCGTGTTTCTTGCACATGGAACAGCCACAGACTTTCTGTTTGAGTGGCTTAGTTATGTCCACTGAAACAATTAAAGAAGAAAGCAAGAGAGCAAGGCCTCCAGGATGAAGCACAGCACATGTTTTTGTTTGCAACACATTTCACCAGCTCTGTTACACAAATGGCCATCTCCCTGCTCAGACATGCAGCACGCTCCCTGCAAACGCAAGCATGGAAAGAGGGGAACGTTTGCTCCAGAGACATAAAAAGGTGGATGTCTGACCCCCATCTGGAGACCCATCTGCACCAGAGTACCTCAGCACGATGCAGCATTCAGTAGAAGCAAATTCACACAGTTCTTGCTCCATACTGGCTATCTTCCTGCATTTGTTGCCAAAAACGCAGGCTTATCTATTGAAGAGAAAGGATTAATGTTCTACGATATGTTGAATGAGACGTTTTAAAAACAAAACTTGACATGGCTACGCTGAACCAGAGCAATGCACTGACCCCGTGTGTCCTGGGAGTCTCCAGAGCCTGGGGAGGGAGCTCTGTTAGCACTGTTAAAGTAGATGTAGGAAATGTGCTTTTCAGCACATTTGGAAATGTAAAATCTTCCCAGAGGGGAGGCAGTAATTGAAGAGAAGACTGCACAGGGGCCTCTGGAAGCATTATCAAAACCCAGCTGGGCATATACCTGGAGAAGAAAATTGACACAAGTCTGAATAAAACCTGTAGGATGAGGAAGACAAGACACGCAGGTGCCAGGATTTTATAACTCCACAACCCACAGAAATGCTGTAAATCCAAGATGAATTGTAAGGGAAGCGACCTTGGCTCTCTCTTCCCATCCTGGGTAGAGCTTGTGCTCCCAGATACCCCATGCAACAGCGGCCACTTTTCCTCCCTCCCCAGAGGATAAGGCGATGACTCCACACAGCCAAGGGGGAACTTCACTTCTCCCGAGATAAGCACATTTTTGTATTAGCCTTTTTGGAGAAACATAAATTTAATCAGTGAGATTTCACCCAACGTGAAACTGTCACACCATCAGTGTGATGCCTGCTGTTTTGAGAAACATTATCGGACTACGAAACTCCTTGTGAGCCCAAGTGAGCTGGCTCTTTGCCACCTACGGAAAGGCAGGCACAGAGCAGAGCTTAGGAAGAGGGGTTAGGAGATGTCCGTGAGAAAGCAAAGGCGAGCCCTTGGCTTGGAGACAGTTTTGCAATTTGGAAGATGCAGTTTCTGCTCCTTGCTCTGCCAGGGTCCTCCTGGGTAACCTCAGGTATAGTAGACTCAGCCTCTGCTGTCCCTAGCTCAGCTTGACAATTTATCACCTCGTCCCCACTTCATGGACACCTGAGCTGCCTGTCAGTCTACTTGCCACTAATATATTGATATTTTAAGGTACACCACCACCACTACTGATTTGCCCTAGACGTTATTCTGTTCAGGGCTGAGCCACCTTCATATTCTGGGTATTTACCTCTTTACAACCACTGTGAGTGAAAGCCTGCAATTGCCTCAAAAGCGTAAGTAACTACAACCTTTGTTGGCAAGTATAACGTCTTTCTGTTAAGCAAACATTACTTTGCTCTCCTCTTTGCTGCAATGCATAGGTGAAGGTGTGCAACCCATTTGTTTCAGGTTTGATGCTGTTCGGTTCATCTGAGGAAAAAGCTCGAATACAAAAACTCAATTATTGATCTAACGCTTAAATTTAAAAGCTTCATTTTAAGGTTCCACAAACATTCTTGGCCCTCACAAGGCAATCAAGCCCAGAAAATGATTTCTGGAAACCGCCTTTGCTGGGAAAATGTGCAACCCAGGTTAGACACAGTTGAAACGAGCAGACTCATAACCAGCAACAACTGAGCAAAGCTCCACTGTTTCCTAAGGATTTCGCTAAACCCCTAAACATTATATAACATATCGGTGGTGACACTGCCTCTCACAACTTGCTTGAACCACACGCGTAACCCAGGTCATCACCAAAATGCATCGGGTAGCACCGAGGCGGTGACACCACCGCTTCACCAGAGCTTTAGGACACCAGAGACAGGACATCGGAGCTTTAGGTCTTCTTCGTCCCCTTTGCTCGTGCAGCAGGAACAGCTCTCTTCCGTATGCGAGGCAGAGGATGAGGCTTGCAGACCACCTCTGCGTCACGTCCCTGGGGTAGGTGACATTGAATAAGGCTCGTGATATCTCCCTCCTGAACGAGAGCAGACAGATCCTGAGGCCACAGCGCCTGCGACGCTGGCTCTGGCAGCCCTGGGGAACAACCTCGGCTCCTCCGCCGCAAAGGACTTTGGCAAAAAGGAGCTGGGGCAGGCATTGATTTGAGGATCGTTCCCATTTTTTGCTGCGCCGAAGCTTTAGGGAGGAACTCGAGTGGTTTTTTTTCCTGTCAGCAGCTTCATCGCTAAACTAGCTGGCGAGTTACGAAGTGGTGATGCCAAAAGCGCAGCAGCGTAGGGAGCCTGGTCAAAAGCGGGCATAGCTAGACACCGAGCAAAACCTATCCTTCTGTCGCAGCTGCCGTATAGCTTCACTCGTTTATGGGAAAAGCCCTTAGGGCTGTCAGTCAGGAGCTTTCAACTTAATTTTGCAAAGATGGTAAGCCTCCGAGATTTGACTCTTTTTCGTACGAGGTGATGAAAAACACAGGAACCAGGCTCAGCAGGGAGAGTGCCCTTCCAAGCGATTTAGAGATCCCCAGCTCAGCGCTACGCCAGGACAAACCACTTGCAAAAACCCGCATTTTCCTGCCCGCAGGTCACGCTAACGCTCACAGAGGCAGAAAACTCGTTACCGGCCCTAGCCTAAAGCCCATCCTTCCCGACTCAGTGTCCACACGCGGCATTGCCCACACCGGCGTCGTCCTGCCCGGGGGTCCGGGTCCCTCGGAGCGCTCCCACCCCGGGCAGGGAGCTCACGGGGCGCGCGGCCAGAGCATGTGCGCAGCGACAGACAGCTCGTCTACCAGCGGCGTTTGGCAACGCGGAACGATTTCACAGAGGATGCTCCATCTGTCGCTGTGTTCTGCGGCTCAGCCTGACCTCGCTAGCACTAAGGAAGACCCAGCAGATTAACATTTAATGATGCTTTCAGTTTCAGCCCTCGTAATTTTTCATCTTTTGGAGGGCAGATATAGAAAAGGAAGAAAGTCATATATTATGTACAGCATATGGGTCATCTTCTTGCAACCATCTCCTTTAATATGCTTGACTTTGACAGGTTCGGATTTTTTTTCTTCTTTCTGCAATGAAGAAAAATTTCTCTACATATATTTTACTCCAGAAACAGAACATCAGCTGCTTCTTGGATATGCAGACTATTTTTGTTTTGATTCGTGTAACCATGATACCTAATTCAGTTTAAATAAGTGAACACAGGGAGTACGGTTCTTGGTAGTTATCTGAACAGAAGCAAGGAAACTAAACCTTGCCAAGACAGACGCATTGAGCGAGATGCTTCAGGTCACTCTGTTGTCTTGAAAAATACACTTAACCATGTAACTTAATGCAAAAAGAAATCCTTAAGGGACAGTAAAGTGAACCAGAAATGCAGAGTTTGCATTCTTTTTGTTAAGCAGTTCTATTCATTTTTGTATTTGCTGCTTGTGAAGTGTTCAGCTTGTCCTCCATGGACCGGAGGGACCACCGGTGCTCCGTGGAGCACCAGCTGAAGTCAGTAAGACCATCCACAAGCACAGAAGGCATTGAGTTTTCATACTGTAGCGTTGATTCTTCATGAAATACGTATTTGGTGGCGTGGCTGAGCCTCTGATGATTTAGGTTAGTATTGGTAGGAAACAGTGACCTGGAAGAGGGCTTTATGTGAGAAAGCACAGGGACAAAAGCGATGGCCCAAAAGGAGGGAGAAACACAAAAGCCAGCAGAGAGATCCCAAGCTGCTGAGTATTTCTGGAAGGGCAAGAATTTTGAATTTGTAATGGTATTTACCAACAGACGAGGCAACAGACAGATCCTTAAAGCAAGCAGATCACAAAGGAAAGTGGTGAGACTACTGCCAAAGGGGTAATTTGAGCCGCTGTGGTCACGATGCTGTTGGGGGAAGCTGCATGGGAATGCCGGAGGCTACAAGGGAAGAGCATCAACTGAATGCCGCTACCAGTCACTTCACAGCTGCTATGTGCGCTATATTTAAAAAAACGCCTGAGATGGCAAAAGTCCAATGCAAGTAAGAGCTGTGCAGTCATGACGAGAAAGGCGATTAACCTGTGCCACCCAGTAGCCTTTTGGGCTTTGTTTTTTTGCGCGGTACCCATGAGCCGTCAGCAGTCAGCCAAGTGATGCTCACCAGCATCCTATCAGCACTGAGGTTACCACAGCAAGCTGCTAGTGCAAGTTGCTATGCCTGAAGAAATCAGAGCTTCAAAAACTACTATCAATGCCTGGAAAATGGATAAAAGTAAATTGGGAAGAGGGGAAGTCAGAACTGACTTTTTTTGCAGCCAAGGCCCTCCAGAGTAAGAAAAAGGAATTGCTTTTTGAAGATGAAAATTGCAAAATCATAAGGTTGCAGCAGACTCCAAACAAGCCTAGAAACTGAGAAACTTCAAGGAAAGGGGACCCTACGAAGGTTTAAGACACCCACAAGAAGACAGAGAAAGAACAGCTCCGTTCACAGAAGACTAATTCCCAAACAGCCAGAGCTTGTGTTCAACAGTTCAAGCCACAGCAGAGCTGGCTCATAGGAAACTTCCTTCTTCTAAGACCAAACCAGACTCCCTGTAGCAAAATTCTGAGGTATTAGTATGCATTATTATAAGCATCCATCATCATTTTGTGCTCTCTCTGCCCCAAATGTATGCACTGACACAGTCCCCAACAGCAACATATAGTAGGGAAGGGTGCAGCAAAGACCTTGTGGGCAGATCTCTCTACCTGTGTAACATTTTCAGAGTACCCTCCTGAAGCATAGGATCTTGGCCAAAGTATAGGTGGCATAACTACAGGATATAACCACTTTAACCATCCTAGATGCAAAGATATCCAACCCCCTCAGCAAGAATATCCGCAGTCTTAATTAACCTTGTGAGAAATCAGGAAAAGGCAGATTATGCCTAGTTACTGCCTCATTTTGTTAATGAGAGATAATTGAAAAAACACGTGCTAAAGCGATTGCCTAATCATCACATCAAATTAGTTCAAAAAAAAAATCAATTCATCATGATCAAATAGTTATTTACCAAAAAGCAACAAGACACAGAGCACATTACTAGTTTGGGGTGAATCTCATCCAGTCTGGACAAACAGCCTTTGTGCAAGGAGCTTTGCAGAGCAAGGAAGATCAAGAATGCGCCCCAACAGCCTTTGGACTAATCTTGGGAATCAGAGCATCCTTCCCGCTGCTCCATCACCTTCCATTTGAGAAGGTTTCCCACCCCTTTGCTGTGCATCCCAAGGAATCTCTGATTCCTGGATCAGTGCTCCCCCTTCCAGCAACACCCTAACCCCGTCCGTTCCCTCTCTGCCATCAAGGTAAATGCAACGAGGGTCCACAAGAAGGACTTGCATGACTCTACACTTCCGAAATGCAGAATTAGGCCTACTGACAACAAAAGTCCACTGTCAGCCCCATCCCTTAATGATGTTTTCTTAATCGAGGTTTTTGGTGAGAAAATGTGTCAGCCAAATGCATAATGAATTAATTGTAAGTAATTTAATCTGAAGAGCTTTGTTCCAAACTCATGTAAGACTCTGTGGATATAACAAAGTATTTGGGACACCACTTATTTTAGGACTCAGCAATATGCTTTAGGCAGAAATCTTGATTTGTAAATACTGCATTCTGGCCCAGCAGATTTCCTTCCTGATAGACCATGACCACTTCATAATTCTAGGGCAAAACCATGAAGATTAATAAAAAGCAGAAAGAGGATTTTAATCAACACAGCCAGCTGGTCTGTGGTTGAGATTATGTTGTGGAAGGGAAAGTGTAACATTAAGATTGAATGAAAAATGCAAAGCACTGATTACCCCGCAGAGCATCTCTACCAGCTAAATTAACATTAAACTCAGATTTGCAAATCCTGTGCTTATATCACTGCTTGTAGGCAATTGCGACATATTTAACATCAACTAGAAATTAAAACATCCGCCTCTAAAATAATGAGTTTTGTTTTAAATCCTGTTCATAAATGTCACTTTCCTTTCTACCCATTACTAAGAAGATGACCTATTTTAAATCTCATCCTTTAAAAGTACTGTAACGAGTTCCTTTTTTGGGAGGGAATAAAGCAGGACACGGGACAGCTGGAAAGCAACTACTAAGGGAAGAGGAGAGGGAGGCTGCTCAAAGCCCGGGAAGGGGAAGACGAAGGCTTTTCCAACGGAGGGGCACACAGCCAAAGGACGGGAGCCGTGTTCCACAGGGGAACAGCTCTGGGTGCCCGGCAGAAGGTGACTCCACCGCGGGACCGACCCGGCCGGCAGATGTAGGCTGCTGCCAGCTGCTGCGGGGTGGAAGGAGAAGGGGGGGAGACGAGCTGGCTGGAGCCAGGCCAAGGAGCAACAAAAGGGCTTGTGTGCCATCGCCGCATCGCCCGACCGCCCGGCCCGCCGAGTGCCATAGCAACCGGGGTTAAAATTGGGTCAGGATCGCCAATGCGAAACCCGCGATTTGGAACATAGGCCTTGGGCTCGCGCTGGAAGTGTTCATTCCTGTGCTGTTTTGACAAGACGATGTGCTATTTGGGAAGCTGGAGGCGGGGAGAGGAGACTGTATTTACGAGGACATCAAGCTGCCCGAAGTGCTGCGAGCACGTGAATTTTTCTTTTTTTAACCTACGCTGGACCTGGACAAGATGCACTAGGACTAACTAAAGCACCTTAACGTGTCTCAAACCTCGCTGCCGCTCCTGTTGTGCTCAATAAGTCCCACGTCCTGGAGACTCGCTGGGGACCGCTGAGGCTGGGCCAGGCGGGTACGGGAGCCCAGTCCCTCCCAGCAGCACCCACAGCACATCGGCCAGGCTGCTGGTGCCTGCTACCGGGATGAGACCACCGCTCGGCACTCTCCAAAGCTTAGCAGGAGGGGAAGCAAGTCAGTGGACAAAATATGCATAATCTAAGACCGGGACATGCTTACGCCTTGGCGTTGCCTTAGGAAGCGCTGTTGTTTCAGCCAAATAATTTTAGGAGCATGGGACATAGGCAGCAGCTGCCGCTCCAGGTATTACTTGGTGGTTTGCAGTTGTTAATTAAAATTACTCACTCCACAGTGAGCAAACACACCTATATCATACGAGAAAAATTTAACAAATACTATGCATGCATAAGAGCAAGGGAGGGGGTGTGGAAATACAACAGTGAAAATTGCTTCTTACAAATACTTGATCACCATTGTCCAGAAAAAAAAAGATGTTCATGCTTTTTCCGGAGGAACATTTCTAAAGCCTAACGAGGATTTTGAGTTAACATGCCAAGATCAAAGCATTCAAACTGGAAAGCTAAAGTTAGACCTATACAGTCCTCACTGCGCCTGATTTTTCAAAAGTGCTGAGCAGGTTGTTTTACTAAAACAGGGTCTGTTTGATTAGTCCCAGACATATATAAACCTGACACATACAAGCATCTCAGCGTGTTTAATGCATTTACCCTTACAACACTGCCCCACTTCCAGTTCCCTTTCCCTTCAAGGAGGGAAAATACTATTAGAAAAGTCTTATTAATGAGTGACAGAGGCATGAAGGCTCCATCAGTGGCCCCAGGTCTACAGAGCGGCGAGACTGATTCCCAGCCTCTTTGTGTCAAAGACATTATCCAAAGCTCTGGATCTACAAATTAAAACTTCCCAAACATCCTGTTTCAAAAAGCACCATCTCTCCTAAGGAACCTGAGAGCCATCACTCAAGATTCTTTTGTTCAGAATGAACTAAATCCTGGCTTTAAACAGAACATCAAATTTCCAAGCTGATATGATCAACCTCCCTGTTCTGCTTACTAGTAATTTTTAATGTGTTGACCAATTACAATCAAATTTGATAGAGGCTCAGCCATATTATGTTTCTACAAGATTTGAGAAAGTCTGAAGCCAAGAAGGGGAAAAAGATCCAAACTGGTGCCCAAACAAAGAAACAGACAGGAACAATTTAATATTTCCAAAGGCAGGTAGGAATTCCCTGCATGAAGGAGCAGCCAGCTTTTCCCCATCAATATGAGAACAGCTCAGATCGGAGCTGGTCCTGCCTTTTGCCTCATCCAACAGGTAGGGAATGCAGGAGGAAGCAAACATCATGCAGAAGAGCGATCCAGGGAAGACAGCAGAGCGGCTGGGATTTTTGCAGTGGCAGACTATTAGCGATACAGGACACAAATCTGCATGAAATTGTTTCTCTGTGTCACAGTTTAGCTGGGACATTAAGTAGAATTATTCCAAGATGAAGCTAAGATCAGTAAACTATTCCTATAATGAGTTTCCATCAGTTGTGTTCAATGTTTTTAAGCATACTATAATGTCATATATAAAAGCCATGTCTTCATATAAACAAGGTATCATATAAAAGTCCTAAGGCACTGCAACTAGTTTATAAACTACAATTAATTTTCTGTGTGTCTTGAAAGTAGTTCTTGAAAGTAGTTTCTATACCTACAATGAACTGATTTATTTTAAACATACTCTAGCACTCAGATCAACGGAAAGAGTAAGCCTGATGTAAATCAGCTTTTCATTTTGCAGCTGGATTGACTCAGGTTCTATGCAATGGATTTGTAATTTAAGAAGTCAATGACTCCTGAGTGAGCAACTTCTCGCACTGTGAGCAGAATTTAACCTGTTCTCAATGCAAGTATTTTTCTGATTCTAGAAAGCAAGCTATGATCCCAGAAAAATGTCTGAAGCTGTCTACAGCTTCAGCTGGGGTTGTGCCTGAAAGCTATCGGCTATTCCAGCTGCGGGCTCACACCCCAGAACCACTCGTTCTGCTCTTCTGCCTTGTACTTGGTTTCCATGGGGCGACCGTGCAGGTTTTTCCCTTTATAGCCTCTCTACTTAGTGCGCCGGGCTTTCAAGTGATCTCAGGTCCTCACTTAAAATGCCACTGCTACCGCTAGATCAAACTTACTGAAAGCAAGGCTAGGTAATTTGCGTTACAGTCAAGTAAAAACGTGAATTGCCATATCATGTTCATTGATATGAACAGCATGGTTTGAAACCCAGATCAAACAGTACCAGATCGCCCTATTCTAGCTCTAGTTTTCCCTTCTGCAATTTCTGGCTGTCACTATCACCCAGACTGGACGTTTGCTTTGCCTCAGCTCCCTCTCTAGTTAGGGGGAATTATTCCGGTGATGGATGTCTGGAGGCCTCTACAATTCATCCACATTGTATTAAGAACAGTTAAGAGAAAGGGAATTTCCTGCTCCAGGTAGAATGTACATAAAACATCAACAATTCCTTATTCAGTACCACAAAAGTTGTTTCAAATTACATTGTAATTACGACCATTAAAAATCATTGCAACTTTATGACTGAGCACACAGAAATGGCAAAAAAAAAAACAACTGAGACCCTTGAACTTTCTAGAACCATGTTTTTCATTTGGAAAAGTCAATCCGTACTTCCTTTAGTTGTTCAGGACAGAAAATGCTGCCGGCCATGTTTTCCCCATGGTGTTGTACAGCGGTGCTAGTTCAGTGTGGTACAAGGGAGAAGGACTGCACGAGGTGGAGAACGTCACCAGTCCAGTGGTGTCAACCTGAGTTCCACCTCCTTAAACACAGGAAAGCGAAGGCTCAGCAGATACGGGAGTGGGAATCATTCCTAGAGCTTCTGTATTTCCACACCAAAATGGACCAAAATCTGGGCATGCACATCACCCGCCATACGTCTGGTGGGGCTGTGTCGTGGTTTAACCCCTGCAGGCAGCCAACCCCCACCCAGCCGCTCGCCCACTCCTCCCGTGGGGTGGGGGAGAGAATCAAAAGTGAGAAAGCTCGTGCGCTGGGATAAAAACAGTTTAACAGGTAAAGCCACGCACACAAGCAAAGCAAACCAAGGAATTCATTCCCCACTTCCCACGGGCAGGCGGGTGTTCAGCCATCTCCAGGACAGCAGGGCTCCATCACGCCTAACGGTGACTTGGGAAGATGAACGCCATCACTCCGAACGTCCCCCATTCCCTCTTCTTCCCCCAGCTTTATATACTGAGCACGACGTCCTATGGTCTGGAATATCCCTTGTCCCGGCTGTGTCCCCTCCCAACTTCTCATGCCCCCCCCAGCCTGCTCGCTGGCAGGGCAGTCTGAGAAGCAGAAAAGCCTTGATGCTGTGTAAGCACTGCTCAGAAGTAACTGAAATACCTCTGTTTTATCAATGCTGTTTTCAGCACAAATCCAAAATATAGCCCCATACAAGCTACTCTGAAGAAAATCAACTCTATCCCAGCCAAAATCCGTACAGGCTGATACTCTTTGGCCTTGTTGAACCCGCTGTACACACACTGTGCAGCCAGCCAGCACATGCCTGCCAATTCCATGTATTCTGAAAACATTAGCCAGGGGGAAAGAGAATTAAAACTTTTTCTGGGTGACCAAGCACCTGGCTGACTCTCATTAAAATGAGCAGGTATCTTCTTCTCTTGCACGTTTGGACCCGGCGTATGTGAAATCCCAGGCAAATAGCAAAGTTTTACTTTTTTAACTGGGCTAAACTTCTAGATGGAAAAACCAGGGCATGTTCACGGATGCTCAGGGTTCTGTTACATTACCAGTATTTTCTCCTGGCCCCCTGACCCACTAACTCATTCAGTGGTAACCCCCATATAATTAGTGTCACACACAGGCAGAAGTCATCTGGTCCCCATTTAAAATGATCAAAACACTACTGTTAATAATGTCATCCCATCTAAAAAGTCTTTCAGCTCATTGTCATTCACAGATTTTCTCAGGAGCCTGAACACTATTTGTCACAGTTTTTTCAATGCGAAGTATTTCATCTCTGCCAGTTCCTCCGTAGCTTTTGCCAAGGTGGATTTTTTGTTTCCACGGACATGTTAGAACACGGCCTCCGTACAGCAACTTGTCATCTTAAATCTGACTAAAATCTTCAAGAGTGCCTTACTGGTAACGTATGACAGGAGTAAAGAACTAGTTGAAAATTCTTGAATGGGCAAAGTAATGTGTAATAGAAGCACCACAAGCTTTTTCACAAAAAAAATAGTTCCTATCCCACATGCATCTCATCCCAGACTAATCACAGGCAGTTTTTGATGACAGAAAACACTGGGAGCTTACATTCTCCTACTGCAGTGCTCTGTGCCACTGGGAAGAGTATTTCAACCCCAAACAGTGTGATGAAAACCACGTGGGTCTAGAAAGGCATAATTTTTGTTCAAAATGCATATGCGTTATCATCGTGATCTGGTGACACTTCTTAGGAATCACCCTTAAGTATGGACCATGCTTTTGGATCCAGAGTTCTGAGTCCAGTTAGTCTCTGGGATATTACAGAACATGCGGTCTACACCATAAATACTTCCCAGGGCGGGAAAAAAACACCACCAAAACAAAAAACAAACAAACAAAACCCCCAAACCAAACCCTTGTGTGTTTAAGGTCAAAGCAGTGAGTCATTTAAGGCAAAAAAATCCACGGATGTTGCAGTTAACCCCAACTGAAACATGCACATCTTAAAAAAAAAAAAAAAAAAAATCAGCGAGAAGGTCATCCTTAAAGAAAATCCCAAAATAGTGACAAAAGAAATGCCAAATGAAAGCGTAGAAACAAGTTAAACTCTCCCATCATATTGTCAGGCAATAAATATACAATCATGACACATCGGTGTTTACAAAGACTGTAGTCAGCTCTTTTGTAGAGATTAATTTTTCCTCCTAATGTTTCCCTTTCACTGCTAAATAGAGAATTTCATTCAGAGTAAGGTTATTCAAATGTAACTTTTACATTATAAATCTTTAAAAGCCTACAGTCTCTCTGTTATATTTACTTTCTCTTCTCTACACAAAATGAATGATTGCTCTAAACATACCCCACAACACTATTGATACTGTACTTGGTTTTCACATCTGTTTTCCTCCTGTCTGAGCAACTAATGTGAAATTTCATTCAAATAGCTTTACCTTAAAAATGTATTTCCTAAATGTAAACAGAAAGATTTCTCCCATGCAAGTGTGTACCCACATCCATCTTAGAAAGCTATGCAGGCAAGACATTAGTCTTCTCAAATATTTCTGTTTTTTCATCACACTAGCACAAATCACAGACACCAAGAAAAAAAATAACCTGAATTTAGGAGTAAATAGTTCATTCCTGCTGTACAGTTAAAAAAAAAGAAAAAGGGTAGCTGAAATATATCTCATTCAAACAGCAGCAGTGTCGTTAAATCACACAATTGTAATGGTAATGATGGTACTGCTTTCTGAAATGGAAATACTTACACACACCATAGAATTGACCTGTTGTTCCCTAATTTACAGCACTTATTTTAGAGGGCGTTTGCACAGTGCTACATTTCTCTCTCAAAGTTTTGTTTGCTTTTGGTTTTGTTAGGAAAAAAAGTAGATTTATATATAAATAAAGGGCAGCAGATACTAAGAGGAGGTATATGCCTGTAGGACAGAAGCAGGTCTCCTGACTGCAAATAACATTTTATTATCTTACCATCTTCTGAGGACTGGAGTGTATCCCAGCTCAGCAGAGCTCCTACCCATTTGTTCTTGTCTGCTATATGTACAATATCATATAACTTCACTATGATCAATGGGATTATTTATTTACACATCATATACTCCATTGCCTCACATCCTTTTAGAAACAGTTCCTGGAAATGCAGAGCTATGGTTGTTGTCAAACACTTCATTTTTCTCCTTTTCTTTTTAAATTAAAAGTGAAACAAAAAAGAAAGTGCCATACAACTCAGCAAGAGGTTTAAAAAAATATCCAGGGCCATTCACAAGTCTCTTTTCCACATCGAGAGCTTCCTTGTCTTTTTCCCAAAGAACAGAATGATCAGCGACATTTTAGTTACACTGCCGATAAAAATAGAAGTAGTAATCGGTAAAAAACATTCCAGCAAAATAAGGATCTGTCGAGCAGCCTGCAAAACCCTGCAGAAGAAAAATAAAGGAGATTCATATCAGATCTTCTCTCAGTTCAAACGCTATTTGTCTTTTGCTGTGTTGCCATTTGAAGAGGCTTACCGGTGCAGCTACACGGAAATAGTACGCGCTGTCATACAGTTTAGCTACGGGGAGAGTCCAAATATGCTGACGTCCCTAGATGATAAATGAGAGGGAGAGATTAGATAACCTTATTTCACGTTAAGTGGGAGAGAAGAATAGGCTCTGGAAACATTTCATTGACAAACGCAGCGCGAAGTAATTACGGTAACAAGACTTGATAGCTCTAGTCAGGGTATTTAAAGACAAACCCTGCGAACGTGGGTTTGCTCCGATCAGCTCTGCCAGGCACCTGCCTCCCAGCGACACTCAGCTGGCTCTGGATAACTGCAGTCCCTCTCGTTTTCCAAGCAAATCCCACAATACAGAGGGATTGTTCCTGACGTGCCAGGTGGCCCGAGAGCTTTAAGGTGTAATAGTAGCAAATGGCAATTCTGCTGATTTTGAAACGGCAACTTCAGTAGCCCTCAGAAGGCAGTGAAAGGTCCTCTCTCTATTCCAAAGATAGAGGTAGCGTCTCCACTCAGTATTTCAAAAACAGATGCAGGCAAGATTTCACGCTATTTTTGATTGCGGTGTCCCGCCACGTACAAAGGAAATTAATATATGTTGCATCTGAAATGTTTATGCTACATTGAATAAAATTCAATCTTCACCTCTTTTTTAGCCTGATGATCCATGGTAACTTTTATTTCATCAGTTTCTAGTGTCTCAACTCCTTCATCTTTCCCTCCCCCCTTCGCTTTCTGACACGTTCTCTCTGTTGGAGATGATACGTTCACGTGATACAACTTATGTGAGACCGCTGAGTCCAAAGGATTACCGTCCTGCCCCTTGGTAGGGAATAAGCCTTCCAGTCCCTGGGAAAATCCTCTTGGGAAAAAAAGCCCTCTTCAACGAGGCAGCATTTCTATTCCAAGTCACATCAAATCTGAATGCTCCCTGCTGCTGGAGGCTAGTTAGCTTTAGTCTTTTGATGTGGATTTCGGGTTGACGCAGGAAATCTCTTTGACCAGTTTTGGCAGTAAGCTTCAAGGATATTTCTGCATTGTGAAACTCTCTTAATTTCAATTCTGTTGGATTATGGTAGACAGGTCAAAACTTGGACAATTTTGGCTTTCTGATGGCTTTACAGCAGTAGCAGAGAAGCCCGTAACTTTTTGCAAAGACATTTGAAAAGCTGATCAGGAAGTCTGCTTAAGGGTGGGGGCAGCTCGAATTTGACAAAGCACCCAAAAAAGTAATTTCAAGCCAATTAAAAGAACATATCATGTATGGCAGCATAAATCAGAAATCTAAAGACAACTCTGAAATGACTTCCAACTTCAGGGAGGTTTCTCCTACAATGTGTTCAGAAACGCTACTATCCTTGCTTCTGCCTTTCCTACCGTTTCAGCCAGAATAAGCATCTTCAAGCAATGTGGACAAATCAAGGCCCTGAAAGAGTCTTATATTTCCAGAGAATCTGAAGGGAGTTTAAGGCCTTCATCAATTTACTGGAGATAATCAAAAGTTTGCAAGATCCAGTCTCCAAATATTTTTTTACTGGGAAAAGCTAATATGTTTTAGCAGCATTTATTCCCACTGAGGCAATCCAGAGAATGACATGTAAACACCTCTTGCTTTTACAATGAAGAATTTTCCCTAGAGAGATTTATTGGTAAACTCCTGTTCACACAGAAATAAAGGGGAATACTACCATTGTTTCCAGTGAATTCAAGACTTAAAAACTGGAATTCATTACCCATAAGACAATAATGGAAACAGTAGAGTAGATGAGAGTTTGGAGGACTCTGTCTCCTAAGGCCCTGGGTGAGAAGTACCCCTATTTCTTAAGTATCTCTGGAGATACAAGTTACAGTGGTGAGTTAGGCTGAAGCAGACTCAAAACTGCCCTTGCAGAGTGTCACTAGATTTTTATAAAAGTCAGCAGAAAATTGACTCCTACAAAAGGGTTGCATCTCATTATGGTCATGCCAAAGCCAGCTACGACCAGCAGACTCAAAGTACCATTTGGATTTCTACTACCCATAATCAAGATCAGAATTTTGCAGCCATTAATCTTATAAAAATGATCCCCACAAGCCAGAGTATTGCTGCAAAAATCTTACCTGTGTGGTTTCTAGGAAATCCTTCCTACTGTTTTGGCTTGAAGAATAATAGGAGCAATAATTTCCAAATGTGACTTTGCAGAGAAATATAATTAATGGTTCTGTGGTGCTTCAAGAAACAGAGAAAAATAAGGATCTATTCCATTGCTCTTAAATAGCATAATCATATATATAAATACAATATACATATGGGGGAAAAAATCCAAAGAATTGAATTGTGGAGAAATAAAGCAGAGGAGCTTACTTCACTGGCTGATATGAAGGAGATAAACCTAAGCCACCAACCTCTGATCTGGTCCTGTTCCCTCCCATGAATGGAGGATGTTTTGCATTGGGAAATCTGGGTGATCTTTACAGTTGTTAAGATAAATCTAGAACTGTACACTATACTTCCTCAAACCTTAAGAATGTTCATATTAGAAGCTATTGTATATGACTTTTTATACAAAGTAATGTTCACGACATGCTTGAGTTGCATGGCTTACATCAAGGATAGGCATAATATACCTGTGCCAGAGGATACCTGGGCATCTAACACAACCTCAATTTTATGGAATACCACCCCATAATAAGCCTTAAAACAGGGACCTATATAAGTAACTCCCATTTGCCACTGTACACATGCAAATATATCATTAAAAAGAAGTACAAATATCCCAGACTTAGTCTTGGAAAGCAGCGGTAAACAGAATTTCATTCAGAATTCTTCAACAGCAAGGACATTGTGGTCATATCTTCTCCAAACTATCCCTAGAGAGAGTTTCCAGCACTTCCTAGCCTACCAGATGGCTTTTCTGAGAAGAGCATAAACAAACAAAAATGCCTTGGAGATCCAAAGGAACTCGGATATGGCAATGGCTAGCAGAAAAAACAAAAGCAGAAGGTGGGGAAAAGGCAACACGAACATTTCTAGTTTATGCTGTGGGGAACAATGAAACACCCCCCAACAAAATGTGCTTTCACAACATTAACAAGGTGTTATAAGAAACAGCATTTTTAATGCATGTAATTCATATATGGCAGATTCTCTGTCCTAGACAGGCTATTAGTGATGTGTGTTGGTTTCATTTGATTTTATTCAGCAGGCATAAAGGTTTTCCAAATTTCTGAAGTATTTACAGTATCTTGCAGTATTTGGACACAGCAGTAATCCAAATATGTTTGGGCTTTGTTAAGTATTTTGATTTTTTTAATTTTGTGGTTTGTTATGTGAAAGTATATAGAAAAGGCATATATTGAAAATCCCCCTCCCCCCAAATCACAAACCAATATCCAAAATAAATTCAGTAACTGCTTCAGTGAAACTCTGAGTATGATATATTAATCCCTACATGGGAGGGCTGTATTATTAGATTATAATGGCATACACCTAAAAGACAAATTTGCAGGGGCTCTAGAAAACAAGCAAGCACTTCAGGAGTACTGTTATATTTCCTCTTATCTGAAAAAGGCAGATGTTTACAAGGATAACATTCAAGATCAAAAGACTGGACCCAAAGACCATCCGTAACTTCACCAAGCCCTTTCTTGGAGAGACTGGAGTCATGAAGTGTCATCAAGCAGAGTGTTTGGCAGCTCTCCTGGCTATCATTGGACTTTCTCCGGAAAGAACCCCAAAAGAAAAGACTTGTTATTTCTGGGAGAACACAGTGGAGCTAGGCTTTTATTTGAGGAGAAGATATCTGCTGAGAGCAGTAAGTCTGCTGCAAGTCACAATTTTATGCACTACCGGAGGTTCCTGTACAAGAATTCCCTTTTACAGGGCTTGGCGCAACAGACCAAAAAAAGGTGTTCTCTGGAGTTATTTATGTACATTCCTAACAATATTTCTCTACACCAAAAAACAGGAAAAAAAAAATCAAATCCCTAGGCCAAAGGCCTATATGCGTACATGTCTGCGCAAATGATTATTAGACTGAACCTTACGACTACTGAATTTTAATATCTGAATCAATGGGTGAAATCGTTATTGGGCGGAGAGCGGTACTGGGCCTACACTACAGCAAAGGATCTACCCAAAGGTCTACATTAAGAACTCAGTTGTGCATAGATTTGTCCCACTCCTCTGAACAGGGACAAACTCATGTCAGAATAGGAATCAGGCAAAAATTACGATCCAAAAAACGAACCACTGTTATTATGTATGTATTATCTCTAATTGTACTTACTTTATTTCCAATGAGATTTCTACATCCATGGGTGTGTATTTGTTAACAGGAATAATATAGCTGTAATTTCCGGACCTGAAAAAGGCAGCATTAATACACACAGGATTTTGAGATAGACGGTATCTTTGCAAAAACATGGAAATTGCATTTAAATTTTAAAAGAAAAAAATTACGAAAATGTAGAAAAAAGCTTCTGCAAGCTAGAGTAAACGATTGTGAGGAGGAGCCAGCCAAATCAATGGTATTTTATTCCACCATAACAAAGCATAATGAAACAATTTACCTACCTGCACTGTAGATTTTTACTGCAATAGCGATTGTCAATGCTTTGCTGAGTTTCCAAAATCTGTATAGAACTGATTGTTGTATCAATCCCTAAAAATATGAAGAATACTGTTTTATTCTTAATTATGTCAGAAATCTTAGAGAAGAGCATAATAAAATTGCAGTTAATACATTGGCATCTACTCCCTTGCTTGCCGTTACAGGACCTGCTGCAGGTCTAAATTAGCACTCAGTAAAAAGCCTCTGGTTGATCACCTTCATTCTGCCATTACAGGGGAAATAAGATCCTTGTTTGATTTACAAGGACAAATATCCTGGGCACCTAACGTTGTAACATTTTCTTTGGGGCAGACATTGAAGGCTATTTTGACGGCAGTCCAAGTAGAATACAAATGTGCCAATGTTCATTTTAATATAATAGAAGCCATGCTCATGCAAGTACACGTTAATTTGAAAAACATTATCTTTGCTGAGAGAAATAATTTGGAATGCAGCAAAAATTGTTTCTAATCCTATGTGCGGGAGAACGACCTAACTCTAATGAATATTACAATTTCTTTATAAAATGTTGCCTTGAACTTGCAGGAACTTGAGAGTTTTGTATTATTCTACACAGAGGATGAAGAGTATAGCCACGATGGCATGGCTCTTCCCCAAGGCAGATTAACCCCGCGGAGAGTTAGGCGGCAAGAACCAGTGTGCCAACACAGCACCACAGCTTCTGCTTTCACAGCTGGCCCAGGAACCACCGCATCCCGAAAAGCTTATTTCTCCTGGATACCTCCAGAGCATCCCATCAGCCCATGTCCTAAACCAGCCCACTCCAGTCTGAACTGTGTCATGCTGTGAACGCTGGTTTTGTGTTTCTGGTCTACAGCAGCAGTTCCCTGCTTTGCAGAGAAACTGCATGATTGTAGGCTGACCTGCGCTCTGATTATAAAACATCTGCCTGGCAGTATATACTTAACTTTCAGCATGCAAATATCCACACATATGCTCAAGTGGCAGAGGGAAATTGAGCATGCTCATCTCAAAGAACTAGCACAGAAGAACATTTCCCTGTGACACAGCATCTCATTAAAACGTGCATCATAGTAATGCCACAGAGGCCCTTTTCTGAGGTGTGTAGCCATGTGGAAAAAAAAAAAAAATCCAAAGGGGAATGATTTTTCCCAGATCATCCCACTGGGGCATACCCAGGCAACAAGCAGAGCCTGTGTTCTATTCCTCACGTGGCCCTGGGTAGCAAACTGCTCTAAGCGCGTGCCAGCATATGGGTGTTTTATCATCCAAATATTGCCTAATCTTTAATCAAATCTTTATAAAAAAAACAAACCTTAAAACAGAGCATCCACATAAACAGAAAAGAGAAGGCATAATCCTGCTCATACTGAATGAATGCCAGAGCTATGCCATTATAACATATGTAATCAGCAGATACTCATCTTCACGGGAAAGAAGCAATATTTTCAGCCCAGACTGGCTCTGACAGCAGTGCGCAGTCACTAAAAGGGCAGCCTGAAATCAACCCAAAAGTCTTGTGTCGAAGAACTTCATTTCATCTCCACTGATGCAGGCAGTGTCAGCATCCTAAGGTAGAGATGGCCCCTTTCAGCAGCTGATGTTTTTAATCCACTAGGTCAACGGAGTAAAACCCCAAACTCTTCCTTAACACTGTATCGTGCATTGCCTGCACACAAATACTGCACTCATAGTACACTCATATCCTTACATATTTTGCTGTATAAGGGTTCGCCGTGTTGAGCACCTCACAAGATTTTAGTCCCTGTCAAGGAAAATATCACTTGTCGTTTTATTGCATCTGAAGCCAAGTCTAAGAACTCTCTAGAGAGGGCAGCCAGAATGTCTATAAAAACCTAATGAAGACATAAGAATAAATTGGAATGACAAGAAAATTATAGCAAATCACAGGTATTTAATAGATTCCTAAGTGCTAATTCTCTATAACGACCAGTTATAAATGAAACTTCTCTAAATTCCAGCAGCAGAATTCCAAGCCTAAAAGTAATTCTTCGAAGTTATACAAGTATACATTCCAACAGTATTTTAAAAAAATATGGGACTTACAGTCATTTCCAAGATCAGGTCTTCCATTAGATTTTTTGACTGGATCTCGTTCAGGTAACATGTCACTTGTGTTCCCTGTGAAAGGATGTATGTACAAATGTCCCCAGGTTAGCCTTGCACACTTGTAACAGCAAAATATGAATACAATACCAGAAGATGTTTTCTTGGATAAAGGCATGCGTAACCACAAGAGAAACCTTTAAAATACAAAGCACCTCTTTTCAGAAGCAGATATATACAGTCAAAAGAAATTTGTAGGTAACAAGAAACAAGCTTTTGAAATTCTACAGGATATCTAAAACATTTCAAAAAATAGCCTAAGAGAAAAGATTTCATCCCACACACAGAATATCACCAATTGTTATAATAGAGAGCCAAAGTGAACGTCAAGATCCAGTCAGGCACTTCAGCACAAATCTGATCATAAAGCCACATCTCTCTCATCAGTGAGAAAATAGTCTTAGTAAGAATAAGCATCTGCCACGCAAACCGAGGCCAGGGGAGTAACCTCGCTGTTTGAATGTGAGACGCAAGACACTGAGGACAGACCCGAGTGAGACACGGTACTTCACAGAGAGAAGGGTGAGTCACCAAATTAAAGAGAGTAATACACAGCTCTAACAACATCATCGCCACGTTCACAGATTGTCACCTCTGTAATTTCAGACATTGAACTAGGCTGGGAAATATAAGCTGATTTTTTTTATTTTTTTAATCCTATTAATTTTCATAGCACTTCTCTAGAAAAATGAACTTTAAAAGATCTTTTGAATAATCATCACATAGTACAACCTGGGGGGAGGCCCTTCAAGCCCAGGGGAAATGGTCTAAAGCTATTCCTGTGCTTTTACACTTATTGCCAGCCAAGACTCTGTCCAGAGACATGCTACCAATAAGCTGGCACTGAGAAATGTTGATCTTGCCTAAACTAACATGCTTCATCAAATACCATTTAATCTGTGGAGAAATAAAAAAAAAAAAAACAAAAACCCAGAATCACGTATTTCTAGAATACCAAGGTGCTCCATTCCTGCGTTTTCCAAAGGAAACATTCTGATTTCAAAATGACTGTTTAGAACAGAAGTCACTGTTTCATTATATAAAAATTAATTTTACAAAAGAAAGGATCAAAATGCATTATTTCACTGAGATTGAAACAAGACAGCTGCATTGACCTTACTGTTTCCTTATTCATTCCAGATTTTGATCTTCATTTCAGTATTGGGAAATGAGAAAATCCAGACTTTTCTCATGCTAGTAGGTGACCGAGAGCATGGAACAACATGAACAACTGGAATCCAAGGGCCCAGAAGCAATGCAATGCAAAATACATCCTTGGGATTTCCATCATTTTTGTGTTTTGTTATGAATCTGTGATACTGCTGCCAGTTATTCCTTGAATCCATTTTCTATTTAATTGCTCATCATACAGATCTACCAGTTCTGCCAACTCGGGTAGTAACTCTTGCACTTAGTAGTCACCTGCTGTCCCATTTTTTTATACTGTTCCACACACCTAGACAAATGGCCACTGAACCCATGCAATCAGTTATACATGTACAGTAGGTCTTGAGGCAGATCTAAAAAAAGCCTATTTGTTCTCTCATACTCCCTTTTAATTTACAAACTAGTTGTCACATCTTCCTTCCACTTTCTTCTGTTTTCCCTTAATAGTCCAGATATGTTAGCAATGCATTAAACGTTCCCTGCCATTTTGCATTTTCATTAACAGAGAACTATTCTGTAAGAAAATCTGTATCCCCTGGTAAAGCCAAAAGATTGCTCACTGAAAGAAAAATGTTCTCCCTGTAGATAAAATAGTTCAGCCGTGCAAGTGTTGGCAGGAATATTTATTAAATACTCTGAATTACTAAACATTCAATACTGTGATGCTTTTGCAGATGATGGAAGAAAGCACTAAGTGGTTATCAGAATTTTGTATAAAAACTAGGATGAAGACAGATTTACTTCACTAAGATTTCAACTATTTAAACTAAGTCAGTAACCAGTACAGAAATTCATTTTTACTTGGTTTTTTTACTTGTCATAAAATTACTGTTTCATGGTCCTTTAAGCTGATGCAATCCAAATGAAATGTAGAAAACTGAACCCTGATTTTTTTTTTATTTGGAGCTCAAGTTGCCAACTGGGAACACCAAGAACCCCCCAAAACCACCGTAGAAGCCTTCAATACATTGTGGTAAACTTCCACTCTGTCACATACAGTACCTCTGAGGGCTTTCTCAAAGGCCCATGTGGGGTGTGAAGATCCAATGCAATAACAAATATAAAAGCACGAGCATGACCAGAATATGAGGACAACTATTATCTCCAGATAAGATTCAGATAAACTCATCCAATAAATGTGGTATCCTTTTTTTTTTTCCCCTCAAGCACTTTCTGGTTTTAATTCACATGAGTTGTAATATTCTATAAGCAGTGTGGAAAAAACCTGCTGATGATTTTTTGTGGTGGTGGTACCTTGCTACGAATTCATTAATTACCATCCGAAGGCAATACACGCAAATGCATTAAGTTGACCAATATCCAGCAGCTTTGACCAAAATCCTCACCAAGCTTTTATTGTGAGGGGAGAGCCAGCAGCAAGAAACAACACGCAGAGAAAGTAAGGCCAGTCCCTGGTTATCAGTGATGCTTAATGCAAAGGGGCGAGCGATAAGCACTAATGGCATGGAAGCAGAGAGAAGAAAAAGCCCAGATGCTGAAGGATATTCACACTGCTCAGTTGAAAGTCTAAATCCTTCAGAGAAAACAGTTCTTAAGACAAAGAACTATGAGGAAAAAAGGCCACATCAAACTAGACTACATAAAGACATGCTGAATTTTTGTTTAATAAACTTTGTCTTGCTTATGAATGCTTTTTTTTCTACTTGAACACTCCTAACAGCCTTCTCCTCAACAAATCGGAGGTGCAAGGGATTAGGAGTTACAATGGATGCACTCAACAGTAGCCTGCACCCACAGAATTCAGGTACCCCGTAGCGGAACAGTAAAAGGTCTGTTAAAGATGAACTCCTAAATTAGCATTTAATTCAACTTTGATTTCAAATAGTTTCATCTTTCCGTGAATCAGGCTAGTCAGCTGATTCTAAAATATTCACTGTTTATCTTAATTATTCCCATATTTAACTCTTAGCTTTTTGTTCCGAAAACATTTTCCTTCTCATTTATCTTGGCTACAGCTACATTAAGCAGCTTGTTGGTTTTCCTTCTGTTTGGATTTCATATTGACATTGTTACCTTCCATCTGGGGATACATTCAGCTTCATTAAACTTGTGCAGATCTGAAATCTTTCAGTAGCTTGTGTACTGTGCTGATTTTTCACTCTTGGATCCACATTTAATGCTATTTGGAGCATAAGACCTTGAGAAGGTAATGCTTTGTGTTTATTCTTATCTTCCCTTTCCACCTAATATCAAAAGCAGCCAGCTGGGGATAGAGGGTTTTCATATTTCATTTTCATCCGTCTACAGCTCCCTCATTTGTAAATGAGATTAACGTCTTTTTAATTAATCAACACTCTTTCAGGCTTCAGAGCAATACAAATCACTTAGGTACGACCTCTTGAAAGCGCTGTATTGAGCTGTGTCTGCCACGGGGCTCACTGCAGCACTAATCACAAGAATCGCAAGCACCACTTACCCGCAGCTTGTCTGGGGACAACAGCACGTTCCAGTATAAAGAATGGCCAGTGGGTGAATCCCACTGGAACAGCTGATGTGATAGGTAAGAGTGTCACAGCGATCGGCAATGCCGGCCCTGGCAGACATCTGTGTTTCAGAGGCTGAACTGCATCCGTCCCCAATTTCACCTCAACTTGCTAACTGTGGTTGGTGCAAGAATTGTTCCCGAGGCCAAGAAAAGACGACTATGACTGCTGGGTTTAGTAATATTAACACTTGCTTCCAGACATTGCCAATGTTAAGGTCTGGGAAAGAGGAATACAGATTCCAACAACTTGTGCATACCTTTATATTTAAACTCTTTCTTATAAATATCATAAAAGTTGTAAACAATACACCTACTCATATATTACACACATAACATCTGGCAGACAATAGCTGAAAGAGAATTCATTCCAGTAAAAGCAATTTATTTCACAGAGCTCTGCCTTCAAATAACATTACTCTACTCAGAAACCCTGCCTGAGTGAGCAGAGTTTTAATTCTCAGTTTTATGTTTTGTGGCAGTTGAATTTCTGTCTCTGCCCACAGAAAAGATGTAGTATCACCACCTGTGACACCATTAAGTGCTTTGTGTTTTGGGTGTTTGGGTTTTTTTACATCTGTTAATTGACCCTCCACTACCCGCAATCAACTCCTGTCCAACTACAGACAAAGGTTAATTAAAGTGATTAGTGACTTTCTGGTTCACATGAAATCATTTACCATGAATGGCCAGGCAGAACAGTGACACCTGACAAAACATCTTAGGACCCAAAATTCTTAAAGGTAACCAGGCCAGATTTTCCAAAAAACATATTGACTGCAGTGATGATTAGTTATATCAGGATTTTTTAAGTCCTCTGGACTAGGCTTTTTTGTAGGAAGCTAACTACCTTTCAAGATTCTTGCCCCTTCCCCCACACTCTTCATATAGTCTTTACTTAAATGGTAAATAACAGAAATTAATGCTTCAACTTACGTTTCTCCTTTGCATTAGTTTTCTCATAACTTAGAGATCTGACTTTTGGTTGATGAATTGGACAACAATAGACCTTGTCACAAGGCAAAATGTCACAGAAATTCACTTCAGGGATCCTGCTGATGTGTTGCGTGCTCTGAGAAATTGTGCTTTCCCCCTGCAATGCTAAAGGCAAAAAAAAAAAAAAAAGACACAATTCTCACTAGTGCTGTGTGTCTATTGGCATTTTAGAATAGCACAGAAATTGAAAGCCTGTTACGTGTACGCAGACCAACAGAGATACCGTACCTGCTGTAGTGGCAGAGGGAGAGAGTAGAACAGAACTTGAGGTACTGCTGATGAAGAAAAACAATTCATTAAGAAATGGACATCAGAGTTGTGGACCAAAACAGGTTGGTCCACAATCTATTACTAATTCTAATGCAGTAACGCAATTTTAACTACTTGCCTGTAAATCGGATGGTTTTCAAAACGTCTGTCATGAATGCTAAGTAAATATAGGGTTGATATTGTCAAAGCACTGTAGAAAGAGAATTATTCTGTAGATTTACATCCATCTTCTTATGTAACATAATATGAATAACACCTTGACAGCACCTTGTCCAAATGTAGTAATGTAAGAGTTATCCGATCACTTTCCCTTTAGTGGGAAAAATTCCAACTGAATTTAATGGGGTTTAGATCAGATACTTGTATACAGTATTGTATTTGTATACCTGTATATATGTATATATACATATACTTGTATTCAACACAAAATATGGTCAGTTTTCCATTGTAAATAGAATCACAACACCCGTTCAAAGTACTCAGTTCACAGAGAGATTGTAATCAGTGGGGTTTTGGACTGGAAACAGAAAATGGCAATCTCTCCAGAGCATACTTTCCTTTCCACAAGTCCAATGTCACAAGCAAAACTTTCAGAGTCACAGGACTGCCCACCACACTGGGAACAAGTCCAGCTTCATTTCACCCAACAGAATCTCTCTGTACCTCAGAAATTGTACTTCGGCACAGAATGAATGCATAAAACATGCAGGGTCTCACGAGTCCAGCTTTGCCCCTGTAGCACGAGCCACCGAGATACATTCAAGGTGCACCATACACTGGGACGTGGACAGAGATTACCTGTGCGTGCACCACATCAGTATCTCATTTTTCTAAAATGATTTCAACTTTACAATATTACCAGGCATATTCACTGTTAATTTAAATACATTGTGTTCTCTGAGTAGGAAAGGTGAGAAGAAGAAAAAAATTGCAATCTTCTTTCTGGTGAGTAGAAAGGGGAAGGGAGAAACAAGTCAACTTGTTGATAATTAACTGTTACCATAGTGCCATAATAGCAATCAAAGTTATTATGGTCACCCGGAACATCTTCACAGAGCAAGACTCTTTCGTCTTTGACAAACAAACCTAGAAAAAAAAAACATGTTTGGTTACTTTAAGTGGCACATAACTAAGCTACTACTAGTAGATTAAGAAATACTACACTAGTCTGACTTTAAGTTAACCTTGTTTCTTTCGGAGGAACCATACAAGTCATCCTTATGTAGGGGTCAACGTCTAAAGAGAAAAACTTAAGTAATGAAAGGCTCCCTAAAACTGTGAGTGCACTGCACACTGTTGATAGTCTGGGGGCACAAACATTACACAGGAAGAAAGCTCCTTCTCTTTTCTTCCTGCCATTTTTCATACTCTTGAAGTATTTAAAAATCAAATTAAGAACTCAGTAAGCAGTGGCCAGAACTAAAAGAGGAGCAGCTTTCAGTATATGCTCAGGCCATGTTAAACCAGGGCTGGTGGAAATACAGAAAGGCACCTTCCAAACAAGCAGGATGATCTTAGATGATGGAGCATTTGATTGTCATCATGGAATAAGAACATCTGACCTATTATTTTCTCTTGCTCTTTGGCACTGGCAAAAGCAAGGTAGGCAAATGAGCATTGGTTCGTCTTGAAGAACAGGACTTAGCAGGCTAGAAAGACTGTCTCGAACAAGGTCAACATATATTTCCCCAACTCATTCAATCCCTGTGAAAAGGGGTCTCCTCTTTCTATACCAGGGTATGGGCAAGAGGAAGTCATTCAGCAATAGCAACGACGTCCCATCCAGGTCTTAACCACCTGAAGGACAGCACTACCCAGTACAAAACAGGAGATGCTAACTGCAAAGCACGGTGAAAGACTCATCCAAGGAAGAAAGCCAAGGAAGAATTACCACTGTGCAGACTCCCAAACTGCAGTGAGCATTTCTGTGTAAGGCTGCACTGCACCACAGGAGCACATCTACGGGCTCAACAACTCTGTCCTGTTGGTCTCCTCCTTCACACCATTAGACAGCGTGGATCTACTCGCACACCCACAATGTATAGGCAAGAAGTAGAAGTGCCTCATACATATTTTCTATCTCAGTGCAGCTAGTTTTTAAGCTTGTAGCATGACACTAAATAATTCTGGCTAAGGAATTTGATTCTATATTTAGAAACATGAAAGCTTTCACCGATATCTCAGCACTTACAAAAACCCTCTCATAGGCACATTTCATATATTTAATTTCACTCACCTTGCTGGATTTCAGCAGGACTGATTTTTTTGATGGCAAAAGACTAGTAGCTCGACTATACCTGCTGTAAGAGACAAGATCTCTTTAACATTCAAATGCTTTGGCAACTAACAAATGAAAAAGAGACATTTTCAATAGGGTGTTAATGTCACTTGCTTTTGCAATTTTAACATTTAAAAAGAGAAAGGCAGAAGTGTCATCAGATTCATTTTCAAGAACAAAGGCCTCCCGTTAACTTATTCAGGTGAATGCTATTAAATGCTACATTTGATTTCAAAGAAAACTTGGGGAAATGGTTTAGAAATAGGAAACACTCATCACTTCCACTGAAGCACTAATGAAGATTCTTTCTTGCAGAAGCAGCTCTGCAGACTTCTCTTAGCAGCAATTTCCAAGCTCCAGGGCTGTAACTGGACATAATCTACCTTTGCTTTATGCAACTGAAGCAATTACAAAAATGACTGCAATTTAACACCCATTTCAAATATTAATTTTGTCAGTGAGTTAAAAATTATGAGAAATTTGAAATTTTTGCACAACTTAAATGCTGGAAATGAGCTGAACTCCACTGTCGAGCAAAATCGGTTTTCGCTTCTACCACAGAGACCGCTTTACCAGTTTCTGTGACAACTATCAGAGAACATCCCAGACAGACGTACCTGACTTTGCTCTCTTCGCTGACTGTTGACTTTAAACTGCTCATCCGTTTCAGCCTGGCCAGTTTCCTGTTCCACTGTTCCAATTCTTCTATTCTGACTTCGAGATTGTTGGTTAGTTTACAAAGCTGCTTTACAGCACCAACGTTCTCCATAAAGATCTGATCCTGAGAAGCAAAACAATGACAAAAGTAGATACAGTATATTCATCAATCAGATGTAACAAGCTGTAATGAGTACAGAATTCACCTATATAAGGATACATTGAATATTTAAAATGCAAACACAAGTTATCTCACTGTAAATGGGACGCACTTACGACTCTAAACCCCTTTTGCTAGATTGTAAAAATTGCTTTTGTCGATTTGCAGTAAATTGAAAATGAGGACTTGCAGAAAAATTTGAAGAAGCTAAAGGGCTTTGTAGACCAAGAATTTAAACTATATTTTACCTTCATATTGCATTGAATTTGAAACCTTAACACTGTCAAAACAGGCATCTACTATTTGATTTGTAGTGCTGCAGCTGAACATAGATTTCAGAATCCCTTAGCAAAATGTACATCCAACCATCTGCCTACAGGATTGACTAACCTGGCTCAGACAAGCTAGAGCTTCCATCCATGTTGTACACATAACATGAATCACATGGGAGTCCCTGAGACAGGGAAAGATCCAAAGCAGAGGTCAAGCTGTGATGGTGTAATATTTTATTCTCCCCTTCAACCCCTCCAGCCTTTTACAGGAGTCCTATAAGTTCCAATACCGTGATCAGCTCTGCAACTACCACAGTTCGGACACCCTCCATTTACTCCTTCTGACTATTTTACCCAGGAAAAGCCTTGTATTCTTCTACCCCCTGCTTATCATCCAGGTATCAATCTGCTGCCAGAGAAGCCCAAGCATCCAAGTAGTATTTTATCCATTTCTGAGCCAAAAATGGTTACTGATCCACTGCAGGAGCATGGTAACAGCGTACTTTCTCCGCTCCATTTGAAAGAATGGCTTTCTCATCCTAATGTACAACCAGACTGATGCCATTAAACCTTGGATGAAGCTATTACTGCAGTTAGTGTTGCTAAGTGTTCCAGTCTAGGCAAGTCATGCAGAAGTAAGGCAAAAGCAGAGTTTCGCCTTTCACGTTGTAAATGCCACACACACCTTTCTTTTAAAGGTGACTGCGTTCCACAAAAACAGACAATATTTTGTATAAACAGAACCTGAGCACAGGTATCAGTGGCAAGTTGCAAACTTCTCTACTGCCAGACCAACAGCCTGTTTAACTAAAAAGTGACTTCAAAATAACCTCCTGCGTCTAGAACTGTGAAATCATTTATACGGTCACTTGTCCTCATATCAATGATATGTAGCAGCTGCCCTTTCCATTCTCCTCAAATCGTGCATGAATCTTTTCTAGGTGACTTCAACTAGCTGAGAAAATGACTCATCTGGCAAAATGAAGGAATGCTTTCTTCGAGAAAAAAAGGACTGATTAGAGTTTTACTGCCCCACTGATGACAAAGTACTGACCACAGCGTGACCGAGAACAGCAGAAAGAGTCTTGTTCCAAAATAGCAAATTTCCACACAGTTGAGACATTTCTCTAGAAAGTAGCAGAGCCTGGTTCAAACGTGTAATGCAAACAATTAATTTTACAGGGTTTGACAGCTCCAAACAGGTAACTGACAAAGAGAAACAACCAAACCAGCCAATATCCTGCTGATCTGGAACTAAACGTGGAATGTGAGATAACAAAGTTCAGGGCCCCATCACCTGCCCTACTGAACGCAAAGATATGAAGCACTGTCCATTTACTACTCAAGGTGTGGGGCTGCTCTGGAGTTGGGAACTCCAGACATTGAAAGCAGATGTTCCGCCTGGACATCAGATGTTCCAACTCTCTGAATTCAATATACATCTTAAACTGTTAGACACAGATCTCCCCTGCCCCTGTCACCCCAAAGGTCACAGAACTGACATTCACATCCTCTGCCACAGGTGTTAGGAGGAAGAGGAGAAAGCGTGGATTAAAACGATGTCAAAGTGTTTGCGAAGCGATCCCAGACCTAGCGAAGTAGTCAAGAAAACGCTAAGCAGCAAAAAAAAGCCACTGCTGTAACAACTCAGTCCTGCTCGGGCCACGTCAGTGGCAGAATCAGGCCCCACCGGGTGCTGTAGGCTTTCTCCGTTTGCCGGGTCACATCCCTGGAAAACATCCTGAGGAGAAAGGGAACACTACGGGCCCAAATTTGTGTGATATTTCAGCAAAGGGAGAGGTAAGTCAAAAGCTCAATTGTCCTACCTAAAAGTTTTGTCAGAAAAAAACTGGCTACCCCAAAGCAGTTTGGGGGGGGCTCAGAAATGCAAAGGATGCTGCAGCCATCACACAGCGTAATGGGAAGGGCTGACGGACAAAACGACCTCGTGTCACTATCTAACACCACTGCTCTTCTGTGAGCACCTGACCAAATACAGCAAATTTTCTAAGTCTCCTTTTCAGCAGTATCTCTAGAAAGACCTCTTTCTGCAGGTTTATTCAAGGGGTCTCATTTGTGTTTCCTTTATATGGAATACAGCCTAGCAGATTTAACCTATGAATTTAACTTTTTTGTAGCCTATCAAAAGATGACAAGTGAAACGCAGTATTTTTTACAGATATTTTCTCCAAGTTTGGTGGTATACACTTTGTGTTTTCTATAGAATAACGAAAGAATGCACGGTTATAATGAATACAGGATCGCGTTCATGCCATCATCCAGACAGGACAAGGTTCCCAATCTGTAAAACCTCCCTCTTCCCACTCTCAGCTGTAAGTGGGAAGAAGCCGGGACGTGGTCCTTGACCTGCAGCGAACCAGCGCACAACAGAGGGGCTGCTCCGAGCAAAGCTCCGGCCGAGCGCTGTCTGCCCTCAGCTGCGACCCACGGTCCCTTGCTGTCCTATTTCTACAGGGAAAGGATGGGGAGAGAGCACAGGACAATAGACTGAGGCATCGTTTCCAACCTCTGCGCATGGTAATTACTTTGTGTGCCATAAACATTTTGTAGTATGTGATTTTAAAGCTACAATAAGGATTTCAGATGGCCAAAGAAACCTTCCCACAGAGCACACGGAGCTAGCATTTGTATTTGGCATGAAAAAATAGAGTAAGGAAGTTTTTATTTAGCAAATAGAATGCCATCAGTGCTTAATTCACTTCTGGAACAATTAACTTAAACACTTAAACCCAAAAGAATATTTTGGAGTCCCACTTGTTGGACCAATGCTGTGAAATCGCTACCCACCTTCATTCAGCAAAGTTAGGTTTTTTCCTTCTCTCTTTTACTGTATGTTTATTTGTTATTATAATGAGATTTTAATGTAAATACTTTTTGTCATTAAAGGATTCAGCCATTTACCAACATCTGGCTGTTCAGTTTTTCCTCAATGATTTGCCAAACACTATTTTTGTAAATACATGTGGAGGTCTACACCTTTCTATAAAGCATAGCACGTGCTTACAGCTCCACATACAAAAGGAACAATCTAAATACACACTTGCCTTTTCTCTCTCGAGACCATACCTTGTCAACCATGAGGAAGTTTTCTATTTTTTCTCCGTCATTACAGGCAACATCTCCAACTTCTCTAACAGCTTGAGGTAAAAGCTCCTTCACTTCCTGGGCTATTATTCCTGTTCACAAAATAACAAACTGAAGTCAGGGAACACAGTGGCACACCGTTGACCATAGTTGTGTGCATTGAGTAGATCATCCTAAAAGCTACAGGTATGGCCAAACATGATCTAGAATTTCTCTGTGGTAAGAAAATCCAGGATTTCACTTTTTTTTTTTTTCCATCCCACAGAAAACAAACAGAAACCTTTAGAATTCCCACTTCTCTCCAATAAAAACAAAATTGTTTGTGATTGCGTACTTAATTCTCCTTAAACCTCTGGAAAAACAACCTCCTATCTTTAAAAATTGAAACAGAAGTTGGAAAATTACCAGAAATACTTAATTTTGGCATTTTTCTACCACAGGAGATAGACGGCAAAGTGTGCAATTGTAGTATCCCAAGAAACGAGGATGAAACAGCAGGGTGTTAAAAGGCACTATGGCACAATGAACAACAGTGGAAGTTAATGAAAAATGGGAACAGAGCTGACTGAATACCTGTTTCATGGGTATTTTTTATTCCCATAACAGATGCAAATTCAGGCTTGTAGTCATACTCCACCAGCCTCATTTGTGTTATTCTTCTCAACTGCTCATTCGTATCAACCTAGTTGGACAAACACCAAGATTCACATGTTGCAACACCACGAACGTCACGGCATCGAGGACATCGCCGAGAGAGCGACAAGCCTGGCGCGGCCACTTGGGCCATCCGCGCATCCAAAAATACGGACCATCTTCCCGCTCCCCATCAGCAGAGCGCTATTTGCATTGTATTTGCGTTGCCAGTGACCCTTCAGTCTGACAACTCCCATTTACACAGATATCCCAGCTTCCACGGCCAGCCTCTTCCAAAATCCATAGGCGATGGCTCTGCAGAGCAGAGCGCTGCAGCTGGTTTCTTTAGGCCAGCCTTTCCGCACACCCACCATAAAGCAGCTGCTTCATGTGTCAGAACGATGATCCACACGTGTGCTGTGGTGCAAACATAAATGCCCTAAATACTCCACAGCCCTCACCTCCCGGATATTCTGTTTTGCTCGGCTGTCAGATGGATGCATGACTCTGCCCATAACTTTTGCATTTCCGCAGACAACCAGTGCTTCGTCTGGTGCATCTGTGTTAATTCCTACTCGACCATGATAGACTATTGTCTCTGGAACATGTCCTCGCTGCCACAGTACATCATTGTCATTCTCAAACTGCCCTGGGTTAGATGCCTGGAAGAAAAAATTACGTTTAAAGGTACAGCATAGCATACATGTACTATTGCTTATTCCATTAGAAATTCAGAGAAAATGGAAGGCTAAATCTTTAAATTGTATTCAAGAGCTTTTCTAACACACCAACAGAAAAAAAAAAAAAAAAAAAAGAGTGGAGTCACTTCCAAGTGTTTCTGCTCACACAGCATTGGCCTCATTGCTTTTTCACTTGAATTCTACTTTATTATCACCTTAAGCTAAATTGCCAATGTCCAAAGCTTTCCAAATTCTAACTTCAACATTATGCCACATAACCATTCTTTATTTACCAGCAAATTTTAGCTGAGGCTGGAAATTGGAAAAGACCAAACAAGGTAGAGATTAAACACATGTGGTTCACCAAATCCTCTGTAATATTTTAAATTAACTCAGACCAGAAATTTCATGTCGAGGAAACAGGGTCTTCCAAAGAACACCAATAAAACAAGGGAGTGTGTAGCGTTAGAAAAGGCATTTGATTTCAATAATAAATTTTGTTAATTATTTTTTTTTAAACTTTGAATTCAGGCTTTAAAATTTGAGTCTGAACGAAAAGTATGACAATAAAAAGTTCGCACGCATTTAAAGAAGCCAGGCTTTTACAGGGCCTTACCATCTACAAGGCATGGTGCTCTGCACTTACCACTGTTTGTCACAATTAGAGCATGATCTGATATGCCTGATAACAAAACTACCAGCCGAGCAGTGGCTGTGTTATGTTTGAGTGTATAAAGGGCCAGAACACAAGCTGCTTTCTCTCACAGTGCATTTGCACAGCTTTGCCACTTTAAGGTAACCAGTGGCTGGCTCACTATATAACCTGCCACTGAAGCCCTCTCAGACATCTGGAAAATGAATTTTTTTTTTTTCTGTTCAGCTTTCCTGTTGATGTTTTCACCACTTCAAATCACAGCCTCTTGATCCTTCTGCTTTTTTGCCTTCTTTTTTCTTTGTCTGGAATAGTGGCCAGGTTTGCAAAATCTCATTCCCTGGATTCCTATTAAAAAACTGTCTCAGACACATTGAAGGAGCTCTCCTTATTGAAATTTCAAAAGAATCTAACTTTAAAAATGGTAGAAAAATGTAAATTTCTAAATCATACACAAAAATACATGTCTTATAAGTTAACAATGATCCCAAGGATGAGTCAAATGTGAAAATTCAACAGCTTTCCCAAATTAGTAAAGACATGATATTTGTAACACTGCTAGACGCAGAA
The DNA here is from genome assembly GCF_947461875.1 of Haliaeetus albicilla. Lineage (NCBI taxonomy): Eukaryota > Metazoa > Chordata > Aves > Accipitriformes > Accipitridae > Haliaeetus > Haliaeetus albicilla. The sequence continues at coordinate 14,818,965 of NC_091510.1, forward strand.
AGAGAAATTCAGATGAAAGCAGTATTGTGGAAATTAACAGACAAAAAAGGAAAAGAACTAAATACACAGGAATAATATAAACGTAATGCTTCAGTGTCCTGAAATAAAAGAACCCACAGCAACGGCCAGGATGACAAAACTTCTCGGCAGGGCAGAAAACTACTGAACTCCAAACATTGCTTTCAAAGCCCTTTTGCAGCTCCACCCAGCAAGGAGCTCTCGGCCACGCTGCCCTCCAAAAACCTAACCGTAACCGCGGGAAGAGGGCTTATGGCACGAGGGGACACAAAGTTATGGCCCGGATGGAAAAGGAGCCAGGACTGAAACCATCTGAAAGCCCTCGTCTTCCTTGGGAAACCCCTGTGCAACACCACACGTACTGGGGACTTGCACTTTTGCTCTCTCCAAACCCAAATGCTAAGCCAGGCTGTAATCATAAGCCTAGGCAGATGACGTGCTGCCAAAAAGGACCCAAGCAATCGCCTACTGTCATGGTTTAACCCCAGCCGGCAACTAAGGACCACGCAGATGCTCGCTTGCTTCCCCGCACCTGGGGGGATGGGGAGAGAATTGGGGGGGGGGGGACTTCTAGGTTGATATAAAGACAGTTTAACAGGACAGAAAAGGAAGGAGGAAAAAAAAAAAGAAAAATAGTAATAATAATTAAAAAAAAAACACCATACAAAACAAGTGATGCACAATGCAATTGCTCACTTCTCGTCGATTGATGCCCAGTTAGTTCCCGAGCAGTGATCCACCTCCAGGCCAACCCCCCCCCAGTTTATGTACTGGACATGACATCACATGGTATGGAATACCCCTGTGGCCAGTTGGGGTCAGCTGTCCTGGCTGTGTCCCCTCCCAACTCCTTGTGCCCCTCCAGCCGTCTTGCTGGCTGGGCATGAGAAGCTGAAAAACCCTTGACTTGGTATAAACCCGACTGAGCAACATCTGAAAACATCAGTGTGTTATCAACATTCTTCTCATCCTAAATCCAAACCACAGCACTATACCAGCCACTGGGAAGAAAATGAGCTTCGTTTTGGCTGGAAGCCTACTCCTCATGATAAGCCAAGGACTAGAAAGACCCCAGGCAAACAAGAAGCAATTCCTCCATTGTCCCACACGAGAAAGTTCACTCGACCTCCCCATCCTCGGCAGCCCCACCACAGGGCACCTAGCCATCCCCTGTCTCCCTAAGCCCTCACCATAATCTTCACCCTAGAAATAACCATAACCCGAGACTATGCCCAGTTCAAACATTACCCAACGGCTATCGGTCACACGAAGAAGGGGCCAGGACTGAAGGAAAGCTTTCAGCAGCCCCCACCCGCGACCCCGCTGACGCTGGGGCTCTGCGCCTTCCCTCTCTCCTAACCCTCACCCCCCAGGGCTCCTCTTCCAACAGAGCTCTCTTCCGAGTCTAACTCTCACTGTAGGCTAAAGCTGAGGACTAAAAGGAAAAATTTATGTCGATCAGGGGACTGAAAAGTAATGGTCGTGAGGAAGAGAGACCAATTCTTCCTTTTTCTCTTTTGAAACCTATATTACATCCACCAAATTAAGAGCTGGGACACTCTGGAAACACACCAGAAAGGGGCAGCTGGGGGTCTTAAATCCTCCTAGAGCTGCTTGACCTTCTTTCCTTGCATTTTTTTTCCTTCTCATCCTCCTTTGAAAATGAAGCATCTAGCCAATGAAAGCATTTACCAAATTCCTGGCAAGTGCAGGAAATTGTTTCACCTCAAAGAAAAAACAATCTGGAAAAATCAGTGTATTTTGTATTGGAATTCACAACAAGCTTTCTTTTTAAATTCTGCTATAGCTCTGCTTTTAACGTTTTAAAATCCTGATAATTAAAAGATAACAACATACTCATACAATATGCAACTGTAATTTTTTTCGCAATCTTTTTGAGTCAATGGTAATTTGTGTGCCCAAGAATCACCCTCCCCACAGTCTCCTGTGAATATCAAAACAGTAAATACTTTTAACATGAAAGCAATATAAATTTCTACCTACCCTCACAATGATCTTTTCAGAGACTTTTGCAGACAGCAAGTAGAATTGGTCCTGAGAGACAGCATACAGTCCAACTACCAGCATGAAGTATCTGATTTGAAATCAATTTAATCAAGACAATAATTGAAGTAATGTCTTCTCACAGAAAAAAATAAAATGTTTTAAGTACAGCTGCTATTAGTGATGCATCAAAAGATAGCCAGAACATTATTTTAGATGTATTTATGTTACAATACAAAAGAAAAAGTACTTCATTCTCAAGCAACATGTTCTTTCAATCCCCACAATCACTGAAAATGAACAAAGATTACAGTAATTTTGGGAAATTTAAGTAAGAAAGACTCAAAGATGAAGAGCATTCCTTCCTCAGAAAGAAATTATCATGATTTGGGGTTTTGGCTTCCTGATTTCGTCAGCCATCATTCTGGCTATGATTTCCTGAAGTTATCTCTGCCCATGAGGATGAAGTCTTTTCTTTTATTCTTGTATCATTCTGTGACTCTAGAAGAGAGGCCTTTAAGGAGATACCAACTATCACAGAATTTGAAATAAAATCACAGATTTGGCAACACTGAGATTTTTCACAAACATCAGCTCCATTCTAGAGTAGACTTTCTCTTTTCCACTTCATACATGCAGGCCAACTAGCTACAGCAATACCTCTGGTCAGGATTAGGTTTCCCCTTTTTTCTCATATTATTTGCTGTTGTTTCACTGAAATGCAACCTTCCCAGTGTTACTTTAGTTATCTGGTCCCCTGGCAGATCAACTCTAAAATAGAAAAGGAAACAAGATCAGGGAAATAAGCATTTGGAGATCTACCCAGCTCAAGCCAGATTTCCTCAAACTCATTAAAGCAGTTCTGAGAAAAACTGACAAATGAAAAAAAAACAGAGGGACCCCAGCAAAAACACAGTAACCCTGGTTTATAAAAACGCATTAAAAAGACAGTGACTATGTCAAGGAGATAAACAGGACAAAGCACCAGCAGTGGGAAACTGTTCTTAGTAATAGGAGTCTTGTGTTTCTTGGTCTGTTTGTACAGTCTTGAACATAATAAAACCGCAGGTGTTCTATGGGATGGGTATTTGTTGCTTGCCAAGGTTGACATTGCTTATTATTGGAACTGAATTTCCACATTAAAATAAATAAATGTTACTGCTTGTCCTTTTTTTCACCGGCACCTAATTTGTATGTCTAAAAGTATAAAATATACAGCTGTGTCTCAAATACATAGTGGCATTGCTCCTGTAAGTGATAAACAACACGAATAAAGGGTTTGCATGGAAAAAAAACCAGTCCGCCAAACGGTCACACAATTTACACACACCCAGAATCTATTTGTTGGTATGCAAAAGGAAGAAAAATGACTTGATAGAGATAATTTAGTGAAAATGAGCTCTCCTCCCAAGCTCAAAGTTCATTTTTGCAATTATATATTGCATGCAGCCTTTATCCCAGCACTGTCCTGTTGAAGTTGATGCTGTCTTATCTTTTCCTGTTTTAAGGCTTATTTAATTATTTATAGAGAACAGAACAGCTCCAACAGAAGACACTCATGCCAGAAGAACAAACATTGATTCTGCCAGTGACTTAAGATGCAGAAGAATGGCAGAGAGCTGTGGGGAGAAGCCACACAGATGTTTCTAGCAGAGGCACTCCCCCTGAAAAGCACTGCAAATACATCTCATGCCCGTGTAGAACAGGAACATTACTGCCATTTTTTAAGATGGGAAATGCATCTGCCATACAGCTCTGAACACCATACAGCAGTGCTGCTAGCTGAATATAAATATTTTGGACAGGCATTCTTCACACACTTGTAAAGCTGCTGAAAATTTTCCTTAATGAAGGGAGACCGGGCACTTATTACTATGGTGATTCTATGTGTGCACCCAGAATGGAATTCGGATACAGATCAGAAAACTGGCTTAGAATTACTGTAAGTTTCCAAGAAACTACTACTACACATTTCAAACCAATCACATGTTGAAATCAAACGGAATAATTTTCTCAAAATTCTTACTTAACAGGATGGAAAGTTTTTTTGCTTCGATCTGACTGAGACTGTTCAATAGCAATTATTTGATTTGGAGCTTCCACCTATGAAGAAAAAAAAAATTCAAAAGTGACAGGAATATTAAATTTTAAAACACATAAAAACTGAAAGAGAAGTTAACAGGCAAATTGTTTGAAAGAGTGAAATGTCTCTCATATCTCATGGAACTACACAGAAAGTAACACAGGAATTGACTTCTGATCAATTGACACCTGACAGCTAGTCTGAAGCCCCAAATCATTCTGAGGACATAATTTGAAAGAGAAAAAAAGAAAAAAAGAAAAAAAGAAAAAAAAAGTCATGCATTAATTTGCAAAAGAAAAATTGCTTTCTGAATCTAGATTGTTCTTGGCTCATTTTATCCCAAAGCATAAATGCAGATATTTAATGTGAGAACTGAATCTGTGCAAGGTAGTTCCATAAGTTATTTTAATCTAAACTTCTGTACCTTTCTGGAATGGTACCAAGCAGCACTTTGCTTCAGATGGGAACAGATGACAGTAATATTCACTAATTTCTTCTGCATTAGAATGCATTAAGCAAATCTGGTAGTAGCTGCCTTGTAAAACAGCTACATGGATTTTTTTAAATGACTGAATTTTGGTAGTAAGTAAAAAAATGTGGTAAAATCTTTCAGAAAGATTAAAATTTCTTACTACCTCTGTATATGCAAGCTTGTGGACCCATATTGGCTGGGAAGAATTTGGTTCTTAAAATGAAAATGGAAACCCTGGCAAGAAGAAATGGGCAAATTTTGTTGGTTTTCTACATGTAAACTGTTCAGGAAAACCAGATTTGATTTTTTTTTCTTTGCTTTGTGAATTGGGGTTTTTTTGAGAACTCTTTTTGACTAATGGGTAGACTGGCCACCTACACACCAGCTGACACCCCTGCACTGCCCACAGAGGGAAGAAAATTTCAGTCAAAGAGAGGGAATTCAGTGAAACCACAGCAAACAGGCAAACATGTCGTCTTTCGGCATGTATCAGCCCAAGCATCCACAAAACATCACTTTTTTTGCAAAAGAGTTCCACATAGAAGTCACTAGTAACTTAAAAGTGTTCTCTTTTGTCTTGGTCAAAAATGACTAAGAAAAGAGTTCATTTCAATTATTTACCTTATTCTATGGATAATCACATATTAACTTATTAAAAGTAATAATCACAAAGAGGAGAAATGCTTGCCTTTATTCCAAAAGGTTTCAAGTAAAACTTTTCTATTGGTTTCCCCCCCAGCTGAGTTTTGACATATTTTGGATGTCCAGTGATTCTAATATGGACTGTGATTTGGAAGTGATTCTTCTTCTGGCACACAAAGGCATCATCTGTTGTTGAAAAATTAAATCCTTTATCTGTGACAATGTGATATCCTACAGCAGGTCTACAAAAACAAGAAGAAAGAATAGCAACTTTGAGGCATATTTGAGTGACATCTTGAGTTCCTATTTTTTTACGTGGTCTGAAAATTCATCTGATTTTTAATGACAAAATGGGAGCTGAAACACATCTTTACAATCACCGGTTCTACCAGTATTTTCTTCTCAGCCTCTCAGAGGTGTAAAAATGAAAATGCATATAAAATGTACTCTAATTCTAGTCTGACACTTGAAATGTTTGGAAACCAGAGGTGGAGAAGCTTACATAATCCTCACTTACAAATCTGGTACAAAGGGACTCTGTGCACCTAAAAGCACAATAAAACCTTTTAGTGTGTTCAAGCGTTCATTATAACATTGCTATAAAAAAACAGAGCTGAATGAGTGCTGCAGACAACAACGTGCTAATGAGCCAGCAAGACTCCCTGGTTTGCTCCTGAATTCCCACACCAAGTGCTTCTGCAGAAGCTGCTGGGATTCAAACACGGCTTTACTCAAGCTAGAAGAAAAGCTATCGACACCGACCCTCTGGCCAGATGACTACAAAACTCTCCTTTATAATGTTGTCCATCCTACCCCGAGTAAGGAAACTCTATTCTGTCTATTCAAAGGGCTAATTTGTCACCCAAAGAGAAAGAGTATTCTGTCCTTACGATTCATAGCAAACAAGGAAAGGTATCAAAAGATCTTTCTAAAAGAGCCAGTGAACTCACCATCCCAGCAATGTTTCCAGTCCTCTGATTTAAGTGATACATAATTCTGAAACAACAGGACTACATGGCAAGGTTCTCTTACGTGGGCGTTGGCTTTTCTTGCTAATGAAAGTTTGATAATGATGATCTCGTCTGATGCTACCGAGAACCTCTCATTAACACAATTACTGAAGATGGCTTTTCAGAACTCATCCATTTGTTTGCACATTATTAGTTGGAAAAAATCAAAATGTACAGACTTCACAAGAAATGTACAGACTTTATTATCTTTTTATAAATTACGAACAAAAGGCCCCTTTCAGACAATCACTGATTATCTAGGACACAGAATAAAGAGAAAACTACTTTGTACCTACTCCAAAACTACTAAGTCATATGTTAATTAATATTAAAAATTATAATGAAGTATCTACCATCTCCTCAAACCAATATTATTAAAGAAGAAAACTTCTTCAGTTTCTTCCTACAAAGGTAATTCTTTTTATGTGTGTACTTCATAGTAGGGAGAAGAGTAATTTTTCAGATTCAAGTGTAAAGCAAGTTCATTAGCTGATATTCTTAAAGCAATTTCAAAGTTCTTGCTTACAGGCAGGCAAGCAGATTGAGAAGCAAAAGTACAAACTGCCATTTCTCCAAGTTGAATTGTTTGGAACAACGACTCCCAGAGAGAAATTTCATGTTTAACATTTTCTGAGTATGCCATTTACAGTAATTAAGAGCAAATACATATTTTGATCTGATCTCACAAAGAATGGTCAATCTCACCAAGCAGTACAGTAAAACTCGGAAGAACTTTCAGGTAGCGAGGGATATCCCTGTCACACAAGCATCCCTCCTAGAAACACACTTCCAATTCCTCTTTCTATTCAGAATTTGAGTCTTCAGACAAATTCTTTGGAACAGAGTCCCACCAATCACAACAGTAATGGGGCAAGCAGCTAAGAAAGTGCCAAGCAGACACAATGCAGGGCATAATTAATGGTAGAGTAACCTTTTCTAATTAGTCTACCTCAGCTAACAGCATTTTGTTGTGAAAATGAAATAATCAAAAGGTTGAAATACTGGATGAATAAAACGGAAAATAATCATTAACCTGAGAAATGCCCCTAAAGCGGGCACAGCAATTTCGAGGTACAGGACCAATCCACCTACACGGAGCAGCGATAAGTACGTGACTCTTGAGGCTAACAAAATACAGGATCACCGCTCAGAAAATCCGTGCGGTAATTACAGCGCACCTTGGAGCAAAGGCGCTGCCATTGACCTCACTTAAAATTAACACTGACTTCCTCTGCAAATAACATCTCAATCCCCTTCCACAGTAGTGGCAGCGGCACGTGTATCTGGATGCTTTAATGCTCAGCATCACATTGTCTTTGTTGACACAAGCCACCAAGAAACGTGAGCCTGGAAGTTCAACTTTAAGCGTATGGGAACCACCAAGTAGTTGGGTCGTGGTGGGAAAGCAACTTCCCACCAGCAGCTCACAGCTCCCACGTAGTCGTTGACTGGAAGCGTGACGGGAGTTGGAAGCCGCTTCCATCTAGAGTGACAATTCGCATGACGAACACAGGAGGAGGTTTCTTGGCCCATCCAGCTCCCAAGGGAGTAGAAAGGTGGGGACACCGAACTGTCTGCTCTCGTGTCACGTCCATACCTTGGGAGAAGGGCTGCGTGGGACACAGCACGACGCATACTGACCCATCGCGCTGGGCATCAACAGGGAACGACAGTGTCCAGCAAAGACACTGATGCACTCCAAACTCCCACGAGTGCTTTTAGCAGGTTGGGCTCGAGGAAAATTAAAATTCACTATGCTATTTAAGTCCTGTGGAGACAGGGACAAAATGTTTGCACCAGTCCTGGGGAATAAACCAGCCACTGTAGAAGGGCTTTTGTTAAAAGGGATCTTTCACTGAATACTAGAATGGAGAAAATCAGGGATGTAAAGTGAACTTGGAATGACCTTTGCCAGTGGCAAAAAAATTATTTACAGTTCTGATTAATACAGGAGAACTCTAAACCTTTGACTGAACAGTTGCATGTCATATATATATGTCTATAGTTACTAAGACTTCAGTTATATGAGCCCAGAAGTAATACAGGTATCTTCTATTTCCATTTTTCTGTAATGTTTTAGGCCATTAGAGGGAAAGGTGCCATATGGTCAGTAATTACTTTCCCCAATGTGCTTGACAAAAGAAACAAAAATGAACAAGTATTTTAAGTTAAAATCATTTTCCTTTTGCCCCTAAATCCCTGAAGGGAAATCAGAAAACCTGGCATGAATTTCAACCAGCGTTTAAAGTTCTGCTTCTGATACATCTGCAGATTCATATTCCATCATGCCTGCTATACCTCCTTCTCCAGTCTTATTTTCAGTAAGAACAAGAGACGCCAAATGTATCATTTATTCCTATAGAACTACAGTACCGGGGGGGGGGGGGGGGAAGGACCCAGGAAACCACTTTTCCCAAGTGCAAACATCAGTACTTACAGTTTTTCATAATTAGAGTTAAATAAGCTGTTCCACTGAGAAATTTGATACGGTTGCCATGTTAGAGCTTGACAGCATTTTTCCAAAGCTACATTCTGTCCATCACTGTCATATTCTTGCACTTCAGCTGCAAAGTCCCTAACAGTTGCTGTAGAGAGAGAGTGACAATTCAGTTATTACTTTTGTGACTAGCCAAAAATCCTGCATAAACATTTTTATAAATATATCTACATATATACATACATATAAAGCACAAACACATTGCATATATATTTAAATCCGACTGTCCTTTGCAGTTATTCCAAAAGATGGTGTTATATTCCCTTGCCCTGGAAAATAAATTTTTCAGCTTTCCTTATTTGCAAATTATTACACAAGTAGCAGTTCCTATTTTTATTCTCTTCAAAAGGATGGATAGTTTCCTTTGGGGGCAGGCAGGGGAAAGGAAAGCTGAGCCAACCATTTTACTGTAAATCTGCAACACTGCAAGAAACAATTAAGCAAAATAACTACATAAGTTTCCCAGTCTCTCTACTACAGGTTTAAACTGAATATACTCCAACTCACTGCAACAGGGACTTTGTTCCAGAGCAGGAGGCAGTTTTCCAATAGCAAACGCATTCTTTGCTACATCTGGTTGACTGGTTAATGCTTTCTGAGATATTATACATTTTATGAAGACAGAGGAGAATGTGATAAGAGACAGATAAATGGAGTACAGTAAGGACAGGAGAAAATATGTCGTTGAGCATATCAGCTAAGATGCATCCACAGCCAGTGGCAGCACAGTAAGACAGAGCCCACAGAATCATTTCAGGCCCCAGCTTCATTTGCAGTTCCCCACTTGTGACATACAGCAGAGCAAAAATATAAGAAAAAACCCACAGTAAAGAAATTCACAGCTCATTTCTAAACGATCCCCATGCCATTTTAACCAAGGGCTGTGTGCTTTTTCCAATAGCACGTGTGTCAGTGCAATTTTACTAACAGCGACCCCCAAGGAAAGCATATTTCAAAGCTGTGTCTTTACATATTAAAAACAGCAATAGCAATTTTAGACACATCCTCTCTTTCCAGCAGTGGCAGACTTAGAGGACTAGTCACAACCAAGCAACACTGATCAAATAGAAGATACCAAAGGAAAAGTAACCTACTAAATCCAGTTGCTACTCATTAAAAATGTTCTAAAAGATTCATTTAATGCTGAAAAATAACTTACTCTGAAGAAATAACAAGCAACACTCAGATTTTCTGCTAACAGACAAGGGTGAAACTCCTCAGATAAACTGTTCATTACAAACTGCTCATTCATGGAGAGCCTCACACTTCACAGAAGCTGATCCATTTCTGCACATGCCTGATAAGCTTTTTTGATTCAATTGGTATAAGCTTAGCATTTTTATCTTGATAAAACAATGAACCAAATTAATTTGGGGAAGGGGTGGGGAAGAACACACAGCTTTTACCAAGCTTGCGCATGGACACACTTTGTAGAAAAAATAGGGAGTTGAGATGATAAAGGGAAACTGCAATCTGTTTGCTCATCCACCCCATTAATTCCCTGTTAAGCTGACCCGAGATGGTTTCTTTGCCCAGTCAATCTAGTGCCAAGCAAAGTCAGCAGAGTATGGTATCATCTGTGTACTGCAGGCTCACACATGGAGAAGGGCAGAATATTTTGTCCAGAGAGTCCTCAGGAAACAGGAGCCTCTAACGCTTCTTCTCTCTGCGCCAAATACAAATACATCTTGGTTTTCAAAAACACTGAAAAGGTAAATTCCTCCAAACCTGGTAGCGGAGCCCAGACTGTTAATACTGCTGCGTTTTCAGAGCCAGCAGGAGCTGTGCTCTTAGAATTTACTTGTCTATGGCATGAAACATTAAATTTCATTTTCACACAGTTGCTTACCTTGCCTGGAGTCCTGAGACTGGACTGGAGAATCAGGGACATCTCCCAGTAATTGTGAGAGCTTCCTTTTTTTGCCTGATGCTGCAGAACTACTTTTTTAAAAACACACGCTGCATTACTTATAAGTTTAAATACAGGTGTTACAGAATCATAACAAGAGAACACCCAGGTATCTCATTCTACCTGCACTGTCACCCAAATTCTGATCTGCCAGGGGGAGGTGATTGTTGTTGGCTTTTTAAAACTGGATTACGCAATTTTTCCTTCCAAAACATAGATCAGTTTATTTTTTTATTTCATATGAATAAAGAAGTTGATCTCTTCTTAAAAACGTACATGGTGCATAAGGGGCAGGGTTTTATTGTTTCCTGACATTTGCATTAAAATCACAGCTTTATCTTGAATAAGTGTGCTGCACCAAGCGTGAACTCACTTTCCTTCTTAAATAGAAAACACCAGTAGCAGTTAAACCAATGTGTTAATGAAGAGATCTCAAGGGGCAACTGCTGGGTAACATTTTTCCCCTTTCCCAGAAACTGAGATTTCAAAAAATACTCCTTTGTGCAAAGGAAAAAAAACTTTATTCCAAAGTTTTGATATTATAAAATGTAAACTAGAATATCCTGACAGATGGTCACTCCTTCTGGATGGGAGAAAAAAAACCCAAGCCAAACTCCAGGTCTCAGTCAGGCTGTCGGCACTCAGACTAAGGTGCAGGCAGGAGTAGCAGAAAAGCCTGCTCATCACATTAACTGTTGCTCTTTTTCTGTGTTTTTTCAAAAGTTCCACATTCGGTCAAGAAGTATTTTGTATCTTAAGTTCCAATAACCAAAGCATTCACTCAAAAAATAGTATGACTTTGACTAAGGGGCACCTTCTACTGGAAAACAGACAAAGAACACAAATAGCTCCACTGAGAAACCCAGGCCCAGCTTCCTTCACCCACGTCCAACACGTCACTGAGCTCTATAGAGAAGAGGGGACGGGGATGGAGCATCTGCAAGCCCAGGACTCACACTGACAAATTCACGTTTCTCTCCCGAAATCCAGAGTTCCCCCTCTGGCATGCATCAGTCAATTCAGTCTTACCAGGTATCATGGTTGGATACTTGCACTACCCAGTGTATTTTAAATAATTAAGCATCCACAACATGCTGGTGGGTGAACATGGCAGGTGGCGTGTGAATATCATTTCACTTCCTTACATAGATATGACAATTATATTTTTTTTCTCTTGTGCCACTTGTCAGAACACTTACAAGTTCCTTACAGACAAATCCCTGCAACAGGTATTACAAAACGCCTGAACACTTTTATAATCCAGTTATGGAGCAGTTATGTTGGTCTCTCTTTTGACTTGTAAAGTTTTCAAAATTGAAATCCATTCCTACCTCCAATTTGAACTTCAGTCAAGAAGTTTAAAGAACCCTCAATCACAAGCATCTCAAAAATGTCTAAACACTGCCATCCTGTGGAAAACCCTGCACCCACGGGGATTTGACACCAGGCCTAAACCCTGTCTTCTACCAGCTCAACTTTTTTTTCGTAGCTGTCTCGCCCTTTGCGTAAACGCTTTATCATTTACCCAGAAATCTGAGATGCATTTGGCTGAAAGGATGAATAATTAAACCCCAAACAGGTGGAGGCTGTAGAATTATTCCAAGGAGTCACAGCACTTTCTGTCTTCAGGCAGCAGCCCGGGGGGATGGCGCAGGGAAGCCCACCGGCGCCGGGATCGGAGTAAGTCTCCATGAACCTGCAGGGAAGCTTGCTGGGTACCCCAGCAGGTGGGCAGGGGAGTGGAGGCTGCAGCCCACCGGACCATGTAGCGTCACACCACGGGGCTGCAAGAAGTAAACAGAGAAGAAATTAAGGACAAGGAAAAGGAGCTGGAGACCTTCCTACGGGCTTGGGAGAGGCCCAATTCATGCGACTTACTCTGGAGCTGTGGTGGAGAACATGGTTCCGATCCAGAGTCCGGTGGGGAGTCTGGCAACTGGCTTTGCCTAGGGATGAAAAAGAAATTTTCATTTCTACTGGGAGGAAGCATGGAGGATGACCACAAGGCAATGTTGAAAGCAGCCGGAGGGGCACCATCAGGCTACCAACATGGGTCTTCAGGAAACATTGCCCACCACGGTCACTGCCCCTTCTCACAGGAGCAACGTCACTTACACTTCACCAGACCATCTCCTACGGCTCTCCGCCTCCCACCCATGCAGGGAGGCCCCATCCCTACAAGCTCGTGCCCAAATGTCCCCCCACAACCCGCTGACTCCAGTCCTCCTTCCTCCCCACGAGCCGTTCTTCAGTCGCCTCCAGGCACCCCAGTGACTCAGTTGAGTACACGGAGCCCCCAAGGGCTCTAAACCCCTTCCCTCGAGACTACAGGTCAAAGATCTGTAGCATCTTCCTCCACCGGCCGATTTCTCAAGACCTGAGCGTGTCCAAAGCGCTCGCGGTCTCCGTCAGATACCAGCAGGTCCCATTTTAGCACCTTGCTCACCACGAGAGGCAGCCCCAGTGCGGGGGGGAAGCGCGTTTGCCCGGTTTGAAACAAGAGCTTTTACAAGCTCACCAAAAAGATCCAGAAGCTTAATGTGGGGTTTCCATGGGTGACAAGCTACCTTCCCTCTTTTCTGTCCTACACAATCTTACAGTTCCGTTTGGAATAACACAGTGGAGGGCCAAGAATTAATATCTTCTGTATCTAAATCACAACAGAATTGAAGACTACCAACAGGTCCATCCCAACAGCCTCCTCCAAGAAAAGCTTCAAAAAGAAAACAACCGCTCATTCCTCACAGAAGACAAGCCATTCAGTCATGTTTTAACCCAAACACCATTGCTGACTGATTATTTATAGCACCTGAGTGCTCAGTTTAAACTAAGCCTTGAAAAGGCAGGGGGGGGAAGAAGGATGTTTCCCTCAGCATTTCATTGTTTATGTTCTCTTTTTCTCAATACACGAGTCAGTGATCAAAAGTCTGCGTTAATTGGTAACAAATTAAAGTACAAATTTCTTGGGTCTAGGCTCTCTTGCCCACATCCTACGGATTGGAAAGCCACCTCCAGAGCAGCTCGGGGCTGTCGGCACTCAGCCGGGCACAGGAGGAACACCCTCGGCACCCTGGGGCGAGGGGAGGTCCCAGCACCTTCAAACCCCCCAAGGGAGCATCACAGGTGTCCTGGTTTCGGCTGGGATAGAGTTAGTTTTCTTTCTAGTAGCCAATACAGTGCATGTTTTGGGTTCAGTATGAGAAGAATGTTGATAACACACTGATGTTTTCAGTTGTTGCTCAGTCGGGTTTATACCAAGTCAAGGGTTTTTCAGCTTCTCATGCCCAGCCAGCAAGACGGCTGGAGGGGCACAAGGAGTTGGGAGGGGACACAGCCAGGACAGCTGACCCCAACTGGCCACAGGGGTATTCCATACCGTGTGATGTCATGCCCAGTATATAAACTGGGGGAAGTTGGCCTAGGGGGGATGGCTGCTCAGGGACTAACTGGGCATCAGTCAGTGAGTGGTGAGCAATTGCATTGTGCATCACTTGTTTTGTATATTCCAATCCTTTTATTATTATTATTGTCATTTTATTATTGTTATTATTATCATTATTAGTTTCTTCCTTCCTGTTCTATTAAACTGTTCTTATCTCAACCCATGAGTTTTACTTTTTTCTTCCCAATTCTCTCCCCCATCCCACTGGTGATGGGGGCTGTGTGGAGCTTAGTTACTGGCTGGGGTTAAACCACGACACAGGGAGCAGGTGCAGAGGCACGGGGACTACAAGATGGAAAGGCAGTTACACTCTCACAGCCATGACAAGAGCCAGGGACTAGAGGCAGGACAGAGGAATCCTGGCTGGGAACCAAGAAATTCCACGTGCTCCACAGCCACCTCCTTGGCAAACCCCACAGCCAAGCAGGAAAGATTTATGCTTTACACCCCTGCTTGGAGAGGTCATGGTGGAAAGCCAAATAACCGAAGCGTGCTCTGTGATTTTTAAGTGTTCACTCTTTTTTGTTACTGAAACTGATAAATGTTGGAAGACACGACCTCTTATGATTCCTTTCCAAAGAACTTCAGGCACGCTGCTCTGTACAAGAACATGGCAGCCCATATTTTACTGTGCAGCTTTCTCCCAATTTTCAGGCAGGAATTGAGTTTCCTTGTGTGCAGGTGACTCTAAGAGCTTTGCTTGTCTCCAACAGCTCAGCCCATTCACATGCCTGAGGTTTGAAAGAAGGTTCTTGATTATTTACTCTTTGGTACCTGCGCTTCATTATATTGCACTATATCTCCCTGTGATACTGTGCGTTGCTTTTACAGTGTTTCTATCAGACAGCGTGTAAAGGATTACTCAGAGCGAGACCTGGAACTACCCCGTAGTTTAAGCTAGGCCAAGTCCTTCATGAGTAGGTCACAGCAACAAGCAGATGCTCGCACACCACGCAGCAAAACTGCTTCATTCCTTCTGCATTGAACACAGGAGCATCCCAAGTCAACGGCAGACCGCTGTGGAGAGGCTGTGCTTGTCTCCTGTCAGCTCAGGTCTGTCACATCTCCTATTTTACTTCAGGTTTTTCAGTCCTTCGTGATGGCGCTTTCAAAGCAGCTTAAGGGAGAGAAAATCCTGTGCCATCCCGCTCTCATTTAAAGGACCTACAGAGGGTTCCTCTATTACATTAGGAATAGACGGAGGTTCAAGAAATGGACTCTTAACCCTTTCAGGTATTCCTGTGAATTGTAGCCTCAAACACTGCCCTGAAGCACTACCTGAACATGGTTTTACTCCAGAACACGGTTTAGTGGGCATGGATGATGGTTGGACTCAGTGATCTTGAAGGTCTTTTCCAACCTAAACGATTCTGTGATTCTATGACACATGTCAGGCTAAAAATGCTAGAGCAGAGGAAGGATGACAGACATTTAGTGGGGCACACCTCCTCTGTTAAGACCCAATGTTCTGCCAGAAGTTGAATAAAACAAAATTGCTTAAATGGACACCCTCATATTCCAAAAACACACGTGTTCCCACATACACAGCAAATATTTTCAAGCATCAATGGAAAATTTCCATCACCAGATTTTCATTCTACTGTTTTCTACTTCAGGTTTTGTATTTCTGAGTTTAGATGCCATGAGAGAGAAGAGTTTCATTTTTGGTCACGGCCTATTACTTTCGACATGTTCTTGTGTATTTCATAAAGGTATTGCTATTGGTATTCTAACATGCCATATCCACAACCCTGCATTTTGGCTTAGCTTCAACTACATAATTACTCTCAAAAAATAAATTTAAAAATTCCACATCAGAATAATCTTTGATTTCCTTCAAAACAAATTTACTGATGCTTTTAAATATTGTGTCTACTGCTCTAAATATTGTTTTCAACTTTGAATAGGGAGTAGGTAAACATTTGATTTATTTTTTTTTCAGTGGGATACTTAATCCATAGCTACTGAATTCTAAATATGCCTTGTAAAATTTAAAAAGATACATCCATAAAAGTCTAAAACTTCCCTTCTACACATTTGGTTCATGTTCCTAGTTTCAAATGCTGTCTTGGGTACTCAATTTCTGCTTTAAGTGAGAGTATTTCCGTAAAATACAGAGACAAACACTTTATAGGACAAATAAAGCATTCATGAAGTACAGAGGTAGTAGGGATATATCTCCAAGTTAGAACTTTACTGAAACTGGTATTGCGCTTTTTAAGGAAAAGATATTCTGTAGTTTAAGTGATCCTGTGTTACAGACATAGCATATCAATTAAATGCCTCCTTAGGAAAGGATATGCAACCCTTTTTCTCCTTCCACCGCTCAAGAGTAAGATGAGGAAATCACATGGTGCTTCACATGCTGTGTAAGAGGAGAATAAATATAATGCCAATAGCCTGCCTGAAGCAAGACAACTTTTAATGGACACTTCCAGATGCACCCAAGACCTTGGTGGTAACAGCACCCTATTCATTGCACTCTGCATTCACTATTGCACATGCCATTATGGTGATCTGCATTTAATATATATATATATATGGAGGCTTTTAATATTTTTCTCCTTTGACGCATTTTGGCAAGTTCCTTTATGAGGTTCTATTCTGTTTATGCACAAATAGTCTGCAATACAGACAAATACTTCATAATTTGACTTTTAGAGATCTAATGATTCAGTAAATGTTCTTCTTAATCCCACAATTAATGAAGTATTACTGTAGTATCAGTGTAAAATCCTGCTGAGCCTGCAAACC
The DNA here is from genome assembly GCF_947461875.1 of Haliaeetus albicilla. Taxonomy (NCBI): domain Eukaryota; kingdom Metazoa; phylum Chordata; class Aves; order Accipitriformes; family Accipitridae; genus Haliaeetus; species Haliaeetus albicilla. The sequence goes on from NC_091510.1 coordinate 14,835,796, forward strand.
TGTAGTAGTTTTACGTATTATTTCCTTGCATGTAAATACTTAGTAGCACTGCAACTACAATATCTAACATACCGAAGCTACATAATACCATACGTATACACATTTATATTTCTGCTATGTTTTGTGTATAAAAGCAAAAGAATAATATTTTAAAGTTGTCATACAGGAGTTTAATAATCTGTTTACCCAATACGTGTTTACTTATTCAAAAAATAAAGGTTATATATATTTATATATAACCACCTCTTCCTTCTTTACTTTTATTGCGTGGGCAGAGAGAGAATCAATTCATTATTCATGATTTAGAGCAGGTAGAAGCCTATTTAGCCCACTGTAAGTAAATATGTGTGCTGCTGAGTGTGTCTGGAATGAAAAAATCCCATGTTTAATTATTTGTAAGACATCCCCTCTTGCTCTGCTTCTTGGCTAGTGCAAGTGTCAGCCCATTAATAATATTTTGCATTGAACAACAGTCATCTGACAGTTGTCTAGATGAAAGATTTGGTTTTGAAGTCTTTGATAGATCTATGCTGCATAACTTTCCACCCTTGACCACGACCCTTTGCATTATGCATCCTTTGTATCTCTTAGAGTTAGTCTCAGAAGAGATTAATGGATAGTCTCTGTTCTGAATGAAGTGTTAGAATGAAAACAGTAGCCCTGCTTCCCTCAGACTGGGAGGTTTAAGTTATTCTCTCAAATTACTATACATTAGTGTCACTTATATCACTTATTCTGTACATAAACACTAAACTAGCACTTACAGGAATGTTAAAATAACAGCTTTGCATTTAATGCCCCAATTAGCATAACAGTTGTAAATTATCCCAGACTTCATTATCATTCATTCTGTCGAACAAGATGACTGTATTTCCATTACTGCCTATAATTCATTTTTCCACATCATCTTATACAGCTTCAAGTAAGTAACAATATCAAGAGCGCCATAATCCTCCTGAAACTCAGATTTCAGGTCTGACTGTTGCATTCCGATTTTATCACGGCACTACTGAAAACAATGTAAGAGATGTTGCTAAGGAGGGAAAGTACATGTTATCGTGATACTTACAAAGTTCCAAACTCTGCGTCGCTACTGATGAATTCTTCCAACATACTTGTATCCACCATGGGATTCTCCAAGGCTCCATGGACGTCTTGCCCTAAAATTAAGAATGTCAGAAAGACAGAAATTAGGAGAGCAGAATTGGGGAGGGAATTGTCGGTACTTCAGCTAAGTAACGTTGCCCACTCTCCTACACAAAGGAAAACCAAATCCATCCTGTCTTGTGTGTAACGGGTGGGTTACACTTCTCATTTAGTCATCCTGGGAAAAAAGATGATGGGAAATGCAGAATAAATGAGGGTGTGCAGAGGAAGGCAAAGACGACAGCAGCACCAGGCAAACACCAGTTCATCCTCAGCATTAAGGCTTCACTGAATTGCCACAGCACGAGGATGAAGGGCCCCAGTCTGCAACTGGAAAAGGGGGTTTTGAAGATAACTTCACACCCTTTTACACTGGGATCAAAAGAGGCAACTGGGACAAAGCTCAGACATTGTCTCACACAGATCCACTTTCTGCATTAGTACTGCAAGTGAGTTTGTGACAGACTCAGTTTAAAAATCCACCATCCTGAGCTTGAAGAAAGCAGAAATAAAGCTTGAGAAATGTTTGACTGGTGGCTTCCTTTTATCCTCCCTGAAAAAACAGCCCACTAACATGTTAAATGTATTAATGAATAGAAAGGTTCAGTACTTTGTCCTTTGTTGCTTGGTAACTGAGGGCTATAAACAGATTTTTATGATTATAAATTCTCCAGAATTCATGACAACTTTCTACAAAAGTCAGCCAGAACTCTCTTAAAAAAAAAAACAAAAAACAACAACCACAAACAAACAGAACTACTCTGTAGGCTCCCCACCTCTCCAGCACGCCTTCCATAAATACAGGTGTGGCAAAAGCAAACAAGATAAGGACACTGAAGTTCCTGCTCCCTCCAGCAAGGCGCAGGAGCCGTGTGTGGCTGTCACACTGCTACACAAGATAAAATGGACGAGCCTATACATCCAGAGCTGCGTGGCTCAGCCCCGAGCAGCTGACACACGCCATTTCCCCTAAAAATCCATTTCCACCACCACGCGTAGGAATTCCCTCGTGCATCTGTCTCAATACGTAAATTCACATTGCTAAGAAACATCTCCTGAATTGCTTTGTGATCACAGGTTAATCTAGGCATCGTTTGCTTATCGCTGCTGCTGACTTAATTTTGGCTGCCTTTCACCGTGAGACAGCAACTCGCAGGTGTGCTACCAATACATCCTTGCATCCCAAGATCCCGACGTTGTACACAAGCCTGTCCTCCGCATATCAGAGAAGAACAGATTCAATAGGTGCAGCATATTTACTTGCCTCAGCAAAATTGTAACATGGAAAGTCTTGAAGTAGCAGCAAAACAATTTGTAAAACCAGCTTGAGACTACAAGAGAGCCTGGCTTTCCTTAGCAACCTCTCTCAAGCTTGCTGGATTCTCATCTTTCTGTTCTTCAGGTCTGAATTTAGGATATCCCCTCTCGAATCTCAAAAACTTCCCCTTTTGCTAATGTAGTCCACAGGAAAACAATTCCATCGCCTTCTCCTCCTTTTACCCTCCTGTTCAAATTGCCTAGCCCTCATGCAGAATGATATAATTTTGTTATTCACATGAGGCCAGAGGTCAGATACAAAGTGTTTTCCAGTACCGCAAACCCAAGAATTCCTTATCTTGACCAAGTTCAGAGACCCTTTTGAAGTACAGCTATGAATCAAACAAGGACATGGCCTTTAATAGGGGCATCCCACAGTCCAGAGATGAGCTCTGTTGCCAAGTGATGACAACAGCAACGTGTATCATCCCCTCTTAACCTCTCCACTTTGCATAAGCAGTTAAATGGGTAGGAGGAGAAGGAAGGAATAGGGGATTCTGTGCTGGGAGAGGAGGGAAGCACACCAGGAAGAAGGTAGGCAAAACAAAATTCTCAATAGAGGTGCAGAGAAGAGCCAGTGCACTGGGCTGCCCTGTAGAACTTTATTCTGTCTTTCTGAAGGTACTTTCCAGGCCGGTGGCATCACACCCTCGCGCTGGCATCTGTTTCAGCAGAGGAGGAGCTGTTGGATCGCACGCAAATTTATTTAAAATGGTGGCATCCATTTCACAGGCATTTGATCCCAGTAAGCACTTAATAGATACAGGTAGCACGCAAGCCAGCCGCTCGCCTGGACATCGGGCGGCTGCAAAAGCAGAGAACCGCGCGTACGCGGTGGGACGAGCCTTGCCGAGAGACCCCTGCGAGCACATCGCAAGCCCCAATTTTCAGCTGGCGCCGGGGGGTCTCCGCTCCCAGCCCACACTCGGCACCGCGACGTGCCCAGACATCTCCGGGAAGAGTCCGCACTGGGGGACACATCAGCATATGATGTTATTTTTCCCATTTCTCTGTAAGCTTGGTATTCTGTTTTTCTCTCTCCTTCAATCTGAAGTCTAAAACCTGTCAGTCCTGCCACTGGCCTCTGTTTCCCTGTCCGTTCTCACCTACCCTGTCCCTATTCCCAGCCCCGGGTCCCCAAGGATGAGTCCAAACTCCAGCCTCCTGATCCGACGGCTGCTTGCTTCATCTCTCTGGCAGACATCCCCGCCTTTCCTCCAGCCATGAGGCTCGTCATGCACTTTATACGCCCGTAGCCATCAGCCTCCATCCCCGACTTACCCGCCTCAGTTAATTCTCCCACTATTTCCATGTAGTGCCTTACATATGACCGCATTTAAATCAGCTGCCCCCTTCCCAATAGTATCTAAATGCAAAGTGAAGGAGGGGGCACAGAGAACCAGAAATTTCCTTGCAGGATGTTTTATGTCTTTAATAGCGCAGCCATTTCAGAGAGTCAGACGCTGTTCTGAATTTGGCTTGAACCACAGCCATCGCTTTCTAAAGGAGTACCCAAATAACCAGGCTATCAGGATGCTCTTTCTGCAAACATAAATTCAGTCCACAATCAAAAAAAATACTCTGTCAAAACTTCTAGTATTGACTGAAAATCAATGCTAAACTGGTAATTTCCTGGCATTAAAAGAGAATGCCAGGAAGTTCCCAGCCAAGTCCAGCTATTTGTAGTAAGATTCATGTTAAAACATCAGCTGCTCTGTACAGGGAACAATACTTAAATACAGCTTGAGGAGTAAAAAATGGCACACGGACCGCGGTCAGCACTTGGTAATTCCCACTTGCTGAAAGGACAAATTCATAATGTTTGCTACAAACTCTTGCAACTTCAGGGGAATGTTTTTACTTGAGAATTATTAACTGATTTTCATCTCAAGATACTTCACCACTAAAACAGGCCTCAGCGCTTTACAAGCTCCACTATACAGGCTCAGTGGAAAGTCCAGCTGAACTTCATCAACTCACGCTAAGGTAAGTATTGCTTATGTGGCTTATAGAGTTCCTTAACTTCTTTCACGCTAGAGGACTCCAAGTACTGGTCACTATTCAAAGTGTTCAAGATAGCCCAGTTCGGTTTGACTGGAACAGACCTGGAGTCGTTGATAAAAGCTGCCGGGCTGGCAGAGCTACGGCCACGGACCTCGGGCACAGGGCAGCGAGAAACAGGGATGGGTTAAGGACAAACCACTGTAGCTGGCAGAACTGCGCCCAGCCAGGACACATCACAGTCTAAGTTATTCAATGTCAGAAAGACCCGTAACTCCAAGTGGTAAGGAGCAAGCTTGTGCCAAGATAGATGGTTTTTCCCCAAAGTAACTTTTGCCAGAGAAACGTGCCATTAATATTTTGAATTTCCCATTTCATCTTTTACTCCTGTTTCAATCTCTCATCCTTAAAATGGTATAAGACAGATTTGGGTTTTAAGTGTTTTGCGTTTAATGGCATGTTTGTTCTGTGGCTTAATTTATTTAGCAAGAGCTCTAAACTATACTCCGTGTTATCCATGCAGGAGCATGAGCATACAGAGAGGTGGCAATTCTGCTTCTTTAGATCACAGAGAGCACTGAGACCAAACACACACATTTCAGACACCTCAGTGTACCTTCCAACAACAAGAAAAATGACAAGACTCAGTTTAACGTTGTAACTAGGTTGGCCTTCATTCAAGTTCCTCAACCCACTGATAACGTCAGCAAGAATAGACTGCTCTGCTATACCCGGACATCAGGAGCTCTGACCTTCCCTTGACAAACAGGACATTTCTGATCCTAAAATACAAATCTTTTTAATTAAAAATACTAATTCCAACAGAACTCATAGAAAAAAACTTGCATCAGAGATGACATCTCTAGCGTGGGAGTGAAATGAGACACAAAAAAAGACAAGAACTTCCCAGCATGGCCACAACACAAGAATAAAGCCATTTACTTGAATGAGAAAAAGCCAAGGTCAAATCCCAGTCAGAGTCATATCTAATCTAAGAGGTCTATTAACTATTGAAAGGAGCAATCAGCAGGAAAACAAACATTATCTCATTTTCCTTGAAAAAAACTGCTTTTTCAGACTGCGCCCTCTCAATATTGCAAATGCGAGTTTATCTCACTAATGAGCGTCAAAACAAATCTGCACTGTAAGGAACTAAAGCAATGTGGAAAATGAGATCCTTTTTGCTCATGAATTTCAAATAATCTTACAAAACAGATCTACAAATGCGCTCAGCTGCCAGCTGATGCATCTGGAAACCAAAACTGAACTACCGACGAAGCAGAGAGACTTTCTCAGTGGCTCCACTTGATATTGCAGGACTCAGCTTTTTTTGCAGCCTTGAAAGACAATGTTCTAACGCTGCTATGACTAATCTCAGAGGCCACCAAGTTAGCACCAGCAGTTTATTGCTCTTGCCTCACAAGGTGGCATTATAAAGCCAACCCCCAAGCCGCAGCGCTAAGCTGGAGAGAGACCATCAGTTAAAGCTGGCCTTACATTCAGTGAAGTTAACCCCAGCTTGAAGAGTGCAAACCCTGCCTTTAAATCACTTTTTCGGGTTTACCTATGGTTTAACAGCAAGAGGAGCCTAGCTACTGCCTGCTGAATCAAATAATGATTAGCCCTCGTAGCCGTGACACGTATCTAATCTCAGCGTCCAGATAATGAAATTCAGCCATCTCACAGCATCCCTGCGTGCTGCGCGGCGTTTGCAGACCTTTGTCGTATTCTAGCACTGCACAGAACCACACGACGTTACCCAAGGAACGTAACCTCCCAAGATGGTTCATTTGTCCTGCAATTAAATGGAATCGACAGAGCTTCTCCCCCTCACGCTGGCCCAGCCAGATGTTCTGCTAAACTACCTTCTAAAAAGAGTTAAATTAATAAATCTAGAATTACAATTACTAATTCTAGTTAAAGACCTCATACAGGTAAAATCTCCGAGATACCTTCTACCATCAAAGTATCATTGTCACAAAAGCCAACAGAACCTAACCCATACTCCCTAGGAAAGTCCCGTTTTCCAAGTCAGTTCCTGAAAAAATTTCTGATTGTGAGATTTTATTATATAATTCATCTCCAACACTATTTGGAGTATTTAACAGCTATGCAATGCAGTACTTGAACAAATAGCTTGATAAAACCAAACATGTTGCTGAAAGCAAAGCCAAGAAAGTTAGCTTTTGATCCCCATGACTTAAAGTGAACTTAAGAAACATGGTATGAATTTCCTAACATCTATAAACAACACATTTGCTGGCTAGCAGCCCTAGATTGTTGTTCACTGATTTAAATGTCTTGGCTTAAATACATTTTCTTGATCGATGCTGGAGATTCTTTAATTTCCTAGCTTGAAATTAAAAGTTGGGAGTTGCCACCTCTCACCAAGGTCAACAGAAAAAAAAAAAAAAATCACTTTAGCACAATGGAAATTAAATGCAGGGAAGCAAAAGTTATCCACATTATCCAAAACAGAAAAGGTAGTTTTCCAAGTTACCTTGAGATCAGTATCACGTGAATACCTGCACAGGTAATGGAAGGAAAACAAATACAGAGGGAGAAGCGTGGAATAGAACAGTTAATATTAAAAAAAAAAAAAGTGTAAAATGGAGGAAGGGAAAAAAAGCCTTAGAAAAAATAAAAAGCTACATAAGCCTTTGAACAGCCATTTTGAATCATGTTATGGCAAGGCCTGAGAAATGCAGTTTTATCATGCAATCTATTAAGAAAGTAAATTGTGTGGTAAGAGAAAGGCAGGAGACTAATGGGACCTGCTTGAATATAAAATGTCTTTGGGAAAAAGGCAGGACAGATCCCAGCCAAAAATCACAAAAATCTGAGTTTAACTTCTCAGAAGGAGCTCAAAGATCCTGCCACAATTACCATTTTCCCAATAATAATCAGGCCGTTTCAGAATGGTATCAGTGGAAAGAAAACCCTCTTTAACCTGACGTGGTAGAGTGGAGCAGGGAGGGAGCTCTCTAACCTCGTGAAAATCGCTAAGATTTCAGAAGTGATAAACTGCAAGGAGACCTCAGCCACTTCCCGTTTTTTCTTCCCGGGAATTACCACGGCGGTACTGCAGGCTCTGCTGGGTCCACCCTCCCTTCGGTCTGCCGGCCGAAGCAGAAGGAAAAAGGCACTGCAGCACATCTGTACCGTTTGTACCATGTCATTCCGGCACGGCCTTACGCCACAGATTTGGGTAAATAGAGCTTTGGGTTTCAGGGCTCTTTTTCTTCCTCCTTTCTTCAATTAACCCCAAACAATGACTGTATTTTTTGCTGCCACCAAAAATTGCTAAGACCCTCTCTTACAATTAGACTCTTACCTTCAAAGAACTGCTGCAGGGCCTCATTTTCTCCCAGCACATCCATGGAAAGCCAGAAGTGTTTTGCTTTCTTACTGCTTGAAGAGTACCACTGAGAAAAATGCACTGTCTCTCTTCCAGAGGATTATGAATGTGCCGAGGAACACACCATGCTTTTGTCCGAGGTTTCAGTGACTTTGTCCCAGCTGATTTCTTTCCTCCATAACTAGAGCCAGGGCTATACTTAAACTCTGCTACACATAAAGGAGAATCTGACAAGGCTTTTGAGGCAAGATGAAGGTGACGTGCATTCTTCCATTCAGTACGTCTAATGTTCTTGTTTTAAGGACCTTTGGTCCCAGCACTAACCATAATTACACATGCGCAAAAAATGCAGCAATAAAAATTACTTATCCTGTCTCTGTACTTTCACACAGGTGATGTAATTAATACTACTGATGAAAGCAATAGTAATCAAAAATGCAAGAGCAAAGCCATCACCAGTCTCACCGTAAACAACTGAGGTTCAGACTATCCAACTGCTCTAAAAAAATTGTATCTCACAGCAAATTGATTATAGGGAAGCAGAACTTCCACATTATTATTAACAAAACTAAATGACAGATTAACCTGTTTATCTAAGGTAACATTGAAAAACATATGGGAAAGCTGAACACTGAAGAAAGGTCTTTTAAGGCCAGCAGCAAACCCTATTTCACTTTCTTTAATTTGATTTTTGTACAATGAAAATTGCCCCTGTTCTGTCACCCCTCAGCAAAGAGGAGAAAAATATTCAGATGTTTTGAGCAGGCATCTGTCAGAGGCATCTGGTTATGAACAAAAGCCTCAATGAAGTCAAGAAGTCTGGAATAAGGCCATTTTCTGAAGTAGTTGTATTTACCAGACAAGTAACTGTTGTGCAATTTTTACAAGTCCCAGGCACTCACAGTGACACAGGCTTCTCATGATAGGCAGCTTATATTAAAAATATAGAAAAGAATTTCAGGGAAGGGACTTGAAGACAGAAGCAAGCCCATCAGTACTTACACGATGTTGATGTAATCGAGCCAAACAGTCATTACCACCGAGATACACTGGGTACATCTTTGTAGTCCCTAGTACAAGAAAATCACCTCAGCATAATAAACTTTAGATAGCATTTATGTCATGACACTATCATGTATACAAAAGACCCTTCTCTCTGCTTGAATGAGCAACACTTGTAAAGGATTATTAAGTCAGAATAGCAGCAGCTACCAGCTATCATTTACCTACTGTTAGCTAATCCTGGAAACAGTTTGATCTCATTATGTAAACTAAGGATTAACAATCACTTAGGAAGCATTTATGAGCCTAACATAAAACATCATACCAACAAATACAGTTTGTTTTCTAAGAGTGAACAAAACCAGACTTCCCTAGCATTATTGAAAGAACAAACAACACTTAACAATTTAAGGTAGAATTCTTCCAGGTTTCTACAACAGGAAGTAGTGATTGATAAAAATATCTCATCAGTACTGAAATAGCCCAGGCTGGACATACTTCATTACTAGTAAAATATTCAGGTTCAATTGTTTATTTTAATCTTAACATTGAAACGCCCAGTCAAAGCCAACATCTGCGAAGTGTTTTCAGGCACATACATGCAAGGAACGCAAGTATAGTATGAAATTTCACTGCTCATTCTATTTACTTTTGTAAAAACAGAGAACAGTCCAGTAAGACAGTGATGAATAGTGTTGGGTTTGTTTGGCATCAAACACAAGACATCTGTATCCACTGAGATGCTTCTCATTAAAGAACCAACTATATAAGCTTGCCTTTACTTCTGTTTGTCAGTTTACCTGCCAATGTTTTAATCTTACCTGTAACTAATAAACAGCTGTTGTGATCAACACCTAGGGTTTTTCCAAAAGGGCTTCTATATACCAAGTCTAGTACACCCACAACTATGTTCCTTGAAACCTAATCAACTGTCTGCTTTCAGATTAGACTAGTCCCACGGAAAAAGGACCACTTGAAGTGCCAAAGTAGCAGTTCAACAGAAAAAGCATCTTCCTTAAGAAGCCATGATCCTTTCTGGGGTTCTCTTTGTAGCAAATAGTGTGTGTGAAGAAACTGGCAACATTATATGGAAATTATCATCAGCATGTTAAAGCAACCACAAAATGGATATTTTCAAGTTTCAAGGACAGCTGTGGGAGATTGATGTATAAGACACTGGAAACTGGAAATCCCAAAAGAGCAGGAAGAAAAAAAAAAATCATTTAAAGGAATGAAAAAATTCTCATGAAAGAAAATTAGAGGGGAAGAGAAAGTTTTTAGCAGTCAGATAGGGGTCAGGACAGATTTCTAATCAAAGAGTGACCAAGGTAATTTTATTGTTCCTTGATGTTTGAAAAGCACCCTACTTTAGAGGGAAAATACCCAGATTTATTATGCTGTTGACTCTTCATGTTTCTCTTCTCACATTATTTCAAAAATGAAAAATATAGAAAAGCAGCACTTCAAAGAATCGCAAGTTCTCCTAGTTGTCTGTTAACTGTATTGGCATACATGTATAGAGATACATACATGTATCTAAACACTACAATGAAGAAAATGTCAGGCATTTATTCCCTTTTCATAAAATCATCTGGTTTACACTTTGGCATGACCTATCAGGGAGGTTCACATCATTCTGCATCACAAAGAACAGAAGACAGACACTGCTTCAGACTAACACTTTAATCAGAAGTTTTGTTTTTAAATGTAAATTACAATCACTAACACACCTGCAAGTGCTTACCACATTTGTACAACTAAGTATTATATGTACGCATATACAGCATAGGTCAGTGTAAAACAATCACAGTACTTCTTAGTGCAATCTGCAAAAGGAGAAAGATCGTGGACCCACTTCGTGGAAATAAATATCAAGTGACAAAAAAAAAGATTCAGCCATTTTAGTTATGTATATTCAATGAAGTTCATGCATGCGCAAGAGTAAAAAGATTTAGAGCTCTTCCTTGTAATAGCCAAGTTTTGCTAGTGACATCTCTCTTCTCAGCTGCATAACTTCCCAGAACATCTGATCCACTAAAAGAAACAGAAATATCATTAAACATACTGAATTCATATTTTATTTCAACTGATGTATACAGGCTGCTTCACTGTACATCAGCTTAGGGGAATGACTAGTAAAACCAGAATTAAGAGTGAGGGCTATTTGTGCTGGTTTGTGACAAAATTTTTTAAAAGTATTTAAATTTAAAATTCTAAATGATGGTCCTATAAAAAATTCCCCAAATTTTAATGATTTCTTTTTAAACTGGGGAACAAAAAAACACTCCTACTTCTTGTCAGCTTCAATTAATTGCAGTGTCTCACTTTAACTGCCCTGCCCCTTGACTCATTTTCTGCAAAATTAAAGAACTACAAAAAGAAAAAAAGCAGAACTTGTTGGATAAGAATTGTTCCATCACAGAATCTGTAATTTTGTTACAATTTTTCCATTTGTAGTCTTTCTTCCTCCCTCTTTTTTCTACCAGTAACCTGCCAGCAATAATAAACTGGGGAGGAAAAAGAACTTTTTTAATTTCATCTGTATTTTGCTAAACTTGATGAGCTTAGTGCATACCTTAAGCTTCTAGATGCCACAGCAATATAAATCAAAATTATTGAGTATATAATTATTCAAGACAAAAATTATTTCCATGCAGTCAAGATCATGATGTAGAATGACTATAAAGATTATTAACCTGAGCAACAAGTACAAGGTCTTCCCTATCATATTTCAAAAACCACTTTTGCAAAAGTGACCTCTCTCTCAAAAATTATATGGTGCATGAGTAGAAATACATGCAACGCATTATGCAGACAATTATCATAAGTGCCAACATTCTTGTAAAGGTACTGTTGAAATATTTATATAAAGTTACAAATGCAAATTCTATGTTTTTAATGGTAAAGATGACAATTGAGCTGGAACACCAAACTCCATTTTTTTCAAAACTTCTTGTGAAGAATGAACAATTCTAATAATGCTGAAAATATTTCGTTATTTGATGGAAAAAATATTAACTTAATTTCTTTGTATCAGTAGCAAAGTAAACAATTTTCAGTTGAAACTATATAGGACCTTTTGGTCAAAGTAAAAGCCTTTTAACTATAAACCAAATTAAAACTTTAACACATTTTCAAGATCTTCTGCAATGCTAGTAAATGAGTAAAAGTGACCAACACCTCAAGGTTTTATTAAGCATAATTTAATGTACAAAATAGTGAATTTCAGGTGAATTCCATGAAAATAATTCCCTTTGACAAGGAAAGTTAACAACATTATTTTTTGTAAGGAACAATATCTCTCTGTCACCTCAGGATTACTTCAGGTTAGAAATGAAAACACAAGATTTGAGTGTAGCTAAAATACTGGGCTCTTGAAATGGGGAAACATCAGAAGAGATAACTATAAGTGAGGTAGATCAAAGTGGGGTTAATTCTAGCCAAATTCTGGTGAAGCAAATCCCCACAGACTTGAAGACTGGAAGAATGAAAAGCACAGACATCCATAAACATTACAATGCTGTTTTACTCTACTTGCAAAAATACAACTGAATTAAAAAAAAAAATTTACAAGTGAAAGCAATTTTTTTAATTAACTATTGACACAGGGCTAGTGACACTTTTTTCCCCACTATCTGTGCTTAGCAAATCCAGGAGCCTAAGTGATACAGTCTGTTTCAAAACAAAACAAAACAAAACAAAAAACAACAACAACTAAAAAACTTGGACTGAAGGCTGTTAGGCAATATTCTTTGACCTGGACAGGCAATACAATTAAACCAATTGTATACAGTTTAAACACAACCAAATCATCATAATTTTCTTTTATAGTGATAAACAGGTAAAATAGTCCTGCACATGAAGATCAATAACTAAAACTCCAACATGCAATCTATTTTTAAATTCCAGAATTAAGTAACTAGGTGTACAGCGTGTACATTTTCATAGCCATCATCTTTTATATGGACATATTGAAACTGAATAGCACAGCTAAGCAAACTTCCAAATTACTGTGCAGACAAAGTTAAAATAGTCAGTTGTTGGATATGCTGACAGGCAACAATGGTGGGAAAAAAAAAACCCACAGCCTGAAGCAATGGCAGTAAAAAAAAAAAAAGCCAAACATTTCCCTTTTGGGGTGGAGGGTAATCAAGCCTTACATTTATAACCAGAGCCCTAATCAAGAGTCTTTGCCATGCCACAGCAATGACCCAGACCTCATGTCTCAGCTGCACTCAGATGAATGACTACAGTATGGTTTCATGTTTATTTTTTACAATTTAACCCCAAATACTGTCATCCTTGCCATTTCTCCCTGCAAGATAGTCTGACAAGAACAGCTGTCTGAATTCTCAATGTGAAGACACACCAAAACACCAAGTGAAAGAAGAAAAAACGGTACAGATCTAACCAAACTGAAGTTTTTTTGGTCTAAAATATCTCCCTATTCCATGAGAGACACTTGATTTTTTTGAATACTGTGTGGCAAAACTGTGACTGACGCCTCTCATTACAGAGTTTTATCACAACATTTCTTACTGAATAACATAAATGTCTAAAAATCACTGCTTTTTAATTTGTTAAAAAAAATAATTTTATTGGAGGGTAGAATATCACCAAATTCTCGTAATTACAACAATGACTACCAACAGATAACCTTTCTGTAATGTCACATCACTGCTACTGTGCACAGATAGCACATTTTAGGTACATGCACTAAGTAAATTTCTATTTATATATGCCAAATACAATTCCCTACTCACCATCTTGCTGCTTCAACAGTCCTTGCTGGATATATCGAATATATGTAAAGAAGTTACACACAGAAGTGATCTGAACCCATATAAAAATAATGGTGGTTAGTATCATTTTGTATAATGGTACGGAAAAAAACAACTGAATAACTACTACTCAAAATGAAATCAGAGTAAATCTACTTACCCTGTAACGACAGAAAGGAGAAATGTAGTAATAGCTGCTTGAATCTCCTAATTTGATTCTATGCTTGCATGACTTACTTTGTCCACTGAGAGCACATTTCCTACAAAATAGAAAGTTTGCATGATTTAATGAACAAATCTGACATTAACATCTAGACACCTGCATGTGTTTAAGGTGTTAATGTAATTGCTTCATATTGGCACAGATACCCAAGTCTCTGCCTTCATTTTACAAGTTGCAATTATTACATTATGTTGTCAATTATTTTAGTTCCACAAGGACTAATTTTGTTTCAATACCAGTGCATCATGATGCATTTCTGATTTTTAAAACTTTCTTCAGCTCTGGTCATGTACTTCCATATTCACTAATTCAAGCTGGCTTGACAACTCTGGAACAGTGGGATTTCTTTAACTCTTCACATGTGAAATAAACATCGCTTAAATCATCAGTTGATGCCAACATTTAAACAGATTTTTTAAAAATTCTGCTTGATGTTGCATTTTATCATAAAAAAAGTATCAGCCCTACAGAATAGCAGTCAATTCTCTGAAGCCTCTAACAGATGCGTTCTAAGACCAGCTTTGCATTTATGCCCAATATATTCAGAGTATAAAATAATTTGGGACAAAGGAAAAGAGGCTGCTTGGAAATACTTCTTTCCATTACTACTACAAAAAGCGATGCTAAAATAATCAAATTTGCTTATTCTGGAGTATTGCAAGTAAGTTGTATTCAAGAACAAGGAAAGGTCAGTAGTCACCATGAATTATTCCCAAAAAACAATTCAGGAAAATGCAAAAAATTTTCAACATTTCCTCCAACATTCTTTAGTAGAAGGTGGTCTGGATCTCTTGAAGAAACTGCTATTAATACAATCATAATAAATGTAAATAAAATGGGAATTTGATTTACTTGGAATTTCTATATTGTAGCATCTCAGATGAACTGGGTTGTCATGGCATCCATGGTTTCACTGATTTTAAAAGCTGCTGGCTCTTCTCCCTTCCATTTCTACCTCACAAAATTAGGGAGTGTAAGAACAAGCAGCCTTTCAAAAGTGAAACAAAAATTACTAAGCTTCTGTGGTTCTAAACAGTGGCTCAGAGGCCCTTTTAAATAGCCTGCAGCTGGTCCACAGAACCATGTTAAGACAGGACAAAATGGAAGAGTGTATATGATTTTCCATAGCAGTTTGAGGACTGACAGCAGCCCATTGATCCAAGAAATCCTACAGTAGCTGAAGCAAACTGATTGCAATTTCAGTCAAGCTTTTGTGAGAAGACAGACAGACTTTCAATGCTAGGAAAATAAAGCCCTTTTTTTCCTTCTGGCTATAGAATTACCTTCTATATGTTATATTCCATCACACCAGGTTAAATGCTGGCATACTACTAATGACTCGGTTCTGCGCTGTACGGCACACATGCAGCTCAGCGCTTTGCTCCCCATGGGGACAATTATTTGAATCCTGTGGGGAAACCCAGCTGTCTTTCGTTAAGGCAGCACTTACTACACACCATCACAGGCACCACTCAATAACTTCTGTATATCAAGAACCTTTCTTCACTGTTATCACAGCTCTCAGCCCTCCGCTCCTTATTTTGCTGTTGGGCTACTACCCACTATTTGATGCATCTGTTCCCCCACCCCCCCAGGCAACTGTACAATAAAATAATTCCTTTAAAAACATTACTCTAGGTTTTTGTTATTATTTATTTATAGTTTGTCTATATTACATTACCTATTTAAGAACATGGTTTCAATAAAAATAGTGCTTTACAGCACATAAAAATAAAAAATGTGAAACTGCTACTCTGATTCAGTGAAAACTGGAACACCTGTTTCCCTTTCAGTGCCAGTAATCATATACAAGACAAAGCACATTTGCTGCCAAATTACACTTAAATACTGCATATTCCTTACCTATTACTTATCTACAAGCAGTACCACAAAAGTTTTTGTTGCTACCTGACAGCGGGAAAAGGGAGAAAGGAGTACACCTGGCTTTTTGATACACCTGAAGTACTAAATTACAATTTGTGCATTGTCATCTCAAAACATTAATCTATATCTAGCCAACTATTTAAGGATTACGTGAGTTCTAATTAAAAATTTATCTTACACTGGAGAAAATAGGTTAAAAATCTCATTAAACTTCTGAATGATGCAATTAAGTCTCCTGTTTTTTGAGTAAATATTTCATCATGTCAAGACATAGGGAAGTTGCTTGAACCACAATGATTTTAAACCAATTTGCCAATCGCTCTTTAATGACGTGTATTGTCATAGCTTCTGGCTGCCCAGATTCTCTATTGCCCTCATGGAACGCAGCTCACAGTGGTGTATCTTGGACTTGAAATCACCACCCCCTGAGTAGCTCCATTATTGGTGGTGGGTCCTTGTGATGAGGGACTGTTACAGCTCAAAGAGCGTGTTTTCTAGTGACAGGAGTAAGCTGAAGAATATATGAATGCCTGAATTTTGTAGGCTAGAAAGGATCAAAGACTAAGTCATAAACCACAATTTTCATTTTATACAGCTTCTTTAAAGAGAAAGAAAAAAAAACTTTAAAATATGTTAAACCTATTATCTCTTCTACTCAAAAACAGAGGAAAAACAAGAACTAAAAAACAATAGCAATGAGAAAGAAAAAAAAATTCCCAAGGGCCAGACGAAAGCATTTTGATACAAATTTTCCATCAGAAAATTGAGCTCTGTCAAAACAAATATTACAAGGAGAATCATCAGCTTGTCCAAAAGATCTCAAGCAGAAAAGGCAAGGCTTTCTCAAGACTTCGAAGGCTCCAGATTAACACTGACCTTCTTTGCTTAACCCTGACATACACTAAAGCACACTACAAATCCCTTCCTTCTCCTCCACATCCATCAAAGCCCCCAGTGCCTCAGGCAAGCCCCTCCCTGTCATCCAAGCATACTTCCTGCTTTAGGTTCAAACTCACCTTCACCTTCATTCCTGCTTCATTTCATTCCTCCTGCTCAAATTCAGAGGATTTACTCTATATATCGCCTCTCAAATCTTTCAGCTACCTTTGTCAGTGTGCTATGCATGTCCTAAATTTCTTATGCCACAAATACTCCAGATGTCCGATATTCAACCTGTACTACTTCAGTACCTATTTCTTTCACGATGCTTTCCAGGTGAGAGCCCCTAGATCAAAAGCATCTGTTTTAAGTATCGGGATGGTCTTCTCCAAAGAAGTAAATATGATGCATTGACCACAAAAGTAACAAGTAAAGTAAACAGCTCTCCCAAAAAGGGAATTTGTCTTAGAGGTTTGTTCTGCATTAGTCTTTTTTTAAAGTTTTTTATTAGTTGCTTACTTTCCCCATAAAATTTTGTAACTAGCAATCTTGAAGTCTTAGATTTTAAGAAATAAAGTTTAAGAAACACAAATTTGACTGAAGTGATCAGTTGATAACTCTTGGATTGAGAAAACTACTATCTCAAATGAGTCAAGATTCCCCCCCTCTGTCTGTTAGCTTAACATACTTTGGTCCCCCACATTCAACTGCAGAAGCTTTCACAAATCGAACAGGTTGCAAGCCAACAGGTTCAATGCTCAGAGTGTTGTTTTCAACAGCTTCCAGAACAGCTGAGGCCAACTGCAAGAGAAATTTAGAAAGCATTTAAAAACAGCTCCGTGTTATTCATTGCCTCAAAGCAGTGACATATTTCTTCTTCTGTAAAGTTAAGAACACCGAAAAAAATCAACTCACCAAACAGAAATTCAATTACAAATGAGATCTTGCTTTCATTGTGAGCAAGAGGTCCCATTTCCAGGCTCTGGTTTAAATTCTGCCCTCCGAATAACCCTGCCCTCCCTGAGGCAAGATAACTGCCATAACTGCCGTTACAGCTGGGAATGTAGTCAAGCATGTTTAAAATGCTAACTGTATTTTCAGTCATTCCTCATAAGCCCAAATAGCACATGCATTTGTACATGCAGTGTTGTGTCAGAGACTAGATATGGCACAAACTTTGTTTATTTAAAAAAATTGGTCCAGTTTTATTGTGTTCTATGGAAACACAAAATGATGCAGCATGCTTCCTTATCTTGCAAAAAACAATTAAATATCATGTCACTGTTTTTCAGCCAAAGATAGCTTTAGAAAGGTGTTCAAACAAGTAAGACTGAACAATATCTAGAAAAGCCAACATAATATAAAGAAAAGCCAGTTGCAACTTTCAAACACTGGTCTAGTTAAAACATCATCTTCATGAAACAAAGTGCAACTTTGCTCAGGCTTTTTATATTAATTCTTTATAAACACACAATCATAAGACACTAGAAATATGCTCATTTTGCTTCATTGGACCCAACACTTGCCCAAGACTACTGTTTAAGTACGGACAAGTAATAGCCGTTACTTGATTTAAAAGAAGGTGTACTTTATGTTATTAGTGAAGTAATGCTGTGCCAAGGTTCCTTCCTACTGAGTAATAAAGATATTTTTCTATTGTACTTCAAGTGTTTTAAAAACAGAATGTTACTATTAAAATCGTTCATATGAAACACTCTCTCTGCCATCTCCCAAAAGCAAAACACTACACACTTAACATGAGAGGCTACTGAGAGTTAATGTAATACTTCAACCATTCCGATAACTGCATTTCCAATTATTCAAAAACACAATACATGCGTAGTTTATTGTTTGGTTTAACTGCACATTAGTTTATCAATATTCAAGTGAAAACAGAAGTTGGTCACTATGCACTGCATCTGGAAACAATAACTGATATAACTGACAAGTGGTAGAAGCCTCATTCTTTCCTTAAGAGGAAACACAAATCTACAGTAATTATATCACCACTGAAGCAGAAAAGAACAAAATGAAGATGCTGGGAAAGACAACAGGATGGCCTACTTACATATACTGCGCAAGCAATTTAATTCCCATAGTAACCAACTAAACTTTTTAGTGGGAGAGGTTCATATGATGCTGTACAACAACCATAATGAACTGGTATACAATTAACTAAAAGATCGTGCATACTTATGGCCAGCAAGTAACAGTAGATGAAAAGTGTGGGGAAAGAACACAACACCACATAAAAACAACAGATAAACATTGTGAAGAAAATGCAGCATTTTCCATGCAAGGTTTTAATTTTATTGGGGGAAAAAAAGAAATCAAGTCTGAGAGCCTTCAAATTTGTTATTCTTATTTTAATAAAGATCTAAGAATATGGTCACTTTCCCCTAGAGACTGATATCACAACTACAGCCTGTAAATGCTGCTTCAGAACAAAAACTACGTAAAGCAGTTGGAGCTGGAATCGGTTCCACTTTACTCCCAGGATGGGTAAAACTCCAGTCTTTCCTCTGTATAGGAGAGTGTGTGGGAATAACACAAGGGAAAAAAGTGTCATAATTCATTTCATCTAAAACCACATTCCCAAACTGCCCCTGTTGAATCATATCAAGTAGCAAAGTCTAATTTTTGTAACTCAAACCTCTCTCCAAGGAAACACTCAGACTGTCCTTGCAGCCTGCTCTGATTGATATGAGAGAAAACTGGTCCACAAAATCAAATATAATGGTCTCTGCTGCCCCCTATATAAACACAAGACAGTGACAGGGCACTATTTCTACAAAACAGTATCTTTGAAATAACAGGAAAAAAACGATCATCCATTCCTACAAACATCAGATTCTGCCAGATAGGAGTAACATCTGAAGGAATAGACCTTAAAAGGCCACATCTGGAACAGCATAAATGAAATAGTGAAGAAAAAATGATCACTTCAATACTCCAGACTAAACTTCAGCACTTCACTGTAAACCATCATGCTCTAATGAAACAAAAATGGTTAAACTTCATATGAAAACATTTTTAATACAGTCTATTGGCTTCATGTAACATATTTAAGGGAAAAGCGTCAGTGACCACATTTAGACTATTTCCATTACCTCACTTTTTGAGAAGGTTAAACATGGAAAAATATCTTCCCGATAAATTTTGTCCAAGAAAGGACATGTTCTGTCCATAGTAGGCTCATCCTTCCAAGATCTGAATTCATTGTACAAAGATAGGTCAGCCTAGAACACACACAAAGATTGACATATTTTAGTACTGCAATTATCACACTAGTGTCTTTCATTTGCAAATATCCACAAGTAAATAATGAGCATTAAAACTAAATGCTTTCCATTGCACTATGAAAGAATGCTATTGTGCCCCAGCTATGAACACCTTCTTAAATCCACTTTCCTAAGACTGTAAATATAAGCAAATCAAAACATATCATTTTCAAGACACAGAGGTAATGCATTCACTGGTCACCACAACACCAGGGACAAGCTAATTACCTGTCCCCCATTTCCTAAGCTTCCAGGATAGCTTTGAAAAACTTAAGTGATTGTTTAACAGAAAAAAGCCAAAAAATAAATTTTCTTCTTAATGTACCTTCATCACAGTATTTTCACCCATCTCCATTTCTGCAAGTTACAGAAAAGCAGAGAAATCTAAAGAAAACAACTGCAATCCTAGACATTTTACACATTCACCCTGCATCTGAACATAACATACTGCTATCCAAACGCTAAAAGAACATTTAACACACTAATATATTAACACAGGAAAACAGGAATTCAATATACAAAACAATTAAAACTATACTCTTATTCTTCATTTTTCACCTTTGTGCCCAAACTCTCTCCTATGCCATGCTACAACAGGAAGGCAAGGATACTCTCTGGGCATGATTTATGAGCCTGCTCCCCCATAGCTCCTCTCGTCAATGGAGAAATACTAAAACAAGCTATTAAACCACACTGAGAGTAAGCATGGTCTGGGTTAGGAAGAGATAGTTTTATCTGCTTTGAAAACACCTTGTTTTGTCATCTCCATGTAGAGATTAGTTTAGCAGTGGGAAGGCACCTATCCAGTCTGGCATTCAGGAGACTGGTACTAGGTCACTATTAAAATCCAGGTTTGCATTATGGGACAGCCTGTCCCATGGGCTGGCAACCCACTAACAGCTGGAGCACACTGAGGTACTCCCAGAGCACATCATCTGGTTTAGCGTTACTGTTCACAGGCACCAACGCTGCTCCAAGACGTGAACCAAGCAGAATGGGGACAACTGCTTCCAATGCATGTTCCTAATCCAATGTAAAAGACTAATGCCAGTTCCCAATGGGACATGCAACACCATCCTCAGACTAGTTCTGACATTCTGCTGACACAGACTTCAGCACCTTTCCCCTCCAACTGGTTAAATCCGTTTCTTGTACTATAGCAGATCTATACTCCTAAAACCCAAACCTAAAGCTATAGGAAGGGATGTACGCTGCAGGCCAAAGATAAGCCAGGATGTAATTTTAAAATTTTGTAATAATAAAAACAAATAATGTAGATGAGATAATGACAGAGGGAAAATAACATATGCCAAAAATGGAAAATAATTTATTTTTAATCCTACTACAAAGACCAGTACACTGCTGTCCTGGGTTTGGCTGGGATAGAGTTAGTTTTCACAAGAAGCTGGGAGGGGGCACAGCCAGGATAGCTGACCCAAACTAGCTAAGGTGATATTCAATACCATATGACATCATGCTCAGTACATAATTGAGGGTGCCAGCATGGATCACAGCTCAGGAATGGGCTGAGCATCGGGTTCCAGGTAGTGAGCAATTGCATTGTGCATCACTCACTTTATACATTCTTTTATTGGTATTATTACCTCTTCTCTCCTTGTGCTGCCCTATTAAACTGTCCTTATCTCAACCCACAAGGTTTTACCTTTTTCTTCTGATTCTCCTCCCCATCCCACCGGGGGGGAGTGAGCGAGTGAGTGGCCACATGGTGCTTTGTTGCCGGCTGGTCTTAAACCAGGACAAGTGCTTTGAACCAACCTCTTTCAGTCTTTTGTTCTTTCCCCATGCATTACCCCTTCTCTGAGCTCCCAGCATTTGCCATTCTTTTATATATATATTTTGGGGAGTTCTTCTGTCATTTTTGTTGTGTTGGTTTTGTTTGTTTGTTTTTCTTGAAAAGGAACCTACAAAAATTAGACTAGCAAATTTGTTTTCCATTAGAGCTACTTGCCTTACACTCAGGTACAATCAGGAACAACCATCTTAATTAAGCTAGTCCATAAATGTTCTGGTTGCTAAGCCACCAACCTCATTGTGCAAATGAAATTCAATAGGTGTAACTTGCTCCCCAAAGGAACATTTCCCATACCTTAAAACCTGTCTCAGGTCTGGCTTTAAAATGAAAACAATCAAGACATATCAGCAGGAAAAAAGACATTTTTGATTTGTACTATACTGTTCTAAAAATTAAGATGCGTTTCTTGTTAACTTGGTTATTTTCTAGATGTAACTCAATTTCCCTCAAATCTGCAATTTATAAAGAAGCTGCCTTGAAAAAACGGCTCAGTGAATATAGCTTGACATTCTTCCTTTCCAATCTACACTGTTGCATGTGTATCTCCTCCCTGCCTTTACTTGCACTTTCACTAGATCAGTTTTGAATACCTGCAATTAAATATACAGCCAATTGTATTAATAATTCTAGTTAATTATTTAATGCTTTCATTTTACAGTAAAATACACCATCAGAGAAGCATTTCTGCTCTTTGAGCAACACTGATGCATTTATCAGCATTTACGCTGAGTGGATGCTACCTGCCTACCTAAGATCCAGGCAGCTATTCAGCTAAATCCTGTTAATACCTGAATTAATTAGACATGTCTACTTATCCTAGAGATCACTCCCACATACTAGGAAATATTTCTCTGGGATGTTGGCACCTTTCTGCCATTTAGGGCAGACAGATACTCTAACTCTGTCTACATTCCACAAAGAAACCCGAGAGTTGACATGTATTCACAGCCAGCTCCATCCAACATCTCAAAATGCAAAGCTCCAGGTGGTAGACTCTCCGTAAGCGTCCAAAGCTATGCTCCCCACACCACAAGGCCACTACATACCCCTGAGCAAGGGTACCCTCTGCCACCCTTTTGAAGCAGAGTCACTCAAAATCAGAAGAACGACATGCAAAGGGTAACCTAACTCAGTGGCAAGAACAATTATCAAGAAGGGGGCAGAAATAGGATTTCAGACCCAGCTCCCAGAAATGTAAAAACATTTACCTTAGACCAACAATAAAGAAAAGCAGTAAACAAAACCACAAAGCATTGGATAACAAAAGCAGTAGGGAAGGCATGTCTCCCCTGCTTAAAAGTATGTCCTAAGTACCATGCCAGAGGCAGTCTTGCTTTCTTCACCCCATGTTGCACTCCATTAAATAAATACTCCTACTCAGAAGAAAGACAGAAAGACTCAAGTCCCAGTGAGTAAAAAATCCGTGTGTTTCTTACTGATTCCCTGGGCTGTCACTGGAAGAAATAGTCACCATTTCTGAGCAGCCTCAATCAGCCCCAAAGTGTCTCCTTATGCAGCCAACAAAAAGGAGGAGAATGAACTAAAGAAAAATGTCAGGCAGACCGGACCTTCTGCAGCCTGTCCTTCACATTCGCCACTTCCTCTCCACAAGAAATTGAGGCAAAACTGATTTTTCCCCTCACTCTTGCCTGACACTGAGAATTTCACTGAGTCATGACCGCAGTGTGATGCAACTGGATTCCATCCCAGCTCTCCCATTTCCTGAAGGGCAACAAGGATTCAGGTTTTATAAGGAAAACATCCTGGGTACCACTGAAATTGGGCAGGCAAGATGTAAAGCTTTTTTTTTTGCTTTTTTTTTTGAAGCCTAAGTATGAAACAGAAGCTGGAAAATGCCTTTATTTTCTAGATTTATAGTAAAAAGATGTATAGTATAAATACACTTAATAATGACTGGCAAAACAAAGTACAAAAATGGCCACTGTGAATCACATTAAAGATCCAGTTAGCCTGTTACCCCTCTGACAATGGCCAGCAGTCACAGAGCTGGCTGCAGAGCAGCATAAGAAGACAGACAGTGACGTATCTTCATTTACAGCCTCCCAACTTCTAGCATTCTGTAGTTAAAGAAGCTTCCTAAGCCAAATGTCATATCTATCTTCTATATACCTTGACAGGCTTTTCTTCCGTCACTTTGCATGATTACATTTTGAATACATTTATATTTTTAATCTTGCTAACTTGTGACAATGAGTTGTAAAACTTCATTATGTACTGCCTGAAAATGATTTTCTTTTTAGCTTCCAGAGTTTTCTTACGACAAGAAATCATTAATATTTGTTCACCATTCATCTTCCCTATGTCACCTGTGACTGCATAGATTTTTGTTCTACCTCAGGTGTCTGTCTCTACAAATACTTCCATAGGTTTGACCATCTATGTCACACTTCAAAATATGAGACATTTTCATTATCTCCTTTCTGAGATGAAGATATCATAGCTGCATGCATGGACACACACATTTACTATGTGTTTACACAGCAGTATAATGCTTTTTCTTTTGCTATTTATTCCTTTCCTAACAACTCCTAAGGCTCTGTGGGTCTTGGACCATCACTGAACACTGAAATGGTGTTTTCAGAGAATTATCCACAAGTACGCTACTTCTTTTTTTTCCCAGCACAATGTAGCTATTTCTAAGTCCAAAACTCCATGTCTGCTAGAGTTGCTTTTTTTCCCTAGATGCCTTATTTCCCATTTATTGTTTTTTAATTTCATTTGCTATTCTACTAACCACTCGGTATCATAAGACCTTTCTCCACTCTTTGGTGACTTTTTGCTACTATCATTCCAAGGACTCAAGCACCAACTTGTCACTTCATTATTTCCCCATTTTTCAATTACATGAGTAGATTTAAAAAAAGAAAAAAAAGAAAAAAAAATCACAGGGTCCTCTGGAACTCTCCTGTTTTCTAATACATCATTGATTCTGTCTTTTTCCCAGTCTCTTTCACCCATTATTGATCTATAAAATGACTCTTCCTCTTTTATATGACAGTTTATGAAATGTTTATGAACATTTATGAACTTTCAGTGATGGACTTGTAAAAAGCCACCAGGACTTATTCAGTTATACTGTATTTTTCTTTTTTTTTTTTTTTTTAAATTCCCATCTTCAAATCTTATCTCACCTTCCCTTAATGATGTAAAGGTGAACAAGACTTGGAAAAATCACCACCTATTCACATGTAAGAAAAATTTTCTTTCATTAATGAAAAATATCTGTAAAATAGTATTACATGAAGATTTAACATATACTAGATTTACTGTGAGTAAAACAAAACAATAAAGCCAACTTATCAGCAAAAAGAGGACAATCCTTGTACTGTTACCTCTTTACAGTCTTTTACAATTGGCTGCATCATGGTAAGGTCCTGATGACTACCGCCCATAGCACTGCTTGTACTCTTGTTTCTTGCATGGCCTTTCTTAAAAGGAGTTTTTCCACCAGACTGAAACTCCTTAGTTGGAGATGTTGGTGAAGTAGACAGTACTAGTGTTTTCAATGCTGCTACTTCAGCCTGGAGGACATCAATCTTGGGGGGTGGGGGGGAAATGAAGTCATTAACAAACAAAAATATTGTGTTAGGCTATGAATACATTAAATCATTTAACAAAATTTCCAGTTATCTCAGTCCAAACCAAGACTTCATCTTCCAACAGCACTAACACACAGATGCCTGTGCAATTGCATACTGTAGTAACACTGGTGTCCTATGCACCTTGCTTGCTATCTGATACAATGCCGAAACACCAGCCGTGTCCATAGGTGCTAGCTAAGAATACATCAAGGCGACACAACTTAGTATGTATTTTAATAACGTATATAAATAATGCTCTATTTACATCTTAATCTGATTCACACTTTAGATTGATAACCATGTGAAAAGACAAAGCAAGCTGGAAAAAACTCACCTTTCCTTGTGCTTCTTTTAACTGTTTTTCTGCTGCAGCTTGTTTGACATTAGCTTCTTTAACCATTTTGTGTGCCTCCTATAAAAAAAAATGTTTAGCTAGTGTAAATACTTCACACAAATTTACAATATGCAGTTTAAAAAAAACACTAAGGACATACTTTTGCTTCACAAAAACTACTTGTGAATACTAAGTTATGCAACAGTCTGAAATTAAATAGTTACATACCAAAAAATACCTACAAATCTATCATTTGGATTCATCACTGGCCTACCAAGTTTCTTCTCCTTTTTCTGAGCCCAGATTCAGAAATTCAGCAAGTCCACCCACCCCGCTCCAGCAGGAACAATACCTGTCATGAACTCCAGGCTCCAGTCACGCTTTGGTTGCTGACAAGTCAAGTTCCTTGACCCCCAAGAGAAAGACTCAACCAGTAGCAACAAAAGCAACATGGGCACAGTAGCACATTCAAAAAAACTTCTCCCTTCTTCTAGCCAGAATAACCAATTTTAGTCAACTGTAAATTTCTGCATGAAGGAACAGGTCAAACAACTATGAAGACTAAATTCTTACCATCAATAAAACAAAGCAACAGCTGAAAAGTAGTTTGTGGATTAATAAACACTTTGTAAGTAAAACAGAAAAAGCACTAAAGATCAATGCAAGTAAAGAAACAAGGCTAAGCCAATAAAGAAGAAAGCATAAAAGGACTGGGGATTTTTTTAAACATCTTTTTACGTCATACCTCTAAGCCTTTTGTCTGCATAATGTATTTGTTTAGGCTCTGATCCAGCAATTTGCGCCTATGATCAAATTACAGTTCTCACTTGGTACTTACTGAAGGCAACAAAGATTGAAAGATCAGGGCCACCAACTAAATTACTTGGGATAGGATCCTTCTCATATCTGTAAAGCGCCTAGCACATATCTGGACGCTATATAAATAAAACAAAAAAGTTCATACATCATCATACCAAAAGATCTGGCTCCCACTGGCATACAACACAGCTGTATAATATGGGTTTGTAAAACCTCTTAAGTAACAACAGACACATGCAGGAATGGGAACATACACATTTATACAATGTGTACAAATACATTTAACATTGACCATGCAGTTTCTGCTTAGTGATGCACCTCTGAAAGCAAAGCATGTTACAGTGCTATTACAGTGTAATAATGTAATATATACACCCAGCTGTGCAAAACAAGTCTCGATCCTCCGTTGGGATGCATTAATGTAAACGTTAGCATATCCACTTATATGGTCACTGAGATTAGTGGGATTCAGAATAGAACGTGAATTCAAGGGCTGTAGAACCCAGTACAAAAATCAAGAAATTCAACACTGTTTTGTTAGGGCCTCCTAGTGAAATCAAATCACAACAGAAAATTCAAATGACATGCCCACAACAGTTCTGAAAAATTAAAACTCAAACAATTATTACTAATACACTGTATTTCAAATATAGCCTTAACAAATTGATACATTGTTCTAAGTTATGAAGTGTCATTAATATAAAATTTCACTGATAATTTTTATTCCTCTATGGTTAAAATACCTGCCCAACATTCTCCTCCCCGCCCCCAACAGACACAAGTATTTATGCTAAAAAGTACCTTTCCACTCTCCCATTTATTCTCTACACACAGGAACTGCTTAACATTTTAAGTAACTTTGCCCTGCCGGGATGATGAAATAACATGCGTTGCCAACCCACAGAGCAGTTTGTAATTCAGTTTTTGAATGTCAGTACTTTCAAGGTTTTAATAGCACTTTTATACCAATACAACATCACAGGTTTAAATACTGCTTCTAAAACATACCTAACGTTGTATCTTTATGCATATACTGAAAACGAATACTTATGATTTGGTAAACATACAAATCATCTCCAGATTATGAAATTTATTCTGACAGTTATAGGTATCACAATTTAGCCTCTAGGTTTTCCTATATATATTCCTATGATTAAAATGAGAAGTAATCCTGCTTCAAGAATAGATTTAAGATTTTTTTTCTGTGTAATACAAGCTCACAATCTTTGCTGGCTCTACTGCCTTTTTCTCAAATGAAAAGGTCCCACTTAAAGTTCAGGCTTCTCACTTGCTAACCAGGTTCCACTCTGGTGCATCACTCGGTATTAATGTTTCTTTTCAAGTTTGTGGGAGTAGAATGCTGCCAGACCCAAAATTCAAAAGCTGAAAGTATGGTTAAGTTATGTACTTACTACCTCCATTGATCTAGAACTACGTTACTTTTTTATTTAGTCACCATGGCAACCCCAAATTTAGCTCTTATCTAGATAGCCTTGTTGTCAGACAGAGAAGCTGTCTCAAAATAGTTATGCCAAAAAATAAGCCTAAATAGTTTTAAGCTTTCTGATACATTTTCCTTATTTTCTTCTTTTTGACTCTAGGCAGACTGACAAGCTAAACAAGGTCTCTTTCATTTAAGTGAAAAATCTACTGCTTGCTCTTGAGCTTCTACTTCAACACACCCAGATCTTCAGGACAGAAATCCCTTTATAAGCTTATTGCAGAAAAATTCAGCATACAATATACTGATTCTATATAAAACATCTGGCTCAGCTTCCTTTAAGTATATCACATCGAAGACTCCAACAAACCTCAAACAGACTAGCTGTAAGTTCTTCCAATTCCTGTCCAAGTTGATCTCGCACTTTAGAAAGCCTTTCACATTCTTCATCTTTTAACTTCAGCTCCTATGGAAAATTGAAAGTTATTTATTCTGACTTAGAGTAGTGATTTGGCCTTTTAAAGCTAATACCACAGAGAGGGGGGAGAAAAAGAAAAAAAAAAAAAATCAGAGGAACATAAAACCTTTGCTAAACAAAGCCTTTCAAAAAATTAACCTTAACACTAGAAGCAATTAAATTAATGCTGCACATACATAGCTATTTCTTCCTGCTATATGGAAATATACCAGGCCAATCTAAAATGTCTCTAAGCTAGACATCAGCATTTCCAAAATACTCTGAAGGAAAAAAAAACTTTTTTCCTGAAAGTGTAGAAGACTAAAGTCACTTAAAATATAGATCAAATTAATTATTGGGACAGACAGAATACCAGTTCTGTTCACCCATTCCTTAACAGACACTTAAAGAAATTAATCCTTTCTAAAAAAAAAAAAAAAAAAAAAAAAAAAAGGCACTTTGTCTCAAGACAATCCACAATTCTAAAAGAATCTTACAACATATTTTACGACAAATATTCTCCTGTGGATCTCCTTACAACTAACACAATTCCAAAATCATACAGTAATTATATCCTTGCTCTTGTTTATGCAGATATATAAATCAAATTAAAGCAACTTAATGAAATTCAAAATGTTATTTGTCTACAGCACTAAAAATTGAGTGAAGAAGGCCTGACCATACCACTTTTACAGTAAGATTTTCACAGATTTGACAGTATAAAGGTTACACATGCCCAATCTCATCTGGACTGACGAGGGAAAGTCTGAGGGAAAAGTGGGGTAATTTACAGAGAAGTACAAAAAGTTCAACAAGGAATTTGAAAAAGCTCCTCTTCCCTTCCCCAACCATTAAACTTTGGAATCTCTTGCAAGAAACAAAGGATGGAGAGAAAAAAATAAGGGAAAGAAAAGCAGCAGACAGCCCATTCTGAACTTTCAAGCATTTTTTTTTTTTTGCCATAACTCCCCTCCCACCCCCACTAGTTCTTCCTCCTCTCCTTTTCTCCCTGCCAAGCTAGCTATTACACTATCATTGCTCCTGAAACGAGGGAACCAAGCCTGCCACTGACATTTAAAGATACAAATACAATCTAGCAATGATTTGCTTTGAAAAACTCCAGAAACCAGTAAACAGCTGTCTTCAGAAAACTCTGGGAGGCCAGTCACTGGAGAGTCATAAAAAGGCCTAAATGGCACCTTCCCTTGTGTTTCTGGGAGGTGGTTAGTATTTCTCCCAAAGTATACATGACTGTGACATGGAAATGATCTTGCCTTGCTGCATGCTGATATTAGGTCTTGCTCTCAATTTCTGCAGTGAAACTGGCAATACATTGTCCTCTAAGATGAAGAGTCCTGTTTGTCTTCAGCTCCTAAATTTCACAAGTGTTTAAGGCTGTTCTAAACTCTTTCAATATCAAAGGCATTATTTGTCCCTTCTTCTATATGGTTTTAACTTCGGACATTTTGATTTATTTTTAGTCCAGTTTGATTTTTTTATTTTTTTGCTTTCCATATGCAACCTTTTAACTATTTTTAAAATTACGGCTTAAATGATGGGGTTTTTTTTACAAACATGGTATTTCTCAAATAGTACTCAACTCTTACTTCCTAGCTACTATTCTGCACACAGTGGCATCTCTCTCTCTCAAAAAAAGAAAAAAAAAGCAGGAAAATAGCTACAGATAGAAGAAAGAAAAGGAAAAAGTAATACGAAAAGCCAAAGAGCAAAAAAATTACTGGAAAAAAGAAGGGGCTAAAAAAGAAAAGGGAAACAAACTTTAATTTTGTATTGGTTTAAAGTACTTCCCATATAAAGTATGGTTCTTAATAAGGAAATGAAAGATTCTGATGCAAAATGCTTAAAGCTCAATATTCATGTGTTCCTATAAATGCAGAGAATACATCAACACATTTCCTTTGGTTTACTTCACTGATTTGCAAGGAAAATGCTACATACACATCAATAAATCTTAAAAGGATGTTATATTAATATTCAGGTCAAGAGTTATCAAACTCACAATGAAGGCAGAACTACCCCTTCTTCACTTTTGGGGCTTGGTGAACCCCCTTGGTTCACTTGTGGGCTACCACTATCAATACACTGTTTTAAGTAAAATGGTTACAGTTTTGCCTGCAACTGGAAAGATTAGGGGGGTTTAGATTAAAATTTAGGTAGACAAGTAAAGCTGCGTAATGAAAACAAAAAGGAGACAACACCAAGCAGTCTACTATGCATGGCTGCTTAGGTAGATTTGTCAAACACTGGGCAAGCTTCCATGACACGATTCAAGAGGAGCATAATATAACACAATATTTTGCCAAGCAAGTTTAATAGCTCGGATTTTTGAAGCAGGGTAGAAATAAAAAGTGCCCAAAGCAAAAAGCTTAGCAGTTATTAGAAACATTACTACTGCCTATGTCTTAAAGGCATTACTGGAGACTTCCCAGCCATTCACAATATAGCAGCAGAAAAGACAACTGCATGTGCTAGACTAACCATCCATGCTGCAGTCCTTCCCACATTACTGTTCTGAAAAAGTAACTACACGAAAAAGATAAGCTAGTGTAAAGCACAACACACAGTTACTGAAGTAGGCAAATAAGAAAAATTTAACTTGCATGGAAAAAAAAAAAATCTTAAAAATGGAAAAAAAAAATCCTGTATCAAAGAGTTGTATTCTTGCTTATTTCACTTTGATCTTCACAGACAAGACTACAAGGCGGGTCTTTAGAAAGAACCAGTGAGATAAGGAATGCAAATTACTGCTTCAAAACCATTCATATTTTAAATTCTAGAAAGAAAATCATCCCATATCTAGTTCAGCAATTTAACCCAGTCAGAACTAGATGTGGAAGACCCCAGAAAGACCAGAGATTTTCTACAGATATCACCTAAAATCAGAACTGTGATATATTGCTGAATTCTGAAGTTGTCAAAAAAGTTTGTATTTATATTAGTATATATTTCTATATGACTGGTCTTCACTCAGCACCCAAGTTAAACAAGCTACATAAAAATCAGTCCATTGCAACCACATTTACAAGGGTGTTTAAACGTGAGAGAAGGTCCAGAAAATCTTTTCAGAGGTAAGAGCATTTCACAAACTATTGAATCATCATCTTATGGTGTGGGTGAAGACGCTTCCGTTTTGCTTGCATGTAGTTTTCCACGTGCCTCAGAAACTTTCTATGCCTACGATATACTACTACAACAGCATCAGTCAGAGGTGTGGAAACTGAAAACTTTCATCACTCAAGTAGAGCAAGGAACCACTGAAACACCTTCAGGAACCAACCCATCTTTAACAACCACAAGCCAGTGGCCTTACAATTCAACTGCAACTTTGTTGTAGAAAAGCTTGAAAGCATGCTCTTCAGTGGAGTTGTGAGATAGTATATTATTCTGGAGCATCCTCATTTTTTTTGTTTGTTAACTTATAAGCAAATGACAACAGAAATTTAAAAATGCTGAATGTTCTGTACAGTAATACTAGAATTCCTGGGTAGTTATTGTGAATCTATTCATTAATTCATGCAGAGTTTTAAAATGTTATGTTTACTGTGGAAAAATAGATTTAACTGCCAGCATTAGCCTGCGCAGAAACACTATAATAATGGCAATAGCCTCTGTTACATTGGATGCTTTGACGATACAGGCAGAATAATGGAAAAAATAAAAATCTACTTCAAATCCTGTATCAACACACAAGATCTGAAGACAAGAGATCAAATTGTAACACTCGGGTTGTTTGAGATGAAGAATGCATACAGAAATTGAAGCCTTTGAAAGAAAAATCTAGATCTGAGGATCCAGTTCTTAAACTACATTGAAGTCTACAATACCACATTCTGTAATGTCACCTCTTTCTCAAGAATCACTCTATCAGCATGGAAAAAACCCTCAGTTTTACTCTACTGGGGAAATATCAGTAATTCAGATTTCTACTACAAAAAGTCAAACTGGTTTTACTTGTTACCGACAAGCTTACAGATCTTACTCTAAAGCCCGTGGGAAGCATGGAATTCATTCTCAAAGTGAATACAGTATTTGCAACCCTCATCTCTGGTAGACTGCTCTTTCCTCATCAAAGAAGGGGGCTAACCATCAGTGACAGCTCATAATTTCAACACTTCAAGAGAAAACATATCAACAAAAACCCCCAAGTTTCCTTCTGCAGTCATGGATGACATCATTATATTGACAGTCCGATTGATGAGGAAGTAACTTCAGGGCCAAATCACACAAAAATTCAAGGAAAACATGACTACAAACTGCCATAGCTCAGAAACTACAAGCAAGCTATCCAAAATACATGCAACATGCTGGTTAAATAAGATGAAAAACAGAAGGTATTCCTTTGCAAGGACTTCACTAAACTTGCACATCAAGAAATACCATATATCAAAATACCATCACTATTCTCTAAGATGTTATCTACATCTGGTTAATCTACCTTCAGTAACCACGGTGACACAACTCAATCCAAACATGGCAGAAAAAATGCAAATTCATAGAGTCATGAGGAGATAAGGTCCCAGGCACTGAATCACTAAGCCTTTTAACACCTTCTGTTTTCGTGATGCTGCTTTAAAAGGGTAGCAACACAAGGAGAGAGGTTCAGCTCCACTTTACAGAATATAGCCAGAAATTACATCTTCAGTGAAAAAAATAAGCAAAAATGACCTGAATGGTCTCAACAAAGAGTGAAAAATCTATGTCATTTTAATTAAGGGGGCATTTTAAGACAAAAGTATGTCCAATCTTACATGCTCCATTAGTATAGAATGCTGCCCTGCTGTTACTTCTGACCCAACCCTTCTCCCAATCTTATAACATGTTCTGGTGCTGTAACCAAACTAGACTGAAGTAGAAAGTGTATTTCCTCTTATCAAGAAACAAATTTTTGAAAGACTTTTTTTTAACAATTTTGCCAGCAATGCTGTTCATTTTGAGAAGTGAAGTCTGAGGTCTTAAGAAATATAAGGTATACACAAAGGAGAAAAAAAAAAAAGAAGAAAATATTTATTCTGTTCCTGAATAATTTCTTCAAGAACCATACTTAAATGACTAGCAATTACATGCCATACATATATTCTCCAATATAAAAAAATGAGAGCATATTAAGAAGAAAGTTGCACTCCAAGCAGAGACATTAAAAAAAAAAAAAACAAAACCCACAGATAGTGGATCCCCAAGCTTCAAAATTTCTATTTCCTTTCTAGTTCTCTTTCTGATCACAACTGCAACAAATTCAAATCAACCTTTAATGCATATTACAATAGCATACAGTTTGGGTAAGAAATTTGAAACAAATGACAAAAGCAAGATATCAAATTTGTGTTTACTTTGTTCACTCCTGGAAAGTCTGTAGTCTGTAAGGTTTCCAGGCTCAATGAGCTCACAAAATTCAAGTGCAAATTGTAATTCTCATTTTTCTCACTGTTCCTAATAAACAGCACAGAGACTTACAGAGAATTTAAATACACTATGCAAAAAACAACCAGCTATACACAGGCACTACCTGTTAATTGTATCTACAGATTTTTAAACAAGTACACATCAGCAAAAGTGAATATACTTGGAAATGAAAGTTTAAAGACTGCGTGACATACTGAATACTGCAGAGTGGGCACAGCCCTATGTGAACAGCCATGACCTTTGGAAAAAAGCTATCAGAGACGAATTAGGGGTAGAAAAAACTAGTGCTCATGCAGGAAGTAGAACAAAGTAGATATTACAGAAGGAATAGGGTTTATTGTTGTACAGTCTGTAAAGACTCCTGCTGTGACTCCTGTGTTAACTGAGCAACTCTGAAACAGTGCAAGTTTAGGAAGACAAGCAGACAAAGAAGTTATCCATCACTGATAAGAATCAACCTGATGGGTTGAGAATTAGCAAGAACTCTGACATCAACAGTCTCAAGTTAGTGCTGAATTGCTTTTGTTAAGAAGACCCAAAGGGTGTGAAAATACAGAACATGCAGTTAGTATGTCCTAGCAGCCTTAATGCAATTTCCTTGAAAATGACCTTAACAAATTTCGGAGTGAAATGGGAAACACTTCAACTGGTAAGAGACAAAGTGGTATACACTGGAGTTACGATTTTCAGGTAATCCCAAGGTAACAGCAGCAGATCTGAGTTGTCGTTTTCAAGTATGTTAGCTGTATTTTGGTATACTGTCAGGAGCTGGAAGAGCTCTTCTAAAGTTTAAACTTTAATTTGTTCTTGCTTTCTAAGGTTCCAAGTTTAACTGCTAGGATTATATATTCACATGCAAGGTCCTCAAACTTAACCCAGGTTAATGTTTCCTTTCAGTGGTCAAATGCCAAGTAAAACGAACACATTAGCAAAGGAAGCAACTAGTCAGCAATAAAATAATCAACAGAAGAAGTGATGTCAGAATCCATATTCAAGATTCACATTAACAAGGGCAAATGCAACTATGACAGAAATGATGACTACGTTCAACAAGATGAGGTAACAGACAGAGGAAAACAAGTTCAAACACAAGATAAGATGAGCTTAAATCTAAAGAATAGAATCATGTAGAGGAGAGGAAAGGACACAGATACAAATAGCACAAAATCTACTCCAAAGTTTAAGCACAGAGGGATGTTAAAATGATAAATAATGGCTTTGCATTTATATAGCACCATCCATCCAAACAAGACAAAGCGCTTTACAAATATTAATGAATTGAGCCACAGAGTCTTCAAAGGTATCCATATTCAATTTCAAGTGTGGTGTAACAGTACTCTAAAGACCAGCAACACCTTTATTGCTTCTTTCCTATGCAGGCATTCCCCTATGAAACATCACAAGCACCCTTGTTCTAAAGCACATTCCATGACACATGCTACACTTTTATACTCTAGGAGAAAGAAGACTCGAGAGGTATATAATCAGCATCTATAAATACTTATACGGTAACAATGGAATGACAGAAAATTACTCCTATTCTCAAATGTCAGAATGAAGGAATGGTCTACATTTCAAAGAAAAAGCATTTTTAACCAGATATTGCAGCAAAAGCTTTCCATGGTTAAGTAGCTAGAAAAAAACATTATCAAGGAATAATTCTAAACCATTAGCACTGCACACATTCAGAAAACTTTACATAAAACAATTACATCCTAATAATTCTATAAGAA
Source organism: Haliaeetus albicilla (assembly GCF_947461875.1). Classification (NCBI taxonomy): domain Eukaryota; kingdom Metazoa; phylum Chordata; class Aves; order Accipitriformes; family Accipitridae; genus Haliaeetus; species Haliaeetus albicilla. The sequence continues at coordinate 14,871,288 of NC_091510.1, forward strand.
ATGAGCAGACTCAGACTGCACCTTCTGGCCCATCTATCATTCTGCAATATTAGAACCACTTTGAAGAGAGAAAAAGCAGGAGGAGACAAGACAACGAGCCTTACCCTCTGAGCTTTTGCAAGTTCTTCTTTCAATCGTTCATAGCCCTTTTCTCTTACTTCCAGTACAGATGGGCTCCGTAAGTGAGATAAACTGTCTGTACTCAACCCAAAAATATCTTCATTTCCTTCAGCAACATCTGCTACTGTAGCACCCTGCAAAAACTCTCTCTCTACGTTATTGCTCTCCTTTCTGGAATTATTGTGATTGAATGACCCACCCTGGGGTCCAGAGGTAGAACAAAGTACTGCGTCGGTAACATTGATGCTGTAAAGAGAGTGATATATTTTTTATTTATATAATACATTAAGAAGAAATATTTTAGAAATGGCAGTAGTGGTGTTGAATGTACCATTATGGACACAATTTAATATTATAACATTGTAAGTAATATTAAAATACTATCTTTAGTAAAGCAAACAGTTTATATGCAACAAACATCAGCAATTTAAATAAAAAGACACAGAGAACTTACCTGACACCTGATACTTCACCACAATTCAGTTGTCTGGGAGATGAATAAACAGGTTGTGTGGGAAGGTCAGAAACATTTAATGCATTGGGTTGGATTGGTGTGGAGGACACAACTGAAGGATGCGGTCGGTAGATAACACCGGGTGAGGTAGTTTGTTCCTGAGTCCCTGGCTCATTTACTCCAAGAAGATCTGGTGTAGTAGGCGAAGCGAGGTTCACTTCATGAAAGCCTTCCAAGGGGTCACTGGCCATAATAAAAGCCTCATCATATGAAACCCTGAATTAAATAATCACATTATCAGAATGCAAACAGGAAATATTTAATTATAGCTGACAACTATTTGACTTAAAAAACCACTCAGACAAATATGTTCAGAATACTTCATCATATAATGGAAACTCTGGACTAATCTTGCAAAAGTATGAACTTCAACCACCAATTTTTTTCCATACATTGGACTGCTGAGTGCAGAAGATCTAATAACAGACTTTGCCTCTAAATGGGATGATGAAATGAAGAACATGCTCTATATCATAAAACAAAGTCATCTTTAATATAGCCTAGAGCTGTTTTGTACCAAAACACAAATATATTATATTCATAAAAGAAGGGGAGCCCTGGGAACCAGTAAAAAAAAAAATTAAAAACCTAAAGCTTTGACTTTTAATCTCAGTGAAGCAAATGATCTAGAGACAGAAATCAGTGAACCTTTAAATAAGTTACAGTCCATAGTGATTTTGGTTAAATTACACATCTGATCTTGTAACAGTTCACTGGAATGGCAGAACTAGCCGATAAGACTTCTCATGAAGTATGATGATGTGTATTTAATACATCACATGATTAAGTGATAACAACAATTGTGACTAAGTATCATACCAAAAATATATTACAGGTAAAAGAGTACTATGAATAGGCAATTCAACTGACAGTATCTTTTAGTTTGGGTTTCTTTTTTTTTTTTTTTTTTTTTAATTCCCTATGTTTTTCAGAAGATCAACACAAAACAAGTACAACACATGAATTTTACAAGCCCTAACAGAAAGCTATTTTCCAGCAGCTTATCAGAGATCACAAAAATCTTTGCATGATTCAAAACTAAAAATTGAAAGTAGTATGGAGAAATTTGTGAAGGAATTACTTAGCAGTGATTATTCACTGCAAAAAACATTTTCCATGTTATATAAATATAGAGAAAATTAAGGCTTCACAAAGGTACTTAACATGCAAAAAACAAACCATAGCATCTAAATGAGAGAATACATTGCATTTTACAGAGAAATCTGCTTGGATCTTACAATTGAAAAGACAAGGCAGAGAGAAGATCTAGAAAGATGATGGCCCATGAAGAGATGATGCCATCTACTTACACATAGGTCCAGTTCATTAGCTACTTCATAAAGCACACAGGAAAACACAAAGAATGGAATCCCCAAATTAGCATATGCAGTAATGTTTTATTTACATCAGTACTTTTTGCTCATCTTAAACTCAGAGAACACTGTTCAAAACTGTTTTGCCTCAAGTATTGTACTGTGTATACATCCATGTTAAACAAGTTGCTTTTCCACATTATCAGGTACATGTCAAAAATTCATTTGTTCAGACAGAAAGAGTATGTTACTAATTTTTCTCTGTCTCTGTTAATTGCTGCCACAAAAAAACCAAAATCAACCACCTCTAAGAAACTACCCAGACTTAAGGGACAAAAAGTACCTTACAAGAATAAAAAGGACTTTGCGGGGGGGTGGGGTGGTTTCTGCAGACAATTTCACACAGAAATTTGTTTTATTTTGAACTATCAACAGCAGTTGCACAAACATGATTTACACAGAAAAACACTGTCAGTTTTGTGCTTTGGAGCTTTTCTGCCATAACACAGAGATGAACAGCTTATTTTTGAGTTTAAGTAAGTTTGAAAAATATTCTTGTTTGTTTTCCCTATAGTTCTTCTTAACTGTTATAAGCATTATAATTACATGCTCTAAGTGATGATAAAAATAAAGACTGTTGAGTCAAGAAATTAAAATGAAGGGACTTCCAGAGCTACAGGACATTTCTTCAAGGTTAAATTTCAAAAATGTTTTCAGCTCTATAGGGCAACTATTACATGTCATTGTTTTACATTTAATAAGCTAAAACACTGCCATCTTGAAAAAAATAAAATTGCAGAAACAGTTCTTTAAGGTTCATCAGCCCAGCTGAAAAACACCTATCTGGCCAGTCTCAAACTCGGGCTCACATCTACACAAACACATTCGCTTTCATTGTTCCCACCACTCTCTTTTTTGATGACCAAGCAAGCCATACCCAATACTACTATACTGGCAACACCATGAAGGTGTCTCTACATTCCTGATTCTTTGGATTCCAGTCTTCACAATTAACAGAAGATGCAGGCTTCTGAACAGGGATGTAGAAAGGCTGCCTGGATGCCTCTCCTTTTCTATGCCTACAGCACCTAGGAAAGTGCACCAAAAACCATCCAAGAGAAGCAAAGATTGAGAACCTAGCTAAGAGCAAAATGGGAACAACTCTTCTGCCACATCTTCCCCTCTGTTGACTAGTTTGAAAGACATGTTCCTAGTTCCACTGAAAACTCACAATCTGACTGGATGTTCAATAGTGGTACCACAGTATTTCACATCACCAGTACCACTGGTCGTTTTCAGTTGCATACCTCATTGGGCTGAAATTTTCTATGAAATTTGGGGGTTTTTTCCCCCAAACTGATTTTTAAAAAACATTATTTAGCCATTTCCAAGGGAAAAAAGGCTCAGGAAAAACTTATTTGTCAGTTTTTAATGTATTTTACTATTTCTGCACAAATCTCAGGGCTGTTTGGAGCAAAAACTTTAAGTACATCAAGTAAGCGACAGGCTCAAAGATGCACCATTCCCTACCTTTATGATAATTTACAAAAGTTCAGCTACGTTATGAAGTGCAGAAAGTCACACTGACTCACACAGAGAAAAATGATTAGAAGCCTGCTTAATGCGTTCCAAATGTTCAAATGCATTTCTAGCTCAGGACCATCACATCAATCTACACCAAGCAAAGTGGTATGTTTGTAAAAAAAAAAAAAAAAAAAAAGAATTAAAAGGAAATTAAAAAAAAAAATCCATCCTACCTACATGCTCCTACTCCTATGAGAAATGTTCCATTTAACTCCTTTCCTACAGCTTTTCTACCTAACCTGCCTATATCTTGCAGTGCTTTTAATAGTCAGAAAAAAAGAAAAAACAAATCCCAAAAGATTATGGAATTTTTTATTTACAAGACTATCACTCCGGTCATACTTTAAATATCAATCTCAGCCTAAACAGAGATTTATGAGTAAATAAATCCATGCATAACTTCTCAGTTATCAAAAAACAAGCTCTTTCTGATACAGTAGGTAAAAAAGTTATACAAGTTATTCCTAAAAGAGCTGAAAATAAAGTCCCTCAGCTAAACTTTTCCCATAGCCTGTCAAATGGGCACTCGTAAGCATACCATCTGTGTAAAACACTTTCCATTCACAACTTTTTTCCTTCCTAGCATTACTTCTCACTTAGCAGTGAGCAGGCATAAGCTGGATACACCACCCATACAAGACAGAGCAGCTCATATTAAATATCTCCGTTTCAAGATTCACAACACCATTACGTTGTTACCAAGACATCAGCTGAACACACGTTTTGCATTAATGAAACCAAACACATGCAAAAAGCTAGGCGGTCCTAAAAATAAAAGCTCTCTTTTGGGAAAGAACTCTTCAAAGTAATGATAAACAAAAGGAGGGGAAAAAAGCACATTAAATTTCCGCATCATTAAACACTACAGGCTTGGGTAAGGCTTGCGAGGGGGTTCGTATTATTGACTAAGGCAGCAATGAACAGCCTTGCTGTGAAGGAACATGAAGCACATGGTAAGCAGATAGCTTTACTAGGAGCCAAGCTGACAGTGTGTAAAAATCCACAGTGTTGACACAGCACTCTTTAGTAGTAATACTGCTACTGTGAACAAAAGCTGATATTCTGACATTTCAGGGCAGCACACTTATTAGAATAAAATCGTGACATTTCTTAATACTTTTTCTACCACATTAATATATGGTGAAAGCTTGGAGTAGCATTAGTGCCTACCAAATACATGATTATTTTCGTCTTGATAGTATGCAATTTGGATGATGTACAAAATTCAAGCAGCGTAATAAATCAGGATGAAATAACAAAATAAATTAATTTCCTTACACTTTCATCTGGAAATAACGCAAATTTGGTGGAAGCTGTCAAAATGCTGCAGCTTTTTATTACCTCTCCGCTGCCACACTTGCACTGCTGACTACCCACATAACTTCACGACAAAACGATGCTCTAATCTGCTATTTTATCTAATATTAAATGAAAACATACTATGAAGAAATCAGTTTAACAGCAGTCAGTTTAACATGTTTCTATAGCTTCTAACAGCAATCAAGAACTGTGAACACTTTCAACAGCAGTCAAATCAAAATGCTTAATCTAATTTTCTTGTTATTACTCTAAGAGGGGTTCAGCTACTTGTCTGAATCAAAGCAGTCAATAACTAAATACTAAAAAGCTCCCTGAAAAGTAGTAACTTATTGTGGTTTGTTTTCTTCTGAAAAAAAAAAAAAGTATTGGCAAAAACCACCTACTACAAACTCTGGAGTTTGTCTTTCACAGATTGCTTTTAAATACAATGAAGGTTGAAGATGACAACTTAAACAATCTCCTAATTGTTATAGCCCATTTAAAACCAGCGCCAGCACCAAACATTTCACATATCAAAAATCTCATTTTTAGCTTTAATAGTAAAGAGCACCATCACAACAGAACGGTTACCTGCTCAAGTGGAAAAGAAAAAAATCACATAAGGAAAAACAAGTTACTGTTTCTAAACTTTCTGATGAAAAGTAAATTCTAGTTAGCATTTACCAAAAAAGGTGCCTATTAGGTATAGCATTTTAATCTTCACACAGCAGGCCTTTCAAAATGTAATAAAGTCTCAAGGACTCCCTTTATTAGACTCCAACGTCTGCTTCAGTTAATTTGGCAGGGGATAGGAAAGTGGATTTTTTGCAGCAGTTCCTCAAAAGGACTGGCATTAGCCCACCACTGGGCCTGCATTCTTCTCAGTGGGCTTAAAAAAAAAGTTTTGAAATATTTGGCATTATACAGTCTGTTTTAATATGTTTTAAGCTCTAAAGAACTCAGTAGGGAATTAGAGTACTAGACTAATAAATACCTTTTAAAGAAGTTCAATTAAGTACTGCTACTCCATACCTAGACCTATCAGGTGCAAGCAGGCAGTTTAAAAAGTAAAATTCTTGTACAGCATATATGGACACTAATTTAAAGTATCTAGTGTGAGATATTCATCAGATATTGGCAGGGGACAAAGAAGCTCGGTGGATTTTTTTTTTTTCTCCCTAATCTGTTTTGTATTTAAGCTTACCCACAGAATTCAAGCAAGTTCAAACACTGTTATCAATGCCAGTTCATCGCACAAACACAATTCAAGATTTGGCAGAGGAATTCCCTTAGGGCTTGCAAAAAACAATTCTCACCTTTACAATTTTGCAATTACGATAGAAATTTCTGCTTCAGGAGCCCAAACACGCAACAAATGTTTTTTCTGAGCCAGTAAGATACGAGAGAAAAGAAAGCATTGTACTACTCAAGTCTTTACGTAGTCTACTTTTATTTGCAAATGACTTTACACTACATATTTACCAACAGATGGTAAATTAGCCAAGATGGTAAATAGAAGGTAAATTGTAAGTTAGGCAAGTCTACAGAATTCAAGAGCTAGCAAAACCACACTTGGTTCAACGTGAGAATATTTTTTTATTGCATTCCCACTAGTGTTGTCATATAATGCTATGATGTGGGACTTCTCTCTTTACTCTCATGTTAGGCATTCAAAACACTATTTCACATTGTTTGAAGAGAGACATGTAGTCTATTTGATAGCGAGATTTTATAAAGTTAAAAGAATTTTTGTTTTGCTGAACTGATGATTAAAGAAATCTCTTTTGAAAACTTTACTATAGAGATATCTTCAACTAAAAAAATACAGGTGCAGACAGCAAGCGTCTCTTACAGAAACAAGCAGCACACAAGATTCAAGGACCTATATTTATGAAGTGCTTGTGAAACCTATAAATAAACATGGTTTAGAGTCTGGTAGCTAGTACACCTCTTACTAAAGAGAAAAATCAGTGCTTTGCAAGGTAGAATACTGCAAACTTTTATTGAAAACAAACATTCAAAGAATGCTGTCGGTTCACAAAGACTCTTTACACCAAGTTAATTTAACTGCAAATATGATTATCTTTGCAGACACTGTTCTTTTTAAGGCAGAGCGTTGTTCTGCCTTATCTTGGCAACAACTTCACAATTCCACCTCAGGTTTAAGTCTGATGGCAGTGACTGTGACTACAGTCTCTTTCTTGCCAAGACTTGGACCCAAAGACCCTCTCATTTTCAGTTAACACTGAAAATACTCAATTAGTAAACTTAAGTAAAAATGATCACAATTTTCATGATATGTAAAGCTTTCTAAATGTATCAGCAAATGCATGTAAAGAAACATTTTCTTAACTTCTGAAAAAAATGGTTAGCATATTACTGAGCATAATTAAAGTGTCTGATACAAGCGTTAGTCAAGTTACAGTAAGACAAGATCTTAAATGCCATATTAAAAAGGGTCTTAAAAATAAAAATCCAAAGTACACATTTCTTTTCTGGGAAAAATCCATAAACTTAAGTGGAACACTGAGAGACCAGCTCATCTGGCATTTTACATGAATTTTAATTCAAGTCAATAGAAGCTATGAAGATAGCTGCAGTCTATAATCAAAAGGCTTATTGTGACTGTTCTCCTACAGGAAAAAAATTCCCCTTTTAAATATAGTGTCACAAGACGGACATTTCAGTCGCAGCTGTGAGGTGCACTCCCATTTGTTATTTATTAAAAGCATAATGAGAATGGTAAATTATTTATTCTTCTTTGCTCACTAGGTAACATTAACCTAGCACAGCAGATGAATGACTGCCAAGACACAAATACAGAAGGCCTGACTTTAACCCTTCCCAGAACTCATTAAACAGATCTATAATAAAAACAACAATAAAAATATTAAAGCAACAAGACCTTAGGTTTTGCCCTGTATTTTACTGAGGAATACAAATATTTGAACAGATGGTAGCTGCCAATACACACTTCTATACTGAATAACCTTACATCTGCTTCAAAAGAGAAGCTGATAATTTCACAGTTACAGCAAGTCTGTGGAAGATTAATTATTTTAGCTATCTAGATCACTGGTTTTAAGACTTCCTAAGAACATGCTCACAAATGAACACGGTGAACGAATCGAGCAATATAAAGCTTAGCACGCTGTCTGCAAACAAAACAGACAACACTCTCAAACTGCTGAAAACCCTGTTGCTTTTTGTCAGCAAGAGGAGCGTGGAGGGTGGCATCAAGGCTTTGGCCACTCGGGGTTCTCCTGCTTCCAGAGCCCTGCGACTCTCGGGCAACTAGTGGAGCATCACCACTTAGGCAGCACAAATTTCTGCACAGCTCATCACTCGCAATCAACTTGTAACCAGAATTTCCTTTCTGAGCCCTACTCTCTAACCTAACAGCATTACGAAATTAAGGTTAACTGGAAAACCCTGCTGCTTAACTACTAGAGCTTACAAGACTACTTACCGGCGACCAGGTATTAACCTCGATATCGCTCGAAGACCTTAAAGCAACCAGAAACGCCAGAGGCGAGCGCAGCTCCCCGGTCCCACACAGCAGACCTCCCCTCCCGTCTCCAGCCGCCCCAGCCCCCGGCGGAGAGGGACGAAGTTTGTGAACCCACCGAGCGGCCCTGACCCCCCCTCTCCCCCCCGGCCGAGGGGTCTGTGAGCGGAGGAGAAGACTTCAGCGCCGGCTTAGCCTCTCCTCGCAACTCCCCCCTCCTCATTGTAGTCATTCGTGCCCGGACGCTCTTCCCCACCCCGGCAAACCCGCAGGGGCCAAGGGCTGCTCCCAGCCGCCGGCTCCGGGCGTGCGACGGCTTCTTTGTCCGCTGCCGGCTCTCTCCCGGGGCAAGCGCGACCGGCGCTTTACCGGGGTGATCCCCGAGAACTACTTTTGCCCAGTTTTGCCCCTTGGATTTTGGGGACCAACCGCATCCCTGCCGCCGGCTGCTCCCTCCGCACCCACGCAAACGCCGACGGAGCCGGCAGCGACCGGGCCAGCGGCTCCTTCCCGCCGCAGACGGCCACAGCGGCACGGCCCGGGCCGCCACCTGCCCCCCCCACCCCCCCGCGTTCTTCCGTGGTGGGGGACGAACCCCCAACCCCAGCCCCCGCAGCCGGGGCGGCCACAGCGAGCGGGCGAGTCCCACCACGGGAGAATCCCGCCCGCGCCCGGTCACCTCACCCCGACAAGGGGCAACCCCCTCCGGCGGCGCCGACTCCGCCCGGGCGGGCACAGACTCCCGGGAAGGCGGCGCCGGGTAGGTACGACGGCGTTACCGGGGATCCTCATCCTCATCCTCCTCCCGTCCTCGCTCCCGCCACCGGGGCCGCGCAGCGTCGCCACGTACCTGCCGAGCCCAGCCAGACCGGCCGCCACCGACCGCCGCACCGCGTCCCCTCAGCAAACCTGGGGGGGGGGGGGGGGGGAGGCGGGGCGCCGGGCAGCCGCCGCGCATGCGCCCAGCCGTCGCACCGCCCGCAGGGAGGTTGGGGGGGGCAGGTGTGGGCCACCCGCGCTGCCGCCCCCTAGCGGCGGTGTGAGGTAACCGTAACCGCCCCCGCGGGACGTGAGGGGAGGCGGGCGGAGGCGGGAGAGGGCGATGTCGTTCCCCCCGGGCTGGGGAGCGGGCTGTGGGGCTCGGGAGGCAGGGTGCCACCCCAGGAGGTGAGGTGGAAGGGCGGCCGGAGAGGTTTTCTGTCAATGGTGGGGCCTGGGCCTCACCGTCTGCCCTTCACCCGCCAGTGACCCAAAGGACTTCTGAGGGACGGGCTCAGGGTGGGTTTTCCTTCACGCTCATCCTCGTCGACCGCCATGCTGTCAACAGGCAGTCGGGGTTTCGGGGGCCAGAAGTTCCTTCAAGAGGAGACCTGAGGCTGAGGGAAAGAAGACAAGTGGCACGGCCGGCCGGGAGCAGCCTCCGTCCCTCCACTACGAGCGGTGCCAGGGCGGCCCGTGGTGAACGCTTTTACCGCAGAATGCTGTTAGAGCGTTTCCTTAGGGCCTGGCTGGGAAGGGACCAGGGACTCGGGGCTGACACAGCGCTGGGCACGAGTGTTGTCCGGACACCACGTTTGACGAGAAGGGAGGCTGCAAACGCTTCAGGAGGGATCGGCCGACGTTTCTGCGCTCATCACCTGGAAGAGAGGGTTAAAATATTGGTTCTGTTCAAGGGCAGGCGAGGACAGGGCTGTTAAAGTCCAAATGGTTTGTTACCGTGAAAAACACAAGGAAGTTAATAATTCTGTATTTAATGGTGCGCAGTAACAATGGCATAGGATTACACAATTAAAAATGAGAAAATGATACATACGCCAGATCATTATCCGGTGATTTTCATTCGCGGGGCATGCACTGCTCCAAATCAGGTTCTGAGCCTGCCTAATGTATGTAATAATTAAAGACTGAACTGTAATTTATATGCACGAGACTTGTGAAATAAGGCCACATACAGAGCGAAAATAGGGCTCGCCTGCTAAAAAGATGTGTTTTTCCAGCTCTACTAGTTTGTCCGATAAAGAGATATTACTACTACCTCTCATCTTGGCTTGCCTATCTCCTTAAGCCATCATTACTGCCACCCTGAAACAAGCACAGTAGTTAGGGCAATTTTCCAGCTTTTCAGAGGTTAACATGCAGCCTTCACTTTTTTCCTTTTGAAGTCCTGCTCTGTACTGTTTTGTGTTTCCTATATCTTTAAAAGCAGTAGGCAAAATGTTGGAAAGCTGCTATAAACAAGATTCCGTTTTACCACTGGTCCGATTACAGTGCCAAAAAATATGCTTCAAACGACAGCAGCATTGGCCGGACGATGTACTTCCCTTGTTGTTAGTGTGGCTGAATTGAACCATGTGCTGCAATGGTGAGGAAGTGCAGCAAAAAACTAAAATAAACAAGATCTTGTCCCATTCATCAGTTAAGGAATCTAGGCCACATTCCAGTCAATAATTGAAACGTTAATTAGCTTGACAGCTTTCCACTGAATGTGAAAGAATCATGTTTGGCCAGTCCTGCAGGACATAGCCACAGACAAATAAAGTTCTCTGTGGCACATTCACCGCAGCATCCACGAAGCAAGAAGTTCATTGAGGGCAAAATACTATGACAAAGAGGATGTCAAAAGACAGATGTATCAATGCCATTCATCATAAAGTAAATATATTACCAATAAATAGTAATATCTTCTAAATCTCTTTTCAGTATGTAAATTTACACTGACTACAAAGGGGCTCAGGCAGCAAAAATGGCTACAGAAAATCACCATCTATAGCTTTTCTGGAAGCCAAGAAACAAAGCAGTGCAAAAAGTGGAATATTCAAATAGCAGTATAATTTGAAGTTTGTTGTGAAAAGCCTCATAAAGCAGAGATGTTCGGTTTGAAGAGCTCCGACCTTTCAAATTATTTAATTTGCTAATATTGACATGCAATAGAACCCAGGCAGTGCAATCAGAATACAGGTTTGCCAAATTAGAAAATGCATCAGAAAGTTCATTAAAAACATGATTGCAAAAGAGACATGACAAGTGGAATCAGAAGTTGAAAACAATGTATTAAGACATAGTAAACTGACAAGAGTCTATAATTAGGATCTATAATCCTATAGTTCTTAATCCTGTAAAACGACTGTACTTGGCATGACAATCTGCTATCTTAACCAGATTAAACATCTTGCGTTTCAAGAAATAAAAGCAATACAGTCCCAAAGACATTTAGGCGTGCTAAAATTAGTCACCAACAGATTTATTTTGTCAAAGTACTCCTGTATTTTGCTGTATGTAGTACTTTAAAAAGTCAGGCAGCAACAAACTGCAGAAAATATAATTTACATGGTTAAAACTAAAAGTTGAAACAATTTGGATTAAATCCAGAGACATAAATAAGAGAAGGAAGCTTTTTTAAAAAAAAAAAAAAATCTATTTTAAAAGATTACTTTTATCCAGCCCTTGGTTCTTTCCTGAGCTGCACATCAGTGTCAGAGCAGGGCTATTCCTGAAGGCATCATGAGCTGGGAGCCAAGGGTAACCCCACCAGTGAGGGCACAGTCAAGAGCAGGGCTACGACGGTGACAAGAGGCTTCATCATACACCTAGTGACCACCACGCAAGGTGAGATGTCAAATCGAGTCCAGGATCCATCCAGGAAGTCTCATCAGGAAGAACAAGAGACAGAACTAGAGACCTATATGTAGACCTACACCCATAATGTAGGTCTGAGGCTCATCCAAGGAGGGAGCAACCAAGACAGGCTCACCCAAGACAAAGCACAGACAAAGCCTGGTGGGCTGAGCCTGAGCTTAAATGAAACCCTGGAGTCCCTGCCCACTATGGGAAGAAGGTGGCTGAGCAGGGGCCCCAGATGAGGCTGATCAGGGCTATTAAGGACTTTTAGTGCCCTTGGGTCCTTGGCAATCAGGAAAACTGGAAATCCTTTTAGAAACAAAACCATGCATCGCTATTGTTCTAAATGAGCAAAGTCCACTGTTGCCAGTGGAAAGTGAGGTACAGTTTGCAGCTTTGGTGGAATAACATAGGCCATGGTTGCCACCTCCGCTTAAATAGATGTAATCTGACAGGACCTTTCAACAAAACTGCACAATGTACAAAATCTTTGCTGAAACTGCGTTGTTTCTAATGAACACTAGTATTTGCTGCTCCCATCAAGTCTATTTACTCAGCTTGTTATATCAGTTCTTCTGTTCCTTTTGAACTCCTCAGTGTGGTTAAATGCCCCAAATCAGAAATTCCCATTCTCCAGCTAGATAGAAGGCTGGATTGGTATCTTGGCACAGACTTGGCCACAGCAATCTCTGTACTAACAACTGATAGTCTCACTTGTGTAGCTTCTCTCCATTCATACTGGTGCAAAATGTGGTAAACGTCATTGAAAGCAGTTCCCACGCTGCACAGAGTCCCCCTCTGCATCTCTCTCTGTCCAGGTCTTCTGTTGCATTTGAACCATCCATCTGAGAGACTGTGTCTTCAAATGTGGCTGTTTCCTTCACCAATAGTTACAATCCACTGGACCTAAGATGACTGTTTCAGGGAGGAAAAAGCACAAGAGACAAATGTGTTTCACAGAAGGTAGCCCCAGACACACAGCAGGCTTCTCTGTTGAAGGCAAGAATGGCTGCAGGACTTTAAAGAAACCAAGTGCATCATTTTTCTTTGGTCTGAATTAATTGAAGTTTCTCATCTATACGCACAAACATGAATGCCAGCTAATCAAATTTTTCCTCCTACAGGTTAAGAGGAATAAAAGAATGAGATGGTTGTTTTCTTTATAGAAGATGTTCAAGTGTGTGGTGGGGGAGGATGTCTCAACAATTTCACGGATAAATAAAGCAGATAAACTTTGAAATCTTATTTTCTACTTGCCTGTGGTACTTGTTTCTTTTATTGTTTTTTTTTTTAATATTGAATAAACTGTAATTATTACCTCCCTTTCAATGACGATGTTATAAAACAATAAAGTCAAGGAAACCAAAGGATGAATCTATTAATAGAAGTCACACATGCATTGCAACCCCATAGCACAGTGAAAAGAAACAAAGAATGGTCTACTATGTACAAAAAATTTACAGAGACTATAAATCTTATCTATTTCAGAGATTCTTTTTTTCCCTCCTTCTACTAGCTCAGCTAAACCAGTGCTAGCAGTTCTGGGAACCACGGTATAGACAAGAATTCCCCAGTCAGGCATATTTCTTCAATGTTTAGCTAAGCATTTGGAAGGCAAATCTAATTGGTATATTGGCATAAATAAGCATCCAGCTTATGGGAGTCCTAAAACTACAGCTCATATCTTTTTGCTGCTTTCCCTGATTCAACTGATATAACACTAAAACCAGTGAGGTCTGTGTTTTTCTTCAAGTCTACCCACTATAAAAACCCCAAATTAATAGCAAATAGGCAGGATTGATGTTAACTGCTCCTGAGGCTCTTTCTCAAAACTTCCAGTGGTGGAAGACAGCACAGGCTCCCTAAGCAGTCCATTCCAGTGCCGAACTAACCTTGGAGTTAGAAAAATTTTCCAAAGTCTAACCTAATCTCCTTTGCTGCAATGTAGGACAAGAGGTAATGAGCTTATCTCAGTGGATGCAGGAAGCAACAGTCTTCAGGGTATTTGATAGCATCATCTATCCCCTCCATTTTCTCAAAGAATAAACACAGTTATTTTAATCTTTCCTCACAGGTGAAGGTTTTAGACCTCCAGTTGTTTTTATTATTCCCTCTGGGCTTCTTCCTGTGGGTCCTCACCTGTGTAGAAGACCAGTGCTCAAGTCTGGGCACAGTGCTCCAGCTGAGGTCTGAACAGCACTGGCTTTAACAAATCACACACCTGCCTACACATCCCAGCAAAGATCCCTTGCTTTTTTTCTTATGCCAGCAGAATGCTGCTTAACCAGTCTTTCTCCAACTTGTCTGTGACTTCATCACTTGTGAACTTTGTTCTACGTCCATTGATTCTTACAGAATTCTAATCTTGTTCTGAAAAAAATGTTTATGGCGCTTCATATCTTGCAAATTTGACAAGTGCACTCCCCATTCCATCAGCCAAGTCACTAATTAAAGTATTGCACGTTACCAGAACCAGAATGATCCTCTTTACTTTAACAATTATCCATCCAAAATCATAGTTTGAGCACGGTTTTCATATCAGTCTTGTATTGTCTTTGCAGTAGTTTATGCTAGACTGTGTGTCCCTCCCTTTTTTATGAGATGTCATAGGAGGGAGTTTCAAAAGCCTTACAAAGATCTATCTATATCACATATATTGATTGTCCCCTATTTGTCTCGGAATGACTCAAATGATGTGCTCAAATCACGCAACAAATCTCTTGCAGCATCAAAACCACAAACCACTTCATAGGCCTCTGTTAGACTTGTCAACGAACTAAATCAGTGTCAGAAGTAAGAGCTTACAATGATGCCTAAAAAGTGAATGCTCATTAAAGCCCTGTATTCCCTAATTAGAAGTCAAGGTTTGAATACCAAAAGATACAAATTTGGGGAATAAATTCCTTTTATACACAGCATATATCTATACACAACCTGCAGAACTCATTGACACAACTTAATAAGAATGGCAAATTGTTTACCGTGTTAGAAAAAAACCAATTTACCTTTATATGACTACACAGAACACAGCCTAATCAGGGAAGATATGAAAGAATAAAGAATATAAATTCTCTGTTAACTATTAAATGACAACGATTAAAAAGAAATTTCCCCTTTGAGCATGTTAGTTTACAATTGTCTACTTTGACTGTAAGACTGATTCTGCAAACAAGCTGCCCCACTAGGCAGATTCTGCTGTTGCATATAAAATAAATAATGCTTCTACGTTTTTTGAAGGTGCTTATAAATGTAACTTAATACTAAGCGGAAGAAACAAAAAACCTGAAATGTCCTTACCAACTTATGTAAGGACTGACATGTGGTTTCGTTTATCTTTAGAAGCAAGCCAGGGACGGATCCAGAGTGCTATTAAAAATAGTACAACATGTTCATCCCTAGTTGGAAGATGACAGAGATGCCAAACCTGAACTCAGAAATCAGAAAATAAAAATACAAAATATATTTTCACCTGAAAATTAACCCCCCGCAAAAGCCAAGCAAACTTTGTAGTCCTGACAAACCTACAGTTAAAACTCAGGAATCCTTCTACCTGATGAGACTTCAAAAATAGCTCCACGAAATACTCCAAATAATAACAGTGAAAAGCATAGGGTGAGGATTCAGGAATCCTATGTTTTATTCAAAATTCTGCTTTGGACCTGGGTACCCTCCCTGTGCCTTAATTTATCCATCTCTAAACTAAAATTCGTGAGACTTCTTCCTCCTTCCCCATAACATGTGGTCACGTGATGAAGTTTAAATAATGAATTTTTCAAAAGTCTTCATTCTTTCAGACCGAAGTTACTATAAAAATGGAAGAGGTGGCTTTAGTGGGCTGATTTTTCTTTAGTTTTGCTCAGTGACACAGAGATTCAAAACCAGACTTCAATCAAGGCTACCAGTTATTGCTACGTTCTGCTCTGCAAGGTGAAGCTGGTCTTACGGAAAAGTTTTTACAGGTACCAACGATTTTCTTATGTGATAGAAATATTGTTTTATTCATCTTCTGTCCCGCATTACCTAGTTGGCATGGACATCACTCCACTGGCCATAGGAATGCCTCCCAGTTTAGAGTGGCCTTTTATTCTCCTCGTCTCCTTCCATCTTCTCCAGCTTGGCACACTCATGGTGGCAATGCTCTGCAAATTCAGCAGAGAGGCATTTCTAAAAAGTAATCCGAATCTTTTACTCAGTTACGCAGATGGTAAAAAATGCTGAACTAGTGTCAAAACCAGAGCAGTTCCAGTTCCACAAAAGAGAAGGATTACTCTGTTACACCTCCCAAAGTGACCTTAAAAGTGTCAGCCCCCCCAAGGAGTCTCGTCTTCGCTAGCATTTACATCTGCGTTACCTTGATTGGAAATGTGCCCACACTCACTAAGGCAGGAGAAGTTTTCCGCCACCTCGCTAAAACAGTCAAAGCATGGATTTACCCAGAGGAGTGTGAAGGATAAATTCCCTGGCTATCACCATTCGATGCCCGTGTGTGTTCCGGGCCGTGTACTGGCTTAGCAGCAACACAATGAGCGTAGGGTTTGTTTCATCTGCTCTTGGCTCACAGACTAAACCCTCGTGCCTGGGGGAGCAATGAGACTTTTGATTTTGAAGCAAGGTAAACAAACACAGCGTAGTGTGTATTTTGCAAAACCCAAGCTGTTTAGGCATTTTTTTCTAAGTGAAAAGTTGCAGGAAGCAGAGAATGAGAGGGTTTGTTGCAGTTTAGGTGGAAATGATTGGGCTTGTTGTCCATAGAAAAAGGAAAGGCTAGTTGTTTCTCTCTGTTGGTTCACTAAACTCACTATTCTTTTTCCTGGATGCTACTTTCTCTTTTCATACTCATTTTTTTTTCCCTCTTAATCAATATCTGCAAAGTGAACAAATGAAGTTCTGAGGGAAAAGTTTAGCATTGAAGTATGCAAGGGAGGAAAGCCAGAGCTAGCTTTAATACAGGACTGGCAGGAGCTCCTGGGTCACAGAGTAAAGTCCTCAGTTTTATCCTTTTCATGTTTGTATCACATACCATTTTTAATAGCAGTAAGTATTACTAAGGTTTTTTGCACTAAAACTAGCTAAATAAGAAAAAGAACTCATGTGAGTTGTTCCCTTTACAAAAAGAAATTGATGGTGGTCAGCCATCCCAATGTAACCCTTTTTTATGCACAAATACCAATAATCCTATACTCACAAATACAGCAGCAACAACCATTCCAAGTCCTTTCCAGACAATACCTAACTCAAAAGAACTTGTCTTTTCTAAACACTTTTCCCTGCAAATGCTTTTCTTTCTGTTCTTAGTCTCCATCTCGTTCTTTGAATCTCTTCTGTCTCATCTTTCCCTTTCTCTCTCATGCAAGCAGATACTCCCACAAATCTCTCTGCCCAAGACACAACTCAAGAAAATCCTTCATCCTTACAGTCCCAGTTGCATTTAGTGGTAACATGGCTCTACATTTTGGTTTGAGGCCCCCTTTAATTTGAATACAGATAATGAAGGGTATCGTTTCTCCCACCAATTGCAGCATGGTTTAATGACGCCTCCAGGAGTGTTGCATAAGGTAAATTGCACCACAGCTTTGCATCAGTCATTACTGCACAGTGTTATTCTCTTAAAGTCATGCACTGATCTGGATCACCATTCTTACAGGTGGTTTTTCTTATACACAAATCAAAATACATTCATACAGAGAATTTCTTCAAAGAATAAGCAAAGCTGTCCTCGTTAATTATTAAACAGGAGAAACAGAGTGGTTCAGTTGTACTGTTGTACTGCTATGTGTGTTGTCCATTGTTATGCGTTATTGTTATTGTCGTTATTATCATTGTTGATATTGTTGTTGCTATTATTATATTTCCATGCAGGGAACAAAAGTTATCATTTGCTACTCTCAGAGATGTAACACCACTCACTGAAAACCTAGCCTCTTAAGCCATAAAGAACATGAGTTTATGATGCTTCCAGTGATACCTCAAAAATCTTGACTGAAAGCACAAACATGCCTGTTGTACAAACAAAGATGCATTATTAACTCAAATACAAATAAACACTTTTGGTATTCTTATAAAAGAAACATTCCGATGTGAGGAAAGATCCCTCTTTCTCAAATCTAACTCCCTAAGAAGTGCAGGAGATGTTAATATACAGTATGAAGCATGGACTGTTTATCAACAATCGATATTCTTCAATGTCCACACGAATACAAAATTCTGTTAACATAACTTCTCCATTAAAAAAGAAAAGAAATTACAGATTTGCAGCATCCTGCGTGTACAAAAGAATGATTATGCAAATGAAAGTGCAATCAGCTGCATTTTTAGGCAAGGAAATTATTTAATATCGAATGCTTGACATTGTGCAAGCCCTGGTCATCTTGCGAAGCAGAATGACACTGACTGCAGAAGAGCCAGTCCACAGAGCAAAATCGAGCACCTCTCCTGCAATTGCCCTTTTGACCATTTAGCTTTCACTTAAGCTGAAGCTACGTTAGCATATATTAACTAACCCACCCAGCCCGTTTCAGATGCACAAGATAAGTAGCACTTTGGAGAGGTAGGTCTTAAGTCAAGAGAAATCTCCCCCAGTCAATCCAGTTGCTGGCTTTTGAGCCCAGTTCCTGGACACCCTATTCCTCATTGCTTCGTTGCTCCCATCTTCCGTCTGAGAAGTCCTGTGCCGTGACATCGGTTTGCTTTTGTGTGTCTGTGCCTTCCGGCAATAAAAGGATTGTTGAGGCTGATAACAGTCACAGTAATAATAATATTTCTAATACCAAACTCAGCAGTACCACATAACAAATGATGTTTATTTCATTACAAGGAAGTTGCAAAGCAAAGTGTTTCTGAATACAGTTTTACAGTACTCAGAGAATTAATCTGTCGGGGCAGCAGGCTTTATCCTGCAGATAAATTCATTTGTAATCCTCTGAAGTATTCTACCATGTGACTTCCAGAGATAAAAGAACCTCCTTTAAAGTATATTTCCACAACCCACACTGAGTGATGCTAAGTACGGTGGTATCTCTCCCACTAGATTAACATTTAATTATTGCAATTTCTCTCATGAAAGAGACTATAAGATATCACAGCAGCTCTCTACACCTTCATTCTATGGGAAGAGGACATTTTATGTTAATTTACTTATTTGTTTAAGATAGGAATTCCAGCAGCAAGTGACAGTAAGTAGAAAAATAAAGTAAAACCCAATATATTCTCATTTGAGAAAATCTGACAGCAGCTTCAATACTGCCCTCTTCCCAACACTTTAATTATGCACATCTTTTCAATAAGAAAATCCTTTCATGTTGTTCAGACCATATTTTAGCCTAGTTATTACGGCATTTCTTTGGATATTGGCGTTATGCTTTGTCATTACAGATACTGACATGTTTGCTTGAAGCTTCGCTAACACACAGTATGAATTAGTGCCTCTTCCAGAAATCTTCCAGTATAAATGGGCACAAAAATCAAGAGGAAAGAAGAGAAGGAAGCACAAATAAATGAAATTACTTGTATTTGATGGATTTCTACCATCTGTTGCACTGTGCTGTCTTGTTAAACACCCGTGGATGATATTAGCAGAAACCTGTCTAGTTACACAGTGCTAAAACGTTTTTGTCTCTGTGTGCTTTATATGTGTCCAACACACATCAAGAGAACTTGAATGCAAAATACACCATTAGCAGTGATCATTAGTAGAGCTGCACATACAGAGGAACTTCTGAAAACTATTTTTGTAGATGAGACCTCTCAAATTCTTGTCTACTATATACACTTGTAAAACAAAAGAACTTCTTTTGCTCCTATTTCATGATAATGCACAACATTTGCTAAGGATGTCCATCAGGAAAGGTCAGAAAAAGAACAAGCAGTGATAAAATTAAACTGTTCATTGCAAATGTGAAATACTATTTTACACACTCCACAAATCCATCCCTTTTTGATAACCTTTTAGGAACACAGTGTACACAAACAGAATTTCTGCATGCTATCTGCAATATGACACCTGTTAAAGATAATTGCATGTGATAGCAAAGGTGTGAATATCTTAACTCACTTATCATGGCTCAAAGATAGATTCATTTGGATTAATAGTCCGTAATAAAACTCCATATAGATTTTAAATGGTCTCCAAGATCTGCAAAATCATTTCTTAAATACGAAGGTGAAAAAAATTAGTGGCTTGTAGTATAAAGAGCACTGGAATTATAGCAACAGCTTGCAGGTCCTTGCTCATTAATATGAGATTTTAAGAATTTGCTATAAAACTACATTTGCTGCAGTGGCCTCAGTGGACTAATAAATGGTCATGACCACCCATACATCTTGTGATGGAAACAGTCACATAGCACAAGGGAGACAATAAAAATATGAATCCTTACGGAAGTTTTCCTTCTTTTTCCTTCAAATATATATGTTTATTTATTTCCTCTATATGTTGTATGCATCAGCTGCCTATTAGCCAGTTAATCAGTTGGCACCCTATTTGAATGTGCTTCTTCACTAAATAATGTATTAAAGTGCTAGGAGATCACTCAGATTGCCCGAGTGGCTCTTTGTAGTGTAGATGTACTCATTCAACAAATTTGGCAGAAAGACAGGCTTACGAGAAAATACGAGAGATGAGTTCCAGTTCCTAATAACAGGTCACAGACTGCAGGTCTCGCTGTGCCTCAGAGTGTGTTCCCAAGCTCACTGTTTGATGGAGTGGTCTTTACTGTACCAGCTTGGAAGAAATCATCAGAATTATTTTTAAAAATTCTTTCTCTTGAATCTCTGGGAACTAGTCCAGGCTCGTTCCTTGATAACTCCAGGCAGATAATGCTCCAGAAAACCCGTGTCCGCTTTCCTGTCAGATTGCCCAAGGCTGCCTTGCCCGGCTAATGCCTCCTGGCCCAACACAGCGTATTTCAACCTTGTTGAAAGCTCATCAGCGATGAGCAGCGTGTGGCAACGGGGATTTATTGCTAGGCAAGTTGCGGGGAGCCTGCACCAGAGAGCCCTGCTCAGGAGGGTGATTTGCCATACGGGAGCAACCCTACCCAACCTCGACCGGTCACCGCCACTACCCGGGAGGAGACCGGGAGATCCACAGTGTCCGTCAAACCGCTCCCTTCGTCCCGCTGTCTGCCGGCTCCGTCTCTTCTGCCCAAAGCGGCCGTTGGGCACGCTGCTTCCACCGCCGCCGCGGCCGTGCTGTCTCTGGCCACGGGCATCTGGTGGACGGTAATGGGGAAGAGGACAAGGACATGGGAGAGCTGTGCCCTGCGTCTCTCCATCCCCAGTGCCATAAGACCCCTGCGAGACCCCAGCCCCGCAGACCTCCCTTTGCCCCCACGCCTCCCCACAGCTCCGCTTAGCCGTGCGCTCGCTGCAGCAAGGTCCCACGCTGCTGCCTTGCCAGCAGCCCTCTCGGAGCTCCAGCAGGCATTTCTTGTACAGCAGGACTGTCACAGACGTGTCAACATCGCCCAGGAGCAAAGGAGTGTGACTGTCATTAACTAATGTTTTTCTCAGTCCTTAGCCTTAGCTGACACTTTTGTCAGAGACTGGGAAAAGCATTCACTGCTGTTTCCTTCCTCCCAAGTCCCCGTCTTTATCCTCTGCCTCTAAAGCAGAAGGCAGCTTCTAATGCCTTGAAAAAAAGGAGTTTTGCAGAGCTCTTGTAGCTAGTTCTTGCTGAACCAAAGCAATGACTGTGATGGCTTTCACAGCCCTTCTGTAATAAAAGAGCTTTTGGAGCCCACCACCAATGTGTTGTTAATGTTGTGGATTCAAAATATCGATATAAAGCTCAACTGAAGTGGTGAATTAGAATGTAAGACTGCCTTAAAAGTTACAGTATGGGTCTCCACACACTCATACCAACACAGATATTAACATCACCTAGAAAAGAGTAGGTTCATTAACTGGGAACTTTGCAGTAGCAGCTACAAGCTGTCACTCCCTCCCCACCTTCTTCCCACATTCAGGTGGACCCAGGCAACCTATGGGGACGGGACCCCGAAATGTCCCCTAAAATGGGAGCACCATTAGCTGGGAAAGGACGTGCCCAGCCAAGTCAGAGGGTGCAGTAAAGCCACACAGCAGCCTCTGTCAGCACGGGCTCTACACCAGTCAGTATGCTTCTCTTGGGGAGGGGGGAAATTGAGAGAGAAGAACATCGCCTGTCTTTGGGAAATATCCAGCAAGGACTTAGGGGCACCTTAGTGATAAAAAGAGGAGTATTTCCTGCAGAACCGGTCACGATGGAGCTACACAGCTGGAAACCTGTATTTATTTCTGCCTCTGAACACACAGGGGCTCTAAATCTCATGTCTTCTGCAAAACAGCTCAGAGCCAGTGGAGCAATCTCAGCTGCTCCAATCTGCAGGAAAACCGAAGAGCCGCCAGGAAAACCACCTGATACCCACTGTCTGACACACAGAGGTGCTATTATTTACTGCTCAGTGAGACCAGCGAACGATTATACTCAGCAAAGAAAAATGTTTTAGGTCTAAGTAATTATTTTACCAGTGACCTTAAAATATCCCTGTTGTTAGGAGTTTTTCCTTGCAGAGGGCAGTCACTGTAATAGGATCAGGCAGTATGTTTCTTCATGCCAAGTCACTGAATGCTAAAATGATTTGTCATCTTTCGCCACAGGCCACTGCCTGACACACACATGCCACAGCCTAATGTCTCGTCTGCTTTGACATCAAAGTGTCTTCCTTCTGCCATTGCCAATGAGAAGAAAGGCAAACAATGGCAGCAACTTATTTTCTTTCCGAAAGAGTTTTAATTAAATAAGTGGTCTCAGATAGCTTAATGGGACTAAGGCAGGGGGAAAAAACCTTTCATCATAAAATGTATTAAATCTATAAATCTTGCTTACTCTCCCTCCCTGCAATTTTTTTATTTACTTCACAGTTGCATTCTTTCATTTTCCGTAGAGATTTGTGGCAACATTATATGACATCTCCTGGGCTTTCACAGTCTATCACCTTTTACAGCTCCCTCTTAATGCCACGGGTCATAAAAGACAGAGTTCATCTCATTTTACAAAGAGGAAGGGGGGAAGAAGTCCTGTGCAGGTCCTCCAGTCACAGAAAGGCTTTCACATGCTGAAACGTACCATCGTGAATAGGTTCATTGAGTCTTTTGGTAACAGCAACTCTGCCTGTTTTGAGGGATGGGTGATTTCGACAGCATACCCCAGAGTCCTGATTTCCCAATTTGAATCAGCAATGCAGCAAAGTTGTGCTCCAGGCTGGGATCGAGGTGCAGCGGGAGCACACTTCCAAGTTTGGTGGAGTTGTCTTCTGTCTTCCCGTTTAGATGACATCAGTGCTATTCACTGATGTGACTTCACAGGGCTAGCTCAGAGATCACTCTTTTCAAGAAAGGTCTCGGAGAAAAATGCTCCCTTCTTGTTCATCCCGTTTTGGGGATGGGAAATAAAATGTAGAAAAGTGGAGGTGCCAGCCAAACCCTCGCAAGATTCTTCATTCAAATGAAAGGGGTCCTTCCGATGGCAAGTGGCGTTATAATTATAGACTAGGAAAGAGCAAGATCAGCAGCTGCTGCTGCTGCTGCTGCTTGTGTTTGTTCCCTCTGTAACTGACAGGACAGAGTACTTGGCAAAAACAGACTTCCAGAAGTGGAAAGACATTTTAACCCCTGTTCTTGTCAGTCCACTCCTCCTGGGGCTCGGCAGCAGCAACCCCTGACTTCAGGTTAAGGGAAGAGCAGGGTGACTATTGCAGACCTGAGGAGGACTTTGCGTGGGACGCCTGAGGAAGAGGAAGGGTCCAGGATTTGCCTTCGGGCTTGGATTGCCGGAGCAAAATAGCAGGTCAGTGGATATAGCGTGAGCTTAATATGCTTTTGTAGTTGGCTTAACTCGAATCTCTCTCGCTCACTTTCTGTACTATGCTATAAAGCAAGAAATAAGGTGATACAATGACAAGGGGCAGGTCTGCGCAGAGGCACTATTTATTTATACTTTCTGTAATGTGCCTTTCATGGTCAGTTAGGAAACACTGATGGCTGTTATTTTTTACTGTGGTTTCTCTCTGAATCCTAATGCATCCTGAAATTCTCAGCCAGGCAAAGATCCCATTTACAGTTGGGGTCAATATTAGTAGGGGAAAAAAAAGATCTTTTATTCTTAGGTTTTTATGCCTAAAGGCTTCTGATGATCTTAGCAAAAGTGGAGTAATATATAACTCACATTTCAGCCTGTGCTTGAGAAAGTTTCGGAGAGGGAACAAACACTGAGCAAAAGGAAAAGCAGGGTCATAGAGATAAGCCAAAGTCTCTGCAGGCATAAAATGGGTATAACTTGTGTTATGTCCTCAAAACTCACAAATCCATACCAGCAGAAAGCCTAGCCCTATGTCTTCTAATGAAGTTAAGGGCAACACGATCAATAGGAAAGTCTTTCATGACACCAGTGCCTGTGGTATCTAATCTAACACTCGCTGTCCTTCTGCGGCCCTGGCCAAAACAGCGCTCAGGCAGGAATGTGCTGGGGGGCATCGTTATGCTTCGCTCTTCCTGTCCGTCTCAGTTTTAGCTTTTTAATTTCCTGTGACCATGAGTAATGTTGGAAGGACTCTCAGTCAACATGCTGCCCGTGAAACAAGGGCTTGGGACCACCGTGCTAGAACCAGACCCAGCGCAAGGCTTTACGCCAAAACTTCCCATTGAGGGGGGGCTGTACCCAACTGCTTGTAGTTGTTCCCAGAGAAAAAAACACAAGTGCAGATTTAAATCTGTTTGCTATGTTGTGAAATCTAATCAGACGCATAGCTGTCTTTCACAGCTTCGTGTAGTCTAAAGGGTTCTTAAATCACCTAATCTGACCTAATGTATATTTTAGGACATTAAATTATATTACCCTGAAGTCCCTATATGAACCCAATGATAAATGCTCAATAAAGCATTTGCTCAGCAGGAAGCTAAAACAGTGCATCACAGGCAAGGCAAGGCAACCAAGGCACCGAAGCCTGAAATTGCTGTAACAGTCCCACTTTTATTTGCCCCATCTCAGAGGCAGAAAGGAAAAGCTGCAGGTGTCCAGTGTGCCCCAAGCTAGTGTGAAGAGTTTCTATTCAGTCAAGGGCATCAAGTAGAGTGCTAAGAGAGACGGCTGGAATCTGATTAAGTGAAATATAGTTGCTTGAATCAAGCAGGAAAATTGCACTTCGTGGAGAAAACTGTCCTACCCCAGTCTAATGTGAGGGGAAATATTCTTAATCCTGAATCTATTATCATAACAGCTCTGCAGTTGCGGCCAAACCCCATGCACTAAGCCTTGCAAGACAGGATTTGCTGCAGCTCCATAGAGGAGGTGGATCCATTTTGTCCAGCTCAGCTAGTGGCCAGTTTCTGGCACCGTCCAGTCACTGATGCTTGGGAGGACAACTCCTTCCTGAACCTCATGTGCAGAAACTGAGCGCCTCGGATTTGACACTAATCACTGCCTTCCTGCAGAGCTGCAGATGCCCTGAGGGTGCTACAGGCAATCTTGTTCCCTCCATGGCCCAGGGCAGAAGGGACTGAACAGAAAGTTTCAGAGATGCTCTCATACCAGGGCAGACCAGCAGAGCCACTCAGCCCTGACCCTGTATGTCCCAGCTATGTGAATGCTCCCCAGAGGTCATCTTTTGTCTGTGTGCTCTCAGCTTAAAGATCCAAACCCCAGGGCGTCTATCCACTCCCCTGTTTCAATATTTGTTGCCCCCACAGTTAGCAATTTATGTTTTACTTCAGACTGCATTTGTCTAACTTCATCTTCCAATCGATGCACCATGTTATGCTGGGGGTCTGGGTTCCCGTCAGGCTATAAGCCCTCACATTATCCAATATCTTTTTTATATGTAAGTCCTCGCACACAGGCAGTCCCACTGGAGTTTTCCTTTGCAAGTTGGGTATTAGTGGGGAGATGATAGACACTTCTTGACCATATGACTTGAACATAGGCACTCCCTAGCATTAATGGGCAGGGACTAACTAAAGCCTTTTACAGCAATCCCAGGAAACTCAGTACATTGTAAAGGGTATTTTTTTACCCTATTCCTCCCCTATAGCCCAGCCACAGGCTTCTCCTATTGTTTACAAAGCCTCATATCTGCTGGAGAATGGAAATCTCTGCTTTCATTTTCTTAAGCGTTGCATCCTGACCACAGCCTTTTTAGCAGACAGGACTGCATTTCTGCATGCCAGTCAAACAGTTTGGCTCCTGAATTGAACTTTCTGGAGTTCAACAACGACAACAAAAAATGTAAAGGCCTATGCCAAGTCTCAGAAACAGGAAAACTATCATTTGGATGCTAAAGAATAAAACCCATGCATCTTAAAAAAAACAATAACACAAAAAAACCCTCCAAGCCCACGCTGGCAAACCTTGAGCAGCCTATCTGCAGACGAGAAGAGACAGTCTGTCAGCAATAGAAGGCTTATGGTGCCTTTTCCCTGCTGATTCCCTTGGTGACTAAAAGAAAAAGTGGCACTTTTACAGCTGAATTTTAATGGCTTACATTATGCTCTGCATCAGAGATGCAGCCAAGTTGCATAAAATACTATCAAGCCATCTATTAACTAGGGGTTCAGATTTTTTTCCTGAGAGTGAATGACCTACAGTGGCACCAAGAAAGTATAGACAAGAATCATATTTATGATACACAATAACTACCCTGAGGCTTTGTGCTTGTCTTAGTTACTCCCTTCCTTGCACGCTGTACGAAACTGCTTTCATCCACATCTGGAGTTAGGGGTTTTTTGTAAGCACATAAAAGTTCCTGTAGCATCTCCCTACACTGGGTAAGCAAGTAACAAACCCAGCGTAAAATATTTATCTGTATACTTTTAGTACTGCTTTAATTGCACTGTGTCGCACGCTGCCTACCTGAGCAACCCTATGGCTTTTTTTTCATGGCCATGCAATGCTGAAGTATTGATGAGTAGGTCTAGCTGCCAAGCCGAGAAATAACAGGGTTCCCCAGCTCATCTCAGCTGCTGTCGTAACCGTTAATGAAAGAGGCAGTCTCCAAATCTCATTTGGTTTTAGATGAGTATAATTACCAAAGCTAGCTAAAAATACCGGCTGGGGAGGAAGGTGCATTTGTGGAATTTAGCTTTACCTCTCTTGCTGGAGTGCTGACAAAGGTTGGAAAAAAATTTCAAGTAAATTTACTTCCTTTTCTTTGCTCATACCGGACTGGAGCAAACTGGGAGTAAGCAGAGGCTTCAGAGGAGTAACGTGTCCCTGCCGCTGCCACCCGGGCAGGCGGCCACATTCGGTGCTGGCTGTGGCTTTGGGGGGTGTTTGAGGTAAAGCCCGAGTACAGCCTTGCATCAGTCAGTCTGCAGGTCTCAAGGGGGCTTGTAACGGCAAGAATTTTCAGTTTGTCTCTCTCTCTATATATAAATACAGACAGCATGTATTTATGTATACATATACTATTATATGTGTTTATGTGAGTGTATATGTGTCTGTATCTAGCTATACGAGGGTGCATTCAGGTTAGAACACCCTGTCTAAAATGTTGTTGGTTTCCTGCTTCTCTTCTACTGTTTCTAGGCACAGCCTGCCAAGACGATGACAGTCACTTATTCCAGCAAAGTAGCAAATGCCACTTTCTTTGGATTTCACAGATTACTCCTAAAGTGGAAAGGCAGCATCTACAAATTACTGTACAGAGAATTTATTGTTTTTGCTACTCTTTACACAGCGATAAGTGTATTATACAGGTACACTCTTTCCAATTCACATCTCATTAAATGTTATACTGAAGTTTCACAGACTTCACGGTGTTAGGCTGATGAATGACGGTTGGGGGGGAGGCTACTACATAATTATTGTCTTTTCCTTGGACCTTTTCTCATGTCCTTTCCTTTCCATGTTTACTTTAATGTTCCAGAGAAAGCAGGTAGGCTATAAATAAGAAACTGTCTATTGTATTCAGCTGATTCTGCTTTCAGCCTAGCATTGAGCAACCGTTAGGCTAAATAAACACCCGTAGCTAGCCTATGTTATATAGCTTTTATCATTCTGACATCAAGCTGGTGGCAGCGAGCATGCCTCTCTGCTTTAAATGATAAGTATAGACCTTCCATTCTACTTGCAGAACTGTGTCTTCAGTTGCTTAGTGGTAATTTCTTTAACAACCCTGAAAGGTAATAATTTGTGAGTCAGGTTATATAGTCAGGAAAAGCAAAGTTTTGCTTAAAGCTAGGACGGCATCGCAAACTTTATTTTTAAGCTTGCAGAGGGCCAAGAAAACTGCATGGAAGCCAGCTGTGGTTATTACCTGTGTGTCACCCAGCACCTGGGAGGGTCACGTTAGGAGAGTTGCTTCTTCCACCAAGGTGTGAGTTAAACACCCAAAAGACAGATGCAATCCATCAATTAGTACAGTGAAGCTTTTAATTGAGGAAGTACACTACACAAGTATCAAAATCATGGATCAGCTCTTACCTTGATCTCTAATTGGACCTTGGTGTTTGCTTTTTTGTGAAGCAAGGAGAAAACGAGCTTCAGTTTGTCTGTGATTAATCATTAATTTTCCAAAATGTTCAGTAATCTATACCTGTAAACTTGGAAAGAAGATTACAGGATTAATATGTAAAGAAACACCACAGTCTCACATTTATTTAAAAAAATCTAGTTTTACTGAAATGTTAGGCAATTAAAGACCGTGGTAAATACACCATGGAAAACCTTCTATATATATACTGCAGGTGTTATTGCATGATTGTAGGCAAAACCCACCAAATATTTGTCATGTGCTCCTTTTATAGGAAATCAAAGAATAACTGTAATACTCTTCTATACAAATAAAATAATTGTTTATATTTAAGCTTGTTGTATTTCATTAGATATCTTTCTCCATGGGCAGAAGCTGCCATGCTCCATTCATTTTCTATCATCTGGTGAATATTTTCCTCACTGCAAAGTAAATACGGTGGTTGTGGTTTTAATCTTGTGGAAAAGAGAAATTTTGTAGGAGTAAGAGTAAAAACTGCCACAACAATGTAGCATTTTCAAATAAGAGCAATTAGAGATTGGTAACCTTTTGCAATTCAAGCCAACCTGAGCATTTTTATTCTGTAGCCCTCTGAAAAATGAGAGCAAGCTCTACTTGCAGTCTTAGGGCTTAATATCATCGTTGGTCTGTATGGGATAGCAAGCTAATTCTCCAGGTGTATTGATCCTAATTAGTAGTACCAGTCAAATTAGTCACGAGAAAACTGCAAAGACCAGGGAATAATATTGTGTTCTCCTCCAGCTTCCTTATTACATGCCAGAAGTGTTCAGCACTTTACCTTTAAGAACTTACCTTTAAGATATTAGCCAAGGTTGCTCCCGGTTGCACATACCTGATTATTTATACATATTTGCACTTTGTAGATAGTCCCAGAATATTATGAAAGGACAGATACATTTTATTTTTGCTGCAGATTTTTTCTTACAGGTAGCCAAAAACGGTTCTTTGAAAAATTATCAATTTACTGTGACAAATATGCTGAACAAATCCCGGTAACTTTTGTGCTTGGTAAGTACCAGTTCAATGTGAAATTATTCTCCAACGCTGTCTCTGTTCAGGCATTTTGTGACTGTCCATGCATGGAAGCATTTCAGAGCCGAGGGGCATATGGGAGGTTAAAGGCTCACAATAAAAATCATCAGCTTCCAACAGGTCTCCTTAAATTTGAGTTGCTTTTGTCACATCAGCATTTATGCTCATGTTCTTAATATTCCACCAAAAGAGTAAAGTTTCCATATATATGCATATAGAGAGAGAGCCCAGTAACACTGATACATTGTGCCGGATCTTTCAAAGCACTAAAAAGGTTTACTACAGAAGAGGAAATTTGGAAGTTCATGAATATGAGATACTCAGCTGGAACGGGCCATTAAGTTGCAGTGTCTATTAAATAATTAAGATTGATTGCATCCTGTGTTTTGATGTGACTTTCTGCATTTATTTGGGGAAACGTAGCAGTTTAGCGATACGAATAACACTCTGCAAACTAAATCAAAGTAACCTAAACAGAAATCCTGATAGGCACTGGGCTTTTTTCTTTTTTTCCTTCTAACCCCCAGGTTTCTACGTTACTTTGGTGGTGAATCGCTGGTGGAACCAGTTTGTGAACTTGCCGTGGCCCGATCGACTGATGTTCCTCATCTCTAGCTGTGTCCAGGGCAGAGATGAATATGGGCGCTTGTTAAGGAGGACTCTCATGCGTTACGTGAATTTAACATCTCTGCTGATCTTTCGCTCTGTGAGCACAGCTGTGTACAAAAGGTTTCCCACCATGGACCATGTGGTAGGAGCAGGTACTGCCAAGTCCTTCTCCCCAAAAATGTCTTTCCTTTCCTTCAGAGGTGGGGGCACAGGGAGGGAAGGAGCCAGACTCATTTTTTCTTTCCTCTTTGTCCCCATGTGTGCGTTATACTAACCAGTGGCAAGGCTACCACGTTTTTGTCAGTGGCTTAAATGACGTGCCCTTAAGCGTGCGCCTTTAATGCTCTTAAAGTCTTCATCGAGCAACTCTATAGAAAACAAATGAGTTTGATGCTCTTACATGGATCTGCTCTCAGACATGCTGGAGGCCATAGGCCTGCCCCGAGCACACAGGCGTACAGAGCAGGTACAACATTCTCCAAAACATGAAAAATAACGTAGTTGCTCTATAGTATGATGCAGTCGTGATGGTGACTTGTTATACGGCATTGCCTCGATGTCTAGGATGTGACCTTGTCTTGAGTATCAGAGACTGGTCTCCACAGGCACTTCACAAGTACAGCTTTATCTCAATGGTTTGTAAGTAGATTGCATAGGTCAGAGATTTATTGTGACATACTTGAAAACCCTCAACCCCAAGGGTATTTTCTTTAAATTTACAACTTCACCTTAAGCTTGGTTTTTCAGGGATAAATTGACTGAGTATTAAGCATGTCTTTATTTTCTGTTTGTTTTGATAACACAGTGAGTGTGATGATGGGAAGAGAGTTCAACCACGTAAGGCTTTGCTTGTCTATGGAGGACTGACTGCTGAGTATTTAAAGGCAAGGTGTGATGCCATGCCTTCTGACCAGCTCGGTCAGAGTCAGGGGTAGAACACCAGCGCCAAGATGTGGGGATCTATTCCAAATAAGAGAAGTCACACATTTTTTACTGAACGTCTTGCATTTCTTAAAATTATTCCTTTGGCAGAGATTAGTAAGCAAAGTTGTAGCAAGTTAAAATATGCAGTGTGTATATCCATATACACTTTTCAAATATGTGTGAGAAGCTTTGGATATTACAAAAAATCCAGGCAGAATGCACTGATCTTACTGAAAGAAATCATTTATGTTGGATTCAGTTGGATTTTGAAGTTCTCTTCCTCATGCTGTTCAACAAAACTGTTTACCTGAGCCTGTGAGAGGTCAAGGAAGCTTCTGTCACTCTCCCCAGCAATCTGCTTCTAGTACGCACTGGAAAATTACAACGTTTCCAGCAGGCTAATCCAGCTCTGCCTCCCTATTGCTAAAGACAATCTGTTCCAGAAGAGACAAAATGTCACAGCGTTGTACAAAAATTGTAGACTGGAAAACAAGTTTTGGTTGTTTGGGTTTTTTTAACAGTGGAAAATATTCTACTATAAACTGTATAACTAATTATTGATAGTGTAGTCAGCTCTGTGGATTTCAGTACTTATTCTGTAGGTTTTAATACCTATTGTGCCACAGAATTTTAGTTGATGCAGTACTGAGCACTTAAGGATATATCTTGCTCCTATTAACATCCAGTGATTAAGACAGTCCTCCGCAATTATCCACTCCCTAGCTCCCTATGGCATTACATATCAGACTGCATGGGAGTGCAACATTTAATATGAACATGAGCGGCAGAATCTAATACTTACAGCGCGGTCATCACTGAAACAACTTGTGCCGATTTTGCATTTTGCTATCAAACTGAGAACTGCCACAGCATAACTATTGCTATGCATTTCCCTTTTCAGCAGATTAACTGCTTAAATTCATAGATTTTAAATCTGAGAACAGTATCATGACAATCTAGCCTGACTCATCCGTAACACAAGGCATAAAAGCTTACTCACAACATCCTTTATCATGGTACAATTTCTGACTGAGCTATGATACCTTCTAGGAATATAACCAGCCCTGATTTAAAATTCAGCTGGGTATAATGGAGAGTACCTCACAGCCTAGGTGAACTGACATTCACAAGGGTGAACTCGCTTTTGAAAAGTAAAATTTTATTCTCATTCCGAACTTGCACAGAGTCATCTTCTAGTCACAGGATTTTGTAATGGGGTTGGGTTATTCTTCTCTTAATTAGATGAAAACACAGTTTTGTCTCAATAGCTACCTGTTAGCAGAGTGCATAAAGGCTTGAATGAACTTAGGAGTTTCACCTTCTGTAGTGGATGGTCTTCAGTGCTGGACCTTCCTCCTAACTGTTTTCTAAACTCTTTTTCATTTTTTAGCGTTCTTTATGGAGCTGTAGGCAGTAGAGGCATGTAGATTCATAACATTATGATGCTAAGTACTGCGGCACGTATGCCGTAAGTGTCAAATGCCTAGCAGCAGTCCTGAGCGTACCAATCATCCTGTTGGCTGCAAGCTGCAAGAGGGAAGTTGGATGCTCAAGAACACAAGTCTTAAAAAACATGAGTAGTGAATCAGCAGCTGGGCGGAGAGCAGCCCAAAACAGCTGATAGTAAATGCTGAAGAGAAACATGAGGTGTGAGCCCAATGACACAAATACGTACAGACAGCTGAAGTTTGCAGTCCCAAACCCTCTACTGGAATGAAGTACCTAGATTAATTCTTTCCCATATAACACAGAAGCAGAAAGTGAAACTTTCATCTACTTGATCATTGTTAGCGCACTCTGGAGATGTGGCAGACAACTGCCATTCAGTTCCTTCTTCTTTAACCGCTCGTCTTCAGAGTATTTGATGTGGGTACCCTGAACCAGTCTTGTCTCAAACCATTCGGTTTTGACAGGAGAACTGAATACTCTTCGAAGCACTTGAGGGAGAGCATGAGTGACTTTTTCCAGCCAGGCTTGTGTTCTCATCAATAATTTCCCCGTAAGATCACTTTGGCTGACACTGTTCACATTAGTGTCCTTTGATTCTTTATTGATTGCATGCCATGTCAAGCTTCTCATACTTTCACAAGGATTCAGTGCCCTGTGATTCCTTAGATCATCCTTTTCAAGATCTTGGCACAGTATTTGCCAAATATTTCCAGTTTTCTGGAGCTGCTCCAGTCTTCCAGTGCTTGTCAAAACCAGTGTTCTTGTTCAGAGAGCTCCTCAGTTAATTCTCCGAATACTCTTGAATAAAAATAGTATGGCCATATTTAGAAACCATTTCATTTTAATAACTGAGGTTTGATATCCTTCCTTGTATTTGATGGAATATAAAGTGTTTCTTTACCACTGCAATAACAGTAAGCGCTTCTGAAATTCATGTTGTTGCCATAACCTTCACCAGCAGTAAGAGCAATCCCGACTTGTTTAATATTTTCTGTGAGAAGAATACTAGTCATTCTTAATATCCACCAAAGAGAATACTTAATTAATATAAACATGAACACCTTAACTTTAAAAATAATGGCAATTTGAATGTTGCTGTTAAAAGAACAAGGCTTTGTTGAGCTTTTCTGAACAAAAAGGTACCCAGTTTCAGTGGAGAGCTGAACTGATCCTTGGAGCTTTGCTGTTTGTCGTGACCCCCTCAGGCTGTGTCCTTCCAGATAATGACTTCCCAGCACCTCCCAAGTGACTCGCATCCAGTGTTTACTCCAGACTGTCAATTTTCTGCTATTCTGTCTGTCTGTTTCAGCCTGATAGAAACAGCTTTTCCTGTTCCGTAATGAGCAGGCTGGCCAGCCAAAAATCAAAGACAGCCCGAAAGACTGACTTTTAGGAGTCAGGAGTCATGACTAGCAGGTCAATTTGTCTGGTTCCCTGATTATTTCTGTGCAGTAGATTATGAGACCTGGCTGCAAACTGCCCAGGGACCTTTTAAAAGCTATGTCTTAGTCTGTTCTCAAATTCCAGGATACTGCAGGAGTACTGCGTCATGCTGCTGAACTTTTCCTCTTCCACAGAATTTTCTGTCCTGTCCTTGCGTTCCTTGTCGGTAGCTGCAGTATTTCGTACCTCCTGTGTTGACTTGTTGCAACTGTACAAGAGTGGCATTTTCCTCAAGAACAGAATATTTAAGAAGGTTGCTGTGTTTAACAAATCTCGTTTTACCTTATTCACATTTTTGTACAAAACACAACTGAGTTTTTGCTGTATTTATTTTTTTGCTGCTTCATGTATCTTTAGCAATGTTAGCAACAACGGGCCAATCCTTAGTTACTAGTTGGAGACTAGAAAAAAAATCCTGTCTACTCTCAATTCCCTTATTGAATTTTCAGCACTCAAACTTGCATTAGATTGGCTGAGCCATTTATTTTGGGACTGCCATGTCACTAACTTTGTCCTGTTTCGGAGCTAATGTCAACACAGCGAAAGAAGCCTTATACCCACCCTGGTAGGTGACACAACCTGAGCAAAAAACTAAGATCCTTCAAAGCTGCAGATTGCTCCCATCCCAGAAAATCCAGGATTCGGACAAAGAAAAACGTGAAGCTCCTCCTTGTGAATTTTCCGAGGTTGTTTTTCTCAAAGGCTGGGTGGAAGGAGGACAGCAGAGCTTTCTTACCCAAGGGGGTGGAGGTGTTGCTCCAAAACGCAGCTGCTCCCGTGCCAGCCCCAGGCAGCGAGCTGCTCTGCTGCAGGTTTCATCGCACGCAGCCCTGGCTCCCGCGCTTAGCTGACCTCGGATTTGCTCGCCGCAGGGAGAAGCGGGGCTTCACGAGGCGCGGGGAACTCTGCAGAAACCCTAATACCTTCCCGGCGCCCCACCGAGGCAAATTGCCAAGCAGAGAGCGGCTTCAACCTGCAGCCCCGCAGCACGTCGTCTTGGCCCGGTGTCCCGCTAGCAGCGGGATTTCTGGGCGCGATTCCTTTTCCATCGCTTTGCACGCCTTCGTAACCCCGAAGAAAACATGAAATGCAATCTGGCAGGGAAGCGTTTCGCTGGCAGAAGGCACGCTCTCTGTTGAGCTCTGTTTCGTGCATGCACTTCTATCCTCTGTTGCTTGCTCACCACTTTGCAGATTTACCAAAAATTTATCAGAATCAGGTCGCATAACTGCCCTTACAACATACGCTGAGATGCTGCTCAAAGCCATCATTGCTGAAAAGTGATAGTTTCTTAACTGACATATCCAGTTCCTTATTTTTCTGAAAGTAGAATGAAACTAGAGAGTAATCCGTACAATTCTTAGTATCATCTGTATTTACAATATGTCAGTGGTCAGATAGGAGAACACAGTAATAGCAAATTATTCCATATATTGATCAAGAGGCATTTTGTGTAGGTAGTTACTGCAAAAAGAAGTTGTTTCAAGCAAGATCTATCCTGGCAAAGCAGCTCAAAAAAAAAGGAGGAGGCTACTAGTTAGAATTATAAATAGTGTTTTGCATAGTTCTATGCAAATGTCACATAAACAGATTCAAACATATTCAAAATTTATAGTATCAATAGCACTGAAAGCACAGAATAAATGAAGTCTTTTTTTGGGGGGGGGGTAAACAGGTTTCATGACAAGATATGAAAGAAAAATTTTTGATGACCTTAAGTCTCCCCACCTGAAATACTGGGTTCCATTTGTCTGGTTTGGAAATTTGGCATCGAAGGCACAAAAAGAAGGAAGAATTCGAGACAGTGTGGATCTGCAGACACTGATGAACGTAAGTAGAAAAAGTAAATCTAGAGAAAACTAATCTGAAATTGCTATGTGGTAGCTTTTCACTTACATAATTTGATTTAGTGCGCACAGCTTTCCAGTGTCATCTAAGTGATCTTACTCAGGATTTATACTTCTCTCTGTGTACCAGTGTACACTCAAGCACACACAGCAGCAGTTTGCTGGGATTGTATTTATATAACTAAGAAGGTATTAACCGAAGCAACAAATTGATGAGTAAAAAATTATTGTAACATGACTGTAAATTCATACTTGTTCTATTGCTGCAGGGGAAAAAATGAGAATAATTTGTCATTTTGAAGATTTTAATATCAGTTTCAGGGAAGATAATCTCCCTGAATATTTCATTAAGTGGTCAAACATCCTTTTTATGATATAATATATTCTCTTTCATGTATCACTAGACAGTGGATATGATAGAAACAAAAGATAATTTGTGAAGAAATACATAATACACTAAGCATTCCAACTCCATAAACTAAGTGAATATCCAAATATGACAATGGGATGCTGGATATAGTTATGGTATCAATATATATTTATATATACACTACACTTTCATACCTCCCTGTCCTTTTGTATGTGCAGAACCAAACTGTAACAAAATATTTATAATTTGGAATTGAGGCCCCTGCAATTTTAGTTTGTTGGCGTTTGTTTTTTCTCTTCTTTTTTTTTTTTTTTTTTTTCCTTTTAGGAGATGAATAAGTACCGGTCTTGGTGTAGTCTTCTGTTTGGTTATGACTGGGTTGGAATTCCACTGGTCTATACCCAGGTACTGAGCTATTATCCTTTACAAAATTCGAAACACAATTTCCATGAAAGGGGAGCTTGGTGCAGAACATCCATAGACTCGACCAGAGTCGCCGAGCTGTTGAGCACCCATTGACTCCCATGGGATCATGGACACCTGGCTAACTAAGTCGTGTTTAATGTGGAGATGTTTTGAAGGCCTTGCATAATTTGGGAGAGGGGAGCAAAGCACTGAAATGTTTTTATGTTTCCTGGGTCTTCTTCCTGGCTATAATTATGCCTGGGGCCTCTCTATTTGTAATACCTCCCTACAGATTTGTAAATTGTATGGCAAAAGGCAGTCAGAGGCCTTTGGGTATGTGTTGCCTTATGCATAAGTTTGTATTATTGCATGATTTCAATGAAGTTTTGTTCTTTGCAGGTTGTTACTCTTGCAGTCTATACTTTTTTCTTTGCCTGCCTGATAGGGCGCCAATTTTTGGATACTGACCAAGGGTATCAGGGACATGACTTAGATCTTTACATTCCAATCTTCACACTGTTACAGTTCTTCTTCTACGCCGGATGGCTCAAGGTAAACTAGCTTTCTGGAAAGGTCATGGGGGAACCCTCCCTAGGGAGCTGGTGAAGGTGTCAGAGCTGAAGTCGAGGTGTCAGATTTGTGGCACACTGTAAAATCACTGAAGATTAATGGAGTTACACCAAAGCTGAATTCA
Organism: Haliaeetus albicilla; assembly: GCF_947461875.1. Taxonomy (NCBI): domain Eukaryota; kingdom Metazoa; phylum Chordata; class Aves; order Accipitriformes; family Accipitridae; genus Haliaeetus; species Haliaeetus albicilla. The sequence continues at coordinate 14,908,543 of NC_091510.1, forward strand.
GCCCAAAGTGTCCTGTGGTCATAAAGAAACATCATGCAATACATTTTTAACTCCACCTGACAGATCTTACAGTAAGAAATGATTGGGAATCTGAAAGAGCTCATTTTAGTAGGACCAGTGCAGCCACAACTCCCCAAGGGAGTATTACACCAGCAAAATCGGGTCCCAGGACTTGGACTATAAAATGACAGATGAAAAATTAAAAAAAACCCCACCCTTCTCCCACTCCGCTGTGCGATGGGGAAATACTGCTGCAGATCTGGCATGGGCTGAAAGGGTCTGAATCATACTTTCTTCCTATGATTGAAGCCAGCCTTTAGTATCTGCTCTTAACTTAATCAGATGCAGGCAATTAAAGGTCTCCAGTTCCAGAGGGCTATCAAACAGTGACAGCCAATATTGGCTACAACTCCACCGCATAAAAACATTCATTAACAAAAAGAGTTATAGAAGGAATTAGATGCTACCCATCAGCCCATCGATGCCTGCTCAGTTAACGTACCGCCATCAATCTGATAGTTGAGTAATCGAGCCACGTACCTCACGGCGATTCTCTCCTATGCAGTGAGTATGAGAACTAACTGGAAAAAAAGTTTCAAATAAAAAGCAAATTGGTACATTAGGGCCTATGTGCATTAAGATTTCCTTTTGGGATTATTAACCATGGCTGGAAACTTTGAGCTAACTTTTCTGTTAGAATATAAATTGCACAAAATTGGCCAGTTTCAGAGCCCCCCTCCCACGGCCAACTCCAAAGGGCAGAGGAGGGAAGGCAGCACACTGAGCTGGCGGATTGCGGGGGAAAGTTAAGTGCCTGCAGGGCAAGCTCCTCTAGTCCTGCGTCCTAGGAAATTGGGGGGGAAAGGGGGTTTGCCCCGTAGGGACCAGCCTGGAGGGGAGCGGGAGAGAGAGGAAGGGATGCTGGTGCGGCGGGGGGAGCACGTTGCTCCCACAGAAATGTGAGGCTTTATCTCTAGGCAATGTCTCCCGGGGTTTTACTAGCGGGTTACAAAACCGTAAGCTGTTCCTCTTGACCACCCTGCTGGTGTCCGTGAATGGGGGAATGGTTTCCCCTTCATCGGCACCCAAGGCTGTTAGTAGCATCTCTCCCAGTCGGGCTCAGGGCTTCCAGCCAACTCCTGGCTACGGCAGGTAGGGGATGGCATTGTAACTGAAAAATCTTCTGCATAAGGAAATGAAAGAGGGGAGAAGCAGTTTGAAAAAGCAAATTTAATATTGGCAGCGCTCCCTCGGACCGGAGGTTTGTCCAAACCTGCAGTGCCCCCGAGTCAGGATATTTCTGTCTTGAAGGTTACAGCCGGTTTCCTGCTGAGTGCATTGGGCTTTGGCTGCCAGGCTGCAGAAAGGGCCCTGAGCTATTGACTTCCAGTAACTTGGCAATTCCTCAGAAATGATGGCTAAACTGAGCTCATTCCTTGGCCTCGGGCCTGGTTTGTTATACCTACAATACAGGGGCAAAGTTTCCCATCACGTGAGACGCTTCTAAATCCCCATTTTCATTATGGAGATAGATGGACCGTCCAAATACAGGGCTTAGTTGTCCAGCAATAAATTCCTTTCCAGAGAATAAAGCCGTGTCTCACGTGCCAGGACCAGGTCAGCCAAGCAAAGGCCACCGCTGCTGTTCCCTCTGTCCCAGTCCTGCTCACTTTTTCTAGCTCACGTGACAGGTTTTGCAGTGGATTTTGGGGCAGTGATCCCCTAGTTTACACCAGGTTTATCCACTGTCTTCCCTGGAGAGCCGCAACGCAGTCTGGATCATTACTATTGCAGCATTTCCGTAGCTATACCCAAAATTTAGTGCCACGGGCCAGGCCAATGAGTGTGAGCAGAGCTGTCCCCTGTCTCCTTTTTGTTCCTCCTGCCTTATGCATTTTTTTTGTTGTGTTAGTCTGCTCAGCAGTTTATTTGTTGTCTTCCACCGCTGGCCTGGGAAGAGGTGGCCAAGAGAGTCAGCGAGTGCTGACTGGTACGACCTAGAGGCACATAGGAATAAATAGCCAGGGAGTGACTGCCTTACTATTATAAGTTATTTAGATCATAGCCATCCACAGCAGGGCTGTTTAATTGTATAGTTGCTTCACCCATATCCACGTTAAACCGAGGACCTGGCCACTGCTACTGTGCATGGCCCTGGTGACTACCAGGATGGCTTGGGAGGTCAGCAAGAATGTGATCGGCTTCAAAACCAGGGCTTAAAAAGACAAACAGAAAGAGAAAAGCATGAAGGGGTGAGGATATTTAACCTCAGTGTCCCAAGAAACTGAGAAATAGAGAAGCAGTCTGAATTGCCTAAAACTTTTTCTTTTTTTTTTTTAATTTTCCTGTTTCATCTTTTTTTTCTCCCCCAGCAGCTATGAGTTTCCTCCCCACAATGTACTTTGGTGATCATGGGGATGGGGGGGCAGTGTCTGGTTGTTTTTCCATTTATTTATTCCTTGGGGGAGGGCAGGACTAGATAAGGCTCTGGGCAGCCGGAGAGGTTTCCTTTCCCATCCTAGTTCCCAGACTAAGGCACCTCACCACAAAGGTGCCTGAGCTCACTGGTTGTCTCTTCCACGGGATGGGCTTCTCCCCTGCAGTTTTAATCATTTCATGCCCAGAAACCCAAAACAGCAGGCTGAATTAAAGAACAAACTCAGATCCCGACTCTTGGCTTTGGCTAGCATGATGCACGGCATCCACTTGAGTCAAGTTTTTTGGTGGGCTGGTTTTGTGAAAAGCTCCAGAGGGCTGCCATCAGCATCACCCCCAATAAAGAAGCAGGGGCTGAGGGTTGAACTGGAGAGACGAGCTGTACTCCCTCTTCCAGACTCCAGCCGCAGGGACCGGGATACTGACCCAATGAACTGGTGGAATATCGTAGACTATAATGCAATTACAGAGCCTCTAGCTGGTAAACTGTTCATTTAAATCAGCCAAAGACAACAGTAAGGAAAGGTAATGACTATCTTATGTGACAATTACCATGGCCCAGACATGTCTCAATTCCCAGCAGGCCAGCACTGACAATCATGATTGGCAGCGCCAATGAGGCATGGAGGTATGAATCTATAGGGAAAGCAAGCTGTTCCTTGGCTAGGCTGGCAAAACCATCATACGGGAGCTCAAGCTATGATTGCAAGTGACAGGCAGGGAGAGAGAGAAAAATCCGATCCTATTTTCTCTGCGGCAGCAGTCCTGACATGGCATGCCAACCTCTATTCACTGTCTCATTTTCCTTTCAGGTTGCTGAACAGCTTATTAATCCATTTGGAGAAGACGATGATGATTTTGAAACTAACTGGTGCATCGATAGAAATTTACAGGTTGCTGTTGTTATTTCTACTTCCAGCTTTACTGTACCATAGGTTATCATTACATTTAATGCTATTTCTTACACTGAGGTACAAATTAAGGGCAACAAGTGTCAGCAAAACAAATTCTTGCCCTGAAGGAGTACCTGTGGCTGTGATCCCCAGATTTTGTTTTTACAAGCTAATGCATCTTGATTTTGGTATTTGGCATTTATGATGCCTGACTAAACATGCAAGCAGCTGACCTCAAACTATAAGCTCACTTTATGCCTGGAAAAACACGTAATGTAGGTCAATCCTGCAAAATCCAAAAGCCATCTATTCCCACATAGATAAGGACACATTTCGCTAATCTGAATGTCTAGAGATTACAATATTGTATATGAACCTTCCTTTAAAAAAAAAAAAAAAAAAAAAGGCAGCGAAGATACCAAAAAGACCAAGCAGGGCCCTGAACTAATAACCGTGACTCATGTTGTGATGCTGCTGTGGGCGGCAGCATCTGGTCGGCGCAGGAGCCAGCATCCCCAGTGGCAGGAGCTGTGAGACGGCCAGGGTACGGATCTAGTGCGGTTTCCAACCGGCCCCTGTCTGTCGTGCCACGAAGGACCCAAAGACATGGAGAAGTCCCGTGGCACCCGCCGCTCCCCTTGCAGGTAGAGCCAAGCGGAGGGTCGAGCTGCTGTCGGACCCCACGTCTGCTGGGGACCACTGAGACCGCAAAGCAGAGCCCCAGTATTAGAGGGAGCAAGGGCAGGGCGAGCAAACCAGCTTATTAAGCAAAGCAAGCAATGCAGGTACGCGCAGGAGTGGGAAAAACCTTCACGCTGCCAAAGATGCTCTCTGGCTTAACACCACTTCGGGCTACTCGTGCTACGGTGCCTCAGAGCCCTTTGTATAAAATATATCGGAAGGCCCTAGAACAGGATGGTCACCTACTTGGTTCTGAATGTCTTAAAATGTGGGCGAAGCCTATCAGAAAGCTTCTCAACCTCTGGACATTTTAAGAAGCGCATCTAATACTCTACACAGACTTCCCATAGCACGTGGAAGATCACATGTCCATTTAACTACATCGTGCGTGAGGAAAGGACTTCAATCTGATGCAAATATCTTTGCAGCATATAGAAGACTCAAGTTACAATAAAATTTATGCTTTTCATTAGTATAGGAGGGTATCGGGGGTATATTTTATAATACTGAGTCTCTTCCCAATGCCCAGGCCAGCATACACAGCTTACTTTGAAGGGTTTCCGAAAGAAATGTTGACCCAGGGTTTACAAAGCAGATTATTTTGTATACTGTACTATGTTGAAAGTGACATGATTTATACCAAAAAAATCTAAGGTCTCACTTCTGGCGGTGGACGAGATGCACATGAACTTACCAAGGATAGAGAGAGACATTTACTGGAACGATTCCTCTGCCCGGCCACCCTACACAAAAGCAGCTGCTGATTACTGTATTCCTTCATTTCTTGGATCAACGATTGAAATGGGGTGAGTGGCACTAAGGGTCCTTAATGCCATCAGAAAGATCACCATGCCTACAGCCCACGTTGATTGACGGACAGTCGGTGCAGGGCTGCAGGCTGTGACGATACTGTGAGAGGGAAGGTGGAAAAGGGAAATGATGTTAGGAGGGACTGGACAGGCTGGTGTTGGTGGGATGATGCCTTCAGTGGCCCATGTGCTCCTACAAATTGTGCACCCATAGCTGAAGCTGTATAATTAATAAATAGAGTATGTTTGCAGGGGGGGTTGTTGATAGTCTCTGAGCACAGGATGGCACCTGAAGACAGTGGCTGACTTTTCTTAATAATTCTTTATTTATTACAGCTTCTTCATACATCCCCCAGTTAGCAAAATAGCTATTCCTTTGCTTGTTTAGTTAGCAGATAATGGCTAAAATCAGTCCAGATTTTTGCAGAGGTAAACAAGAATTGATCTTAAACGTCGTATGACTTTTCATTGACTAATAATCTAGGCATGGAAGTTGGAGCAGTCAGATTTTGTGAAGGGATAAAGAAGAGGAGTTCTTTGCAGAGATCAACACAAGAACCATTGTTATAAAGAAATATATGGAGGATATAGGATTGTCCCATGTTCTCAGGATCTATATGAGAAATCAGTGATAAGCCAGTTAGCTTAGAAGCTGTTGAGTTTAAACACTTGTGACATGCTGTAATGGAGAACAGGTCAGTAAGATCTCACTAAATACCACCATGTCTGAACAAATACCAGGGCAAGTAGATGTTTTTATCTGAAAATTTTTTTTAAAACTTTATAGCCATTTTTTTAACTTTAAAACTTATCTCAAGAAGTTTTTGATTTTTCCAAAATTTTGCAGCCTCTATCAGCTTAATTTTTTGCTTCATTTGGCCCAGAAATTGGTGTTTTCTCATTTTATTCCTCTTATTTTTCCATTTTTGCATGCATTCTACTACAAAGAGCAATGGTTTATATAAGCTCCTTTTATCACACACAGCCTTTCAGAATTTATTTCCTTCTGGAAAAACTATAAAATGGCCAAAAGAAAAGTAAAGAAGAAAGTAAAGAAGTAAAGAAGAAAAACCACAATTGCTAGGGGAAAAAAGTGGCAAAGAAGAAACATTATTAAGTCTGCAAACATTTTTTTAATAAGCACTTCACACAAGAAATGAAGGGGGGAGTGAATGAAAAATAGCTCCATGTTAGCCCCTGTGAAATGCAAACAGCTCTGATGTGTTGACTTTTTTTATTAATTATTTTCTCTTCTGAACTATTTCTCTGTTCAGCTCTCTAAAAAAACCGTTCTTATGCAGACTTCAAAAATAAGGTCTGAAGATTCATTCAAGTCCAAAGCAAATATATAAAACTTGAACCCAAATCCAAAGTCTTCTCCAGTCCCCTCAAGCCAACATCTGGCAGAGGTTGCCCAGAGAGGTGGTCGATGCCCCAACCTGCAAACATTCCAGGTCAGGCTGGACGGGGCTCTGGGCAACCTGATCCAGTTGAAGATGTCCCTGCTCATGGCAGGGGGGTTGAACTAGACGATCTTTAAAGGTCCCTTCCAACCCAAACTGTTCTATGATCTTCACAAACGCTGGATGTAGTTCCTCTGTCCTTCCAGGCTAGCGCTGCCTCCCTGTGCTTGTCACCTCAGATTTGGCCCGAGCCCCTTTGCCATCCTTCCCCTTAGGACAGGTAACTGGGCCAGTTTGGCTTGTCTTCTGGGATGCACTGAGTCAGTAATGTGTCCTGGATTGCCTGGCAGACACAGCAACAGTTGTTCTCATGACCCACCGAAGCTGGGCAGAAGAGTACCAGGTACAGGTGGGACTTTCAGACACAGTGTCGTGCCCCAAAAGTACATGAGATTTGGCCATCTGAGTAATTCCAACATTTTTTGAAACGGTCACGCTCTGCTTCCAAGGGTGGCTTTTTCACTGTTGTTATTTTTGCCCAAAGGATTCTCCTGAAAAAGTATCTACAGCACCGAGCAGGGTTTCCTTCTCCCCTTTCCCTCACCCTAAGCACAAGCCTAATGTGTGGAGCTGCCGTAGAGGGCTGCAGCCCAAACACGAAATGGGGCTGGATGCCCTCCCAGTCCTCCAGACGAGACACGTGGATGTGGAGAGCTTTTTGTGTGCTCTGGCTGGTCCAAAGGCACAGGCACTGTTTCTTGGCACCCTCATCCCTTTTTTTCACCCCTTCCATGCCCTTCCCTGGGGACACACGAGGGCCTTGGTTCCTATGTCTTCCATCTGAGACAGCAAGGATATATGTGCATGCAGACCACATGCTTCCTACACATAAGTGACACCTACTACCTGACTTTTTTTGGCAGGCTGGCTGATACCGAATTCCTCTATGGGGAGGAGTGGCCGTGGGAAGAGGAGAAACACCGAAGACAACGTTCAGTGCTGAGAAAAGTCAAGAGATTTCTCAGCGTCCATGAGGCCCCTTCGTCCCCGCCTCACCGCCGCTACAGTCGTCAGACAAGTGAGAATTCGGTGTTTTTCCCAGCAGACGAAAAGGGGCACATCAGACGGCTGCAGGAAATGCACACAAGAGGGAGACACTCCACCTCCAGCTTCAAGAAGAAATATGAAGGCTTTGACAGAAGTAACAGACTTCACAGTAGCAGAGATCTAGGACCCATAACTGAAGCCTCAAGGAGCGAGGCACAGTTCGGTGACAGTGACACCTCATCCGAGACAAACAAGCCAGTTCCTGAGGTCATCATCTCTGAAGCCAACGAGAAAGCAGCTGATGTGCTGGGCAAACCAGATCTGCAAACAGAGCGCGCTGCAAGCGTGACAGAAGAGATGCTCCAAAGGAGCCTAACTGAGGCAAGTGTGACTCTTCTGGACCATCCTTTTTTCCCCCCAGAAATGACTACACACCTCCCAGGCTCTGAGGTGCATCAGTCACTTCCTACTGTGATAGGGGAGCCCAGACATGAACCCCATGGTAGTAACATAGCCGGTTTCATAACAGATCATGAGAGAAACCTTCAGAGATGGAGTTTACCAAGCTTCCATAGTCATAGTACAGTGTCAAATGCTGACACCGCAACACCTTTAACAGATTCTGGGACAACTTCACAACAAAGGACCTTCAGCAACGGAAAAAATGTTACTTCTGCTGCTGCTCCAGAGACGTTTGAGATGGAGCACTTATGGGAAAACCTGGATAGTAAAGAAACAGCCATAGTAGAATTTTCTAATGAGAAAAGTGAAAAAAAACTTTGACCGTGCTTCCCCTGGGTTTGACTGAACTTCTCATCTTCTCTTGAAAGCGGTTCTCACACAGATTTGCTGAAAGTGCAGACATGATGCTCAGACAAGTCCTGAGCGAGATTCAACAGAGGATTTGGGCACCTAAATAGGAGGCATTGCGGTGACCTGCTTTAAGCCACTTGGTTGCTGGCTTGAAATCTATGACCCTGTGGGGAAAATGTTTATGGGGAGAACTGGGAGCCTCAGGAGTGGATGCAAACCAGCCAGCGCGCATGGCAGCGAGCTGTGTAGGCTCACCTAGAGGAAACACTAAGGTTATCAGAAGAGCGGAGGTGGCTCTGTCCACTTTGGATCCACCCTAAGAACACGGCTACCTTTGGCCATTCCTTCAGATTAAGGTCCATGACATCCTTGTAAGATCCACCAACAGTTTTGGTTTCTACTCACGTGGCTAGAAGGGGAGGTGTGGGCTCAATTCCCTCCTCAGCCTGGAGACATCCAGCCCACCATCTCCCACTGCCTGGTGGAACACGTGAAAAATCAGGCTCCTCGCTTGTGCGGGGCAAGAGCCTGCCCCTGCTGAAGCTATGCCACTACAGAGCGGAAAAATAAAAGGATCAAATGTTTAACCTCATTAAGAAAAATGGAAGAGGTAAAACTGCTGATGAGCTGGGCGTGGGAGGGCTGAGCCTTGGTCTCTGCTCCTTGGAGCACGTATGTGGCATACCAAGTGGCTGTTTATTGTAAAAGGCCATTCCCATCGCTCCCTCGTGATGGGAGGGCTGTGGCACTCTCTCAAGAGGTGATGGAGCTGCAGGGGCAGCTGAGCTTAGGGCCCCAGTCTTGCGGGGATCTTCAGCTGGAAGCACACAGGCTGCGGTCATCCCAGGGAGACAACCAAATGGCCCAGGACCGCTAGCAAAAATTGTTCTCTGCTTCCTTCCTCCCTCCCCTGTTCCCATGCTGCCCAGATGTACCACACACGCTCTCCTTGAACCCAAACCCGAGCCAGCATTCGGTGACTCCTGCTGCTCCAGGGGTGGCCAAGCCACCTCCCTAAACCTGCCAGTAGCAGCCTGGCCTTTCTTCTGCTGCTCCTGCCAGAAGTCTCAAAGCAGACCCTGAAAGCAGCGGCAGCTCTTTGGTTTTAGCTCTCACCCACATCTACACAAACACAGTCCAGGGTGCGACTCCCCTACGAGTGAGTATCCGAGTAGGTCGTCTCCCTGGACAAGGGGGTGACCAGGTAGCTCAGGGGCTGGGAAGAACAGAGAGAGGGGAGACGCAGAAAATTATGGGGCTGCAACAGCCAGCAAGTGGTCTGGACTGCAAGGCCACCCAGTTCTGAAGGTTGCACTTCAGACAACAAACCAGCATCTCTATCAGGGTAACTGGTAGCACCAGTGGCTCCTGGGAGTCTTCAGGACCCCCTGAAGCTGGGAAGGGAATGAATGGACCTGCCTGCTCCTGCTCCTCTGGCCAACAGCATAGGTGAGGAGCCCTTCCAGTTGGCTATCCCATAGAGCAGGACTCTGCTATCTCATCTGGGGGGGCTTTGAAAACAAATCAACCACCCTCCCCACTTCTGCTTCATCCAGCTCTGTTTCGGTCTGGGAACCGGCTCCTGTTGGTGTGCGTTAGACACGGTCTGAGCAGTGCCACCCTTTCAAATCCCTCAAAGACTTTGGACAAAAGCACATGTATCCCCATCGCTTTAGGAAGCAGAGGACACTTAGCCCGAGGAAGAGCTGTTTAAACTCATATCATGGGAATTTCAGGCAGGCAGAAAAGCCAAGCGCAAATTTCCCAGGCACCTACGGAGGCACTTCTTCGCACCATGAGATGAGGTGACGTCGGTGTCTGACAGCAGCTGAGCAGTGAGGTTTGATCACAGTTTTGGAGTAAGGTGCTCTGGTGCAACCTCACCCTTGCCACTCCGCAACAAGTCCTCAGGCAAATCAGGTTGCGATGTTCAGGTTTGACCAACAAAACGAGAACCTCAACAAAGTGAAATTATATTGAAATAAACAGCACCTTAGCCTAGCAGTCCTATTTTCTGGCTGGCCTTTACTAGGCAATACCCAGCTTCTGGCAGCATCCTCTAGCTTTTCAGTCATCAGAGCCCCAGGCTGCTGACTCTCCCTGGGGAAGAGGTCTCTATTGGCCTGTGACAATGGTGGAAACACATAGTTTTCCCTTCCCTACATCAGCAGAGAAAAAAAAGATGTTCCTCCAGCATATCCTCTTTCTTCCCTATTTCTTCTTTTAGCTGAAGCCACACTTTCCAATTCAATATTTTCTCAATTTAGTTGCCTCTGCAACTGCCAAGGAACTCCATTTACCAGTGAGCTTAACTTTAATAAATGGTAAATTTTAAGTATAAATGATACATTTTAAGGATCCCCAGACAGCTCCAGTCACACAGCTAGACACGAAGTTAAACTGCTGCTCTCCTTGGGAGCCTGAAACACTCCTCTATAGCACTTTGTTAAAGTCAGGAGAGCAATACAGGTTTAGGGGGAGTTTGGCCATACCCCTCCCAGCTGTGCATGTATAGGAAGGGTTTTCAGCAGCTGTGGAGGAAGTCTGGCCTATTACCTAGCTCTCTCCTTGCAGTATGTAAGCTTGAGGAACTGCGTAAGGGAATTTAAGCCAGAAATTAGAGATGACTGTAATGTGCCCACTACAATTCTGCAGCGAGGGTCCAGTCCCACCACACCTCCTCACTCTCCTCCTTCACGCAGCTTCTACCAGGGCTTAAGGTGTTGGAGCAGAGTGGTCGTCCTCCCCAACCCAGACACCAGCATGCTTCATCCCGGCACTGCTAAGCCTGAAGAAGCCTTCCTAGCTTCTCATCGTCCAGCTCTGCTCATCCTCCATCATCTTCTCAGCCTGGCCGCTCCCTAGGACACACGCTGCTGCTTTCCACCAGGACGTTACACATCTCAGGAGCGATGATTTTGTGACCTCTCCCACTCACTCTGCCAGCACTCCCTGGCCCAGCAACTGTGTTCATTCTTCGATGGAGGCTCAGGGTGGCCACACAGTAGCCAGTGGGTAGATAAAAGCTTCAGTTAAGTCCCACGGAGGTGTCTGTTAGACATGGAGATGCACATTAAATTAGCAATGACAGCTCTGAAGTCCCACAATGTAATCTGCAATACACAAATAGCATCGCACACAGAGCGGGCCAGCTCCAGGTTAGCTATAATATTCTGTTGGTTGCTTGTAAAGAAGCTAGTGCTGGGATGAGTTATCAGAAAAATTTCCTCTCCTCATTTAGTCTGTTATCTCACTTTTGCAAACATCTGCAGGCTCTGATTTGTATTAAATTATCTTTGGGATTATGTGCTCTTTTAGGCACTTCTCTCGGTAAACTATTTGCCTTAGCATGGTAAATGGACTATTTTAGCAAACCCAACAATTTACAATTCATGTTCACTGGTATAAACAAGGTTGAATTATTGCATGAATAAAGGCACTTTGAGAAAAACAGTTGTCTTGACTGTACTGGACTGTCAAGAAGCACTTCTGGCAAAGGTTCGACCTACCACACAAGCCAGCTTGATGTCTACCACGAACAGCGAGGCAGACCTACAGAAGTTGGCAAAGCTGGAAAAGATTGAGGAGAGAACAGAGTCAGGATAGACAAATAGGCCGGAACAGCAGCTTGCTCCCATCAAATGGTGTTAAATCTTGAGCAGGATGAGATATATCAGAACAAAGAGAGGGCTGGTCCCTGCACGTGCTGCCTGACTTTCCACATATTTCTAGGATGTGTTCACGCTCTGCACTGGAATTCGTAGAGCTGAGATGTCGGTGCAGGGACCAACCGGGTGTAGGGACATGTCCCACCACCCTTAAAATCCCCCATCATAAATAACAGATCTCTAACTCTGACTGCAAGCTCATGTTTGAGGAATATATACATATTTTAGAAATAATGGACATGTGCCAGAGTGTTAAGTCTGCTGCATAGTAGAGAAAAAAATACCCCACTGCTGTTAAACAGGTGGTAGGGCTTTATAGATGTTTGTTTGTCTTGGTTTACGACCCAACAAATGACATTTTCTAGACAAATATGTTAGCTCATGGTCACTCAGTTTTTTAAAGAGTGATATGGACAAAAGGGAAACAAGTCGAGATCGGCCTGAACACACACGGTAACTTCGTACAGCTCAATCTTGTCCGCAAAAAGAGACGACTGGCAGCGGAGGCCCCGTTGCTAGAGGTTGACAGCCTGGATGCCAAATGTGTAACACAGTGTGGCTGCAAATAGAGAGTCATGAAAGCGTGCGCCGGAGAGAGGGAGTATTTCATACTGGAAGGCAAGATCTGAAATACTGTTTCAGAGCCACCTACACGCAAACCGTCTCGCTTTAGTAATACTTACTGCGCCCTACAACGGAAGCCTTGAAATCTAAAGGGCCGTGATCGTAACGCTGCCAAGGCCACTAATGGACGTTGTGTTTGGTCTGTGCCAGGCACGTCCAGACAGGCGGCAGCAGCAAGTCCCCCGGGACCACCAGCCCCTGCCCCAGCGATGCCGCGGTGGGGCCGGTCTCCAGCTCCCACCTGGGAGGTGCCCGGGGCTGGGGCTGCAGATATTTTTCACCTTTAGGGAGATATAAGCAGCCCCAACACGCCCCATCTCTCCCTTCCAGGCCACAGAACAACCTGAATTTTCAATTGCTGTTGCACCCTCTCCTCCCCTGCTCTCTGGCCTCGCCGCACAGAAACTGCCATAAGAAAACAGAAAATGACACTGAAACAGTGCTAAGCCCAAAGCAGATTTTGCTTGGTTCGGTTTTATTCCCACGTACGGGGGGCAGTGACAGCTTTAGCAATCCAAATACTCTAATGAGTATAATTTAGGTGAATCTTCTTTTGCCAAATCAGCGCGGCGACCTGCGGCTCTTTCTCTGCCGGCGCTGAAGCTGCTGCTGTTGCTGGCAAGAAGCAGCTGAGCAAGCGGCAGCAGATGTTTAGTGCTGGTGGGTCGGTCTCATAACTCACGTGAGGTGGAAGGACGCTGCGGTATCCCTTTGCAGCTCCCTTCGCACGGGGTTGCAGTCTGGGTTTTGTAACGCGAATAGACGCTGCTCCCAGCCGCCCACACGGCCGACGGGCAGAGGTGCCGGATGCTAAAAGCGGCGCCTGACCTAAGACATGGACATTAAACACCAAGACCCAAAAGAGGAAAAAAGTGTCAGGTGAGAATGAACCCAAGGGAGAAAGCAGGTTTGAGAGATGGTGTAAGGAGCAGGGAATTGCGTGCAAGGGACAGTAGTGGAAAGCGTAGTGGTCACACGGGCATCGGTCGAATTCTTCTTTATATAAACTGGTTGGAGCAAGCCCATATAAAGAGAATTTACACGGCACTAAGGAAGCCAGGTTCGACAAATCCCAACCGTGAAAAATAATGAGGAAAAGGAAGTCAGTAGGAAATGAAGTGGAAACTAGCACACGAGAAGAAAAAAGGATACCCAGACCAGACAGGGATTAGTTTCCCCCACTTGTAAGTGCTATCTTGTCAGCCTGGCACTGTTCAGCATTTTTATCCTTCCTGCTCTTTTGCAAATCTGAGTGCTGAGCTGTTTTCACTTCGTCCTGAGAGCTGTGGCGTCCATCAGTTGTTCAGGAAAAGAATTGTTTCTCAGTTGTAAACATACAGAGATTGAACCAAACTATATAATTTGGGACAAGGATCACCCCAAAGCCCTTACAACCTGGAGGGGCACAACACGACTGCATTTAGGTCCAGAGTTTCAGTTTAAGCCTGTCTTCACATATGCGTTGAAGATCATTACATTAACATTTGGGTTAAGGCAGAATAAATGCTATTACAACTCAGTAGTAATCCTTCCTATGAACAGCTTTTGCAAATCCCACTCTGTCATTCCCGCGGTCAAAAATGCAGTAAAAAGCGGACATAAAGACATCTCCTAAAATCCAGAGCGGGCCGGCGCGAGTGGTGATATCGAGAGACTGAAAGCCGCTCATGCAGAAGGTTTGGTCTTCGATAGACTCCTGGAAGGGAAAGCACGTGTCCTTGCGGCCGCCTGCTCCAGCCCCAGCTCGGGGAGCGGGGAACAGGGAGGCCACGGATACGCACCTTCACGATGTATTGCTCCGCTGTCAGCTTGTACTCGTGGTGTCCGATGGTGAAGCTTATGTGAGGCAAGCTGGAGAGTCTTCTGCAGTCTACGAGAAACTGTATGCGGTGCACTGCTTGAGACGGGACCGGTTTGCCTTTTTTTTTTAAGTATTGCCCTTTGAATTCCAGGCTTTTGCGGCAGGTAATAGTGAATTTACTGCAGAGAAGCAGCATCAGGCTGACTTATGGCCCAACACTGCCCTCCGGCTTTCCAGCTCCTGCACTGGGTCAAACCAGCCCAGCAGCCCGGACCACTGCACCAAAGCCCCTATGGACCCAGGGCTGATGAAAACCCTTGCGAGACCCAAAAGGAACGAGGCGAAGGGGCACTCTGACATCCCCCCCGTACAACTCAGAAACAAAACCGAGTGTGTGAGCCCCAGGGAACCCATATTAGCAAGGTCTGCTGAGCAAAAGTCCTCCGATGCCCCCAGCCCACGCAAGGAGGGTCCTATGGCTGCGGCTTCACCCCACTCCCTCCCATAACGTCGTCGTTTTAGGGGAAAAAAGCCAGTGAGGAATACAGCACTTTATGCTTATACTCTGCCCTGCAGTAGAAAGAGCAGAAGGAGGACTAAACTCTGGCATGGTCATTAATTTCCATAAATAATACATTCCCTTACAGTAACACAGAAGATCATTTCCTGGCCTTTCTAGTTATTTCATGAAACAACTGGCGTGTTAAATGGCACTGCAGAATGCTCCAAGCCCCAGAGGGATCTTTGCTGTAAACTGTAGTGTTTAAAGTCATTGTTTTAGAGGCTTCCTAGAAGGAAGAATCTACTTTTTGTTGTTGTTAAATCTGCTTTATGAAAACATAGCTCTAAATCTTGTGTATACTTATCAGGTATCGTACCATTAGAAAAAATAAACCACGGGATACAGAGGACAAGGGTAAAAAAGCCAGTATAATGGTTTGTAGGATACGAGAAGCAAGACGTAATTCATTTACATAGCTAGTATGTCCAGAACAAATTAATCTTTGCTGGAAAGAGATAAAAGTTCTGATAAAATCACTGATGGATGCACCCACTTATACTGGAATAAATTTGAGCCAATATACTCAGCCTGTCTGGGGCTTCTACAAAAACAGTCATAGAAAGTCTTGTTTTCAGGATGCTTTTTTGCAGACTCTGAGATGCTGGCTGAGTGCTCTTACGTCAGCACTGGAGTATATAAACATATACTGCAACGGCCTGTTTCTTGTTTACATTACACTAATATAAATGCATTGGAAATACATATTTTATCTATATCCATTAGTATATACCATTATAAAACCAACTTGTTACTAAAGCGTACTGTTTGACATGTATCTGAAAATTGGAATGAAAACAAAATTTAAGGGTTAATTGAGAAAGAATCAGAGGCCTCAGGAGTTACACAGATGGCACACTCCAGGTCCTCCTCTTACAAAAGGAGGCAGATCAAAGGTCCACTTTGTCTTTGATCCTTGCCCAGTGCAAAGAATTTTCTTCCAAGTGCAGTTTTGTGTCAGGATCAAGACAACTACGACGTTAACAGAGGCCGTACGCGGCAGCTGTACTTGGGGCACTGGAGCTGTGGCGATGCAGTAATTACCCGCGGGAGTCAGCCAAGGGCCAGCAATAAGGGACGGTAAAAATAAACTGCTCTTTCCCTGGAGGCGGGTGGGTCTAGCCGTCTCAGGCTTGTTATCTCAACCCTTTTAGATGTTACGAGGGTTCGGCCGTGCCACGGTGGGAGGATGCGGAGGGCGGCCGAGCCACCCTGCCTGCCCCGTGGGAAAGGCGGTGGGACAGCCTCACCTACCTCGAGCAACCTCGGATCACGCGAGGCGTGGGGAGCTGGGGACTGCAGGTGTGGGCCCAGGGAGAGCGTGAATTGATAAATCGAGGCTGTGCTGGCCTGCTGGAGGAGGCGGAGGTGCTCCTCGGAGGGCAGGCAGGGACGAGGAGGAGCGGTGGGGAGCATCGGCGAAGGGGATGCAGAAGAGAGCAGCAGGGAGGAGAGGGAAACCAGCAAGGAGACAGAGGAATAAGGTTCAGGAGGGAGAAGGAGGGACGGCAAGGTCTGTCCCACACCCCGTGGCTCATCCGGCAGGAGCCAGCGTCGCGAGCATCAGAGCCGAGCATCCCTCCCGGGAGCCCCCAGCACACCACCGTCCGCTCCGCTGCAAGCTGACAGAGGTGCTGTCAGTGGAGCCGTTATCGGGCTGTAATTACGACACCTTTCCCTTTCCATTTGCTGCTGACGGGGCTGGCTGTCAGCGCCAAACCCCTCCTGGCTCGAGCCAGCCGACGGCTTTCGCCAGGGACTTTGAAAGGAAGCGCTCCTCTGATTTTGCAAAAGAAAATTCTCTCTGATGTGGAGATCGATTCCTCAAACTGACACCCCTGTTATTTCCTTACACACCAGCACTGACGAGTACAGGAGAGGGGTGGACATCAGGGATGAGGGCTGGGGCAGATGGGTCAAAACCAGCATGGCTCTGAATCCAGTGCTCTCCTGGAATCCAGGCTTTCCCTGAGACCTTTCTGAACAGTTATTTCAGTTGTTTTCCCACCCTATAAGCTCGTTGCACCAAACACCAGTTTCTCTTCCTCTCTGGCTGTTTTCTGGCTCTATAGTTTTTACCTCTCCAGTATGCGATGGACTTGCCCCAATATACTCCTGTAATCGCCGGATTTGTGAAGAGGGGCCGGTGATAAGAGAAGTGCCCGAGTCAACGATGGCTTCGCAGCCGTGGGAGCAAAATGCCACCCGACCCTGGATCTTTATACTGCAAGTGAAAAACAAAGCATCTTTAAGGAAATGGCATATACACTGTGACTGAAGCAGCATACTATTGCTAGCTAAAGTACCGGAGTACAGACTGAAGTTAAAACTAGCTGCCAAGCTTTGCCAGTCTTAAAAGATAAGAATGTCTTTAGAAGACAAGAAATTAATCAAAGGAAACTGCATGAGGAAGATGTCTTGTCTGTGGACCCACTTTTCTCTCTTGGGCCTCCTACAGCCCTCATCATTTGCCGCCTGCTGATGAATTTGTCTCCACACACAAGGATGTGTCCTCATCCGTTTACACAGCTGGAGGAGGAACGAAGGGACTCTGACTACTTTGACCAAGGTTAATGGGAAGGATGAGAGCAGGACCCGGAGCTGGATTCAGTTCCTGGGTGCCTTAACCTCTTAACTGAATAGTGGTCAGCTTGACCACTGGTGTATCATATCAAAACATATTAACATGCTCCCCCAGAAACCAGCTACCCATGTCACAGCAGATTTAGAGAGCTAATAAACCCCGGTCTCATCCTGGTGAACCCTGACTTTGAGAGGCACAAGGGTAAAACACTGCAGCTGAGTCCTCCTGCATCTGTATCACCAGGTGTTTCTGTCTCTGCAGGTTTTACCCGGGGAGGTAAATTCCACCAGGTATTTCATACATACATACATACTTGTTCAGGTGTATTTGCCAGTAGCTTTTCTCGGTGACCGGGACCCAGTGGATTGAACCTTTGTAGAGAGAATCGTCTATCCCCCCCAGAATCAACTCACCACCATTCTCAGTGTCATCTCCTCTGAAAGCAGAAGACAGGTTAACACAGACACGGGAGTGTGCCAGCATGCACCCATGAGATTACACTTAAAAAGCAAAAGACAAACCACAGCCCTTTCTAAATTCAGATATGGATGGCTGAAAGGGATTATTTCTAAATTATAACTGCATATGTCCCAGCTCAGAGCCTCCAAGCAACCTCTGAGAAGACTTACTGTAGGCTGCCAAGGGCTAAGATAGGCATCAGGAGCAGGTTAAGCCAGTTGCTACTCTCACCTCAGAATAAACACTGGATAAATTGGTGGAGTTACAGCTAGGTCCAGATTAGGGAACAACATGTGGTTACTTGGGTGTAGCATGGCATTTCTGTTCATCTCCATGGGCCAGAAGGAAACCTCTGGCACCTCAGACATGGTGAGTCTGAGCTGGGAGCTTTTCTTTTGTTTATGACCAGCTCCAACAAGAATAACACCCTGTCCAAAAATTCATGGTCCTCCCCATAACAATTTTTCCTTTTCACTCCATATTTTTCAGTGTCAAATTGAAAAAAAAAAAAAAACCCACCAAAAAGCAAGAAATGGGGGAAATTATAGAGTTAAAGCTTTATACATAGTTGTCTCTACCAACAATTAAAATAAATTTACTTCTTTTTTGGCAGTGTCACTTTAAAGACTGACCTTTTCAGATAGAAAGAGAAGACCGGCTCCTCTACCAGCTGCTGGTTCATGATGCTGTCAAACACGGGCAGAGCATTGCCCACTGCTAAGGAGGGGTAGCCCAAGCCCAGCACACCATCAAAGTGGGCAAGGGCAAAGGTTATTCCCGGCTCAAACACCGACTCGCCAAAGTCCTGTCCCTTGATGGAGATGTTACTTATCTGTTTGGTACCAAAAAAAACCCACAATTGAAAGCAAAGACACCATCAATTACAAGAAATTAGCCATGTTTCAGATCCGTATCAACGGATTCATTCAGTTTATAAAGCCTGGATATCTTTGTGCGACTTGCATTGAACGTAGCAGCTGCCCATTTGGTGGGTAGGCTGCACCGATTCCCTTTAATACCTTAATTCTGTGGACGTTTCTTCATAAACCCGGGACGGGACCCAAGGAGAGAAGCAGAAATGCAAAATAAAACCTTAAGGATTTGTCTGGGTAGCCCAAAGCCAGAGCAGCACCCACACTTCTCAATATCTGGCTTGGTAAGACCTCACCCTGCCCTTGCCTAAGCCAGGCAAGGTTTTCCAGGGCAAGGCCAGTATCTAAACTCCCCTGAAAACCTGGCTGAACTGGAGCCGGACCCCCCTTTTTAGGTGGACGCTCACCTGCAGCGTGTCTTTGCCAGCAATGCCCAGAAGCTGTCCCGTGCCGTACTGCAAGGAGAAGGCTTCCCCTCCGTGCTCGTACGAATCCGACAGAAAGGACTTAAATTTCTGGTGCACCCCTACACAAAACAAACGACACCTGCGCACCGAGGGGAGGTCTCGGCCTCGCGCCCCCTCCTCGATGCACAACCGGCCGAGATGCAGGCGAGCCCCTTGGGAAAGGAGAGGTGGCCAAGGTACCCGAAGGCACGAGGAGCATAAGGGAGGGTAACGGTTCTTACTGCATGCTTCGCTGATGCAATAAGCGGAAGGGACCCAAAAATTGGAGGAGCCGGTGTCAAAGACGACGGTGAACCGCTGGGGCGGCGTGCCGACGCTCACAACTCCGTAGTACTGTGCCTGGGGGAGGAACAACCCGGTCAGCCCCGGGCTGCCTCCCGGTCAGCTATTCCTAAGGAAAAAGCAGACTTGGGAGCATCCCGCAAGGCTTTCTCAGGGGATTTGGTGCAATTTCATTTAAACGTAAATGCACATCACAGGGAAGTGCGTCTGGCTCCACGAGTGGCTGCGGGCAGCTGATTTCACTCCAGCTGCGTGTGTAACAGCACGGCATTTTTAAAGCCTTTTAAGCAAACATGCAGTTGGGTTCCCCGTGAAGTCAACAAGCCCTCTTGCACCAGCTTCAGCGGTGGCAAGGTCAACCCCAAGAATAAGCTCTCGCACCACCACGCAGGCTTTCAGGCAGCTCCCTACTGATGTCAGTAAGAAATCAGTGATGCAAAGAGAGCACGACCCGCCTCCGCCGGCCTCAGAGGGCTCCGACCGGTGGCACAAATGCTGTCATATGTGGCTGGGCTTTTTCCTTCATAATTAGCAGCTATTAGCAAGTCAAAAAATGAATTCGGTTGCACAGACTGTATCTGATGTACTGAACAAAGTTCATCCAGAGGATAAAGAAACCGCTGACCATCATCCCTGGATACCAACAGAGGCCGGAGATAATCTGTGAACACGGGAATGCTGGAGTGAAGAGCTTATCCACATCCCGAATGCAAGTGTCTAAGTGCCCCTATCTGGCCCTGGAAGAGCACTTCAGCATTAAGAGACCTATTTTTAGGAAGAGGCATTTCTGGAATTCAAATGCAGATAGAAAAGCAATAGCCAGTGCCAAGCCTTTTGTAGCAATACAAATACTTGAATATGCATCTTCAAGTGCATACTTGTTAATACACTGAATATAGTTTTTGACCCCGGAGTTTAAGGTCTGAATGAGATAATCATGAAAAGGCAAGCAAGCATGCCATTTAAGAGAATATCCAGCTATTCAGCAGGATTTTATTCCTTCCTGTATTAAACAAACCTTTATCGATTAATCTGTGAAGTGAGGCAGCTCAAAGACATATTCATCCAAAAAAAAACCCCAGGAAAACCACACACACACTGCACTGAAACCTCCACAAAACTGTTCCTGGTGCTAGCTGGATGTACTGGGGAAGTGAGTTTTCTTTTGTCATTTTGAGATTTATCCCTCTTTGACAGCTTTAAAGCAGGCCAAAATGTTTCAGTCTCCTTTGTTCTTCACACACATCTCTAGCTCATCTTGACATATTTCTTTATGCCCTCAAGTGTCAGGAAGTTCTTGCTGAATTAATTTGGCTTTCCCTTTCCTTCCCTGTTCAGATGCAGCCTCCACAACATTTCTAGAATTTAGCTTTCCTTTAGATAAGCATAACAGAAGAACCAATCAAAACAGAAAACAGAGACCATCCAAATGGACAAAATGAAAGGAAGGACAGTTTACAAAATGGTTGACCTGCTGACTTGCCTGTCTGAGATCCAATGAAACTCATATTTTTCCTTTTTCAGTTTAGTTGGTAAATTCAGCCAGGTTAGTGTGAGACCCAGGTCAGTCTCCAATATTTAATACACATTAAGCTCAGGAGGTAAAAGCAGAAAAATAAAAACTCTACTCTGGTCTTTGTTATCACTGATTTATAACTCCATGTGATCAGATATGGGGGATTTTTTATAACATGCAAACATGCAAGTTTCTGATAAACAGAATACAGCTGTCACGATTTAACCCCAGCCAGCAGCTAAGCACTGCACAGCTGCTTGCTACTATACCAGCTACTAGGAAGAAAATTAACTCTATCCCAGCCAAAACGAGGACAATATCTAAATGAAGTAATCAGATTCGGCTTCTAAAAACCCAATCCTGAGCCAAGACTGATACTGGCAAACCTTCCACATTTGTTTGGAGACCTACCAAGTCCAATACAGGTCTATACAAAAATAAAACTTGTCACAGGACTATCACTGCTGGACTACATCAGCTTTCTACCCAGGTCCCATGCTAACGTAGATCTATATGTGCTTTATTTTGCAGACTGGTAAACTAATTTTTTTATGATCAAATATTTACAGCGCAGAGCAACGAGCCATCTCAAGCCCTATAATTTCATTGAGAGACTAGACCTGAAATGCGCTGGCGAAAATAATCTGCCTTCAAGAGAACAACGAGTCCTTATGATTGCATTACCAAAACTGTACTTACATTCATGTAATCATACAGCCTTTCTGAAGTGGTTCCTGCTGATAAAGCAATATCTGCAGGGAAACAATGCAGGTACCTCCTGGCAAAAACGTCAGGGTGGTGATTCCTCCAAAATTCCTCTAATTCTCCCTTTTCCTTCAGCTGTTTCTTGATAGATTTGAATCTAATGAGGGGGATTCTACGCAAATAAAATAAACACACAAAAAATTAACTGTTTGTCCTTTCTAGAGCTCTCATATACTCTTTCTTCTTTTAAATGTGTTTCTTTCTTGAGACCCCAGGTAGCAAGAAGCACGGGTCACCCTGGGAAGCCAGCTGAGACGCGCCAGCGATGCTGGGTGTGTTTTCTTACCGTTCCACGGCCACGGTGAACGGGATGTAAACCACAGCCAACAGTATCACCCTCATGGCTCCAAGCAGTTCGGAGTCTAATGACACTCATGTACTCAGAAGTCCCTTTTTTATACCTCGTTGTCAGCAGAGGGCTGTTCGCCAGGTCAATCAATCACAGGAGGTCAGCGCTTTGGCAGAAAACCGATTAATTTGCTCTCAGAGTAACCACTGGATTGTGCAAATAGCGGTGTCCAGCCGAGCTACTAAGGCACAGATAACCAGGGCGCAGGCTAGACCAAAGAGACATTTTACTAACAATCCTTAATGTCATTTACAGAAATATAATACATGGGGTGAGCTTGGCTCCTGTTAGCACAGGAAAGAGGGGGTGGTCCAAGGGCTTGCCTGGTTCGCTCCGAGTAAACTGCTTTTCAAACTCACTTTAGTGACAAGTGGCCCAGAGGTGTCCAACGCAGAGAAAGAGGACATAATATATAACCATTTCCCTTTTATATGGAGACATTTCAGCAGGGCTGAGCAGACAAGACATTTGATAAGGTTGTGACAAGTCATCTCCTAACAACTGAAGTTTAATTCCCTATTTATGGGAGACCTCTGGTCTAAACATAAGTGTGACTGCCACCCCAAAAAATGGCTCTTAAAAGTAAAAGAAAAAGATGACAGGCTGCAACGTACAGTAATAAACAGCCAGTGGTTTTGTACACATTTCAGCAAGACGTGTGGAAGCGCTCGCTTGGATTTATTTTCCTGCAAGTTTTCTGAGGTTAGTGGTTCCCACCCCTGCCTGACACTTAGGTGCAAGTCAAGCCGG
This sequence comes from Haliaeetus albicilla, assembly GCF_947461875.1. Taxonomy (NCBI): domain Eukaryota; kingdom Metazoa; phylum Chordata; class Aves; order Accipitriformes; family Accipitridae; genus Haliaeetus; species Haliaeetus albicilla. Next base: position 14,931,321 of record NC_091510.1, read on the forward strand.
CAGAAAAATAATGGTGTCAGAAAGAGACTCTGATCTGACAGAGAGCAACCCCAAAGCCATTAGCTGCCTGGGAGGAATCTCAGCACCAAGGCTGCAATTTACTTACGAGACTTTTTGAATCTTTGCACGAGGAAATGCGGTGAGCAATTACATACTGCAGCCTAGCATACATTAAAGCTAAATTTGAATAATCAGCCATTTTTGTTCAAAAGTCTACGCTGCAAAAAGAGCAATGACAACTTTTCCCCTGCAATACACCACTTATTTAAAATAAACCGCACACCACATGAAGGTGACCTGGAACTACGTAACCCCCCCAAAAGAGAGCAGATGTGTGAGAGTGCATAACAGAGACTGAACGTCAAGAACATGGAGGAGGCAGGAGTCATCATCCGCTCCAGCAACAATATTCGAGTCAAGAAAAACAGCAGAAAAAAACGAACACACAGCGTCTGAGAGCGAAGAAGGGGTATAAATGCCTGCCATGGACTTTAAATAAATGTAAAGCAAATTATTATCAGCATATACTAAAGAAATTCTTAAAAATTGTTCTTTTAAGTCTCTTCCCTTGCTATGTCAGGCTGATTGAGGAGGGGCATGAGGGTCTTAAAATCAACAAATTTAGAGCTCTATTCATTAGTCCCCTGGATTTTGAAATACATGTTTTGCTTTTTCAAACTTACCTCCAAAATTGTGAAGGCTACACAAATTTGGCAAAGGCTGAGCCTGGTGTCATCACACAGCTCTCTGCAGAGCCTTGGAACTGAAAAAGCCCCAGCATCGCTATTCTAATATTTTGTTTCAAAAAAACAATAAAAATCTCCAAAATGTAACTTTTATATTGATTTCCATTTTATTGTGTTTTTTTTTTTTTTTAATTATCTAGCTCTGAGCAGTGTTCCCCGTTTCTTCTGGACTCAGAGGTTTTACGCAAATTCTCAACAAACAACCACGTTTTCTGTCCCGCAGCCGTCCCAGCCACCGAGCTGCGGGAGCCGGGTGCTGGAAGTGAGACGGGTCAGCAATAGATGCAGTTGTTTGTGAACTTTCAGAAAGCAAAGGCATCCCTCAAGGAGCCCACACGCGCCACCCGACACGCTGCAGAGCAGATGTCGTGCCCTCTGGTAGGGCATCGTCGCTTTGACAAGAGCAAGACAATATCTGTGCTGAGCGCCTTTATCACTTGAACTTTTCCTCAAATGCCACAAATGCTTCTGGGAAGTCATTAATGTTCAGGCTGGAGGGCATCGGGATAACTTTGAAGACATGAAGCGGCTTTCAAAACACCGCCCCGGGTCCACTGAGGGGACTGCCTTTGCCTTAGAGCCTCCACTGAGTCGCTGATTCTCAGAAAGATCAAGATTGTTCATTTTATTGCAAATGTAGCTCTTTTTATTATCCCACCACACAAAGGTTATTTTTTCCCAAATACACTGATCTCACAGCGTGTTCCAGGCAGACATTCATTTAGCCAACAGAGGTACAAAATGCAGCAACAAAAGGTCATCGTGACTTTTTTCGATAAGCTGGAATAATGATTAAACTACAATGCAGAGGATCCCTAAGAAATAGTTGTCTGCAGCTTAAAAGTTTCATTACATAGAAATAATTTAAGTAGAAAAAATATACATATCTGTGTCTACAGATGTAAGGTCTATTGCAAAATTATTTCTCTCCGTATGGTTTATTAAGAAAAACATGCCTAAACTATATTAGTTTATACTCTTACCTAGGCTTTTATGTTGTTCTGATCAGCAGGATATCTGAACAGATTTGTCTAAGGGACATGTCTTTGCCATGGACGTAAATTCATTATTGTTTATGCCAAATGCATTTGTTTTTCCACACCTGTAGCCTACAGTGCCTTAACGGGGCAGGGAGCCTTGCTTTTCCAAGATGCCACAGCTGCTTAGAAACAGAAACAAATACAAACACCTGCTGAGGGCTATAGGAATAATTTCTTAAAAGTCAGATCACATTCCAGGGTAACTGCTTGGAGAAGGATGCCCTGTGAAATCCAGGAATGACACATTCCCCACAGTGGCCCTCTGACAGGACACGTAGTGTTAAAGCAGTAAAGTGGAAACTCCGAGATGCTCGCCCAGTGCGAACCAGCTCTTGCTGCTGGGATGCTACGCCCAGCACGTCCCCTCTTCTGTCACCAGAGAGAGTATTTTCAGCACCTCTCTTCCACAGCACGGCCACGGATGACTGCGACGTATCTTTGTTCTCCAGGCTTGACACTCTGCCCAGCTTCTCCATCCAAAACTTGTTTCAGGGCACTCAGGTCGCGGCACTTGCTGTTCTCCATCCTGCTGCGATACTGGTTCCCAGATGCCCTCTCTGTTGTTCTCCTTCCCTGGGAAACCCTCTATACTTTTCATAGCATCACTGCTGCATGGCACAGCCACTTGCAGGGAAAAGGCTAGTAAACATCCTATAGCTGATACACAATTGATAGCTAAGAGCTGCTTTACGTTTGAAAGCAAGCGATGGTAGAGAGCTCTCTAATACCAGATTTGACCAGAGATCCAGGGGCCACCTTAACTGCTCGATACTGCCTTTTTCTCAATCTTCTGTTTGCTCTGCCTTTTGTTTTCCCAAGAATACGTGGCTCTCGGCAATCACGTATTTTGGTTGTGTAGCACCTAATGCCCCGAAACCGACTGCAGATTGTCTGAAGAAAGTATCCTCCCTAAATTATGGTAAGTGTGGAAAATGACAGCAGTGACCTGTAGATACCAAAGTAGAGAGCCAGCTGCCAGAGAGGCTATTTCACCTTAAAACACTCTCCCAGCTTTCACACCCAAAGATCAAGGTAGAGCCATGGCCAGCACACAGGTAGGACAATCTCCAAAAAAACTTAAAACAGCAGCAAGAAGTCGAAGTACGCAGAGGTGCCTACACATGGGAAGGCTTCTCCTAGAAATGAGGCACTCCTGACCTCAATAGCAAGGGACCTTGCTGAGAGGAGGAGGGGAACAGTTTATACTGTCACATCTAAATAGTCATAATTTTTAACATCGTATTTATCTCACTCATAACAAGTGAGAATCTTAATGGAATTAAATCCGTGGCAGTTTCTTGACAGGTTTTGGTACAGACATGGGAACTGCAGTAGCACGGCTGGAAGGCGGCTGGAGAACAGCCGTGGCAGGTTGTGATAGTGAGCATATTAAATGGGGATCCAGACAAGCAGCAAAACATAATGTAATGAAAAAGGCCCTACACAGTCAAGAGTGCCAGAGGCTATAGTAAACACCATTAAATTAGAAACATAAATAGTAGAACAGCTCAAGATAGCAGTTTGCCAAGTATTTGTGTTAAAGCTTTAAGATAAGTACTGGGTGGCAAGTTACACTCTGAAATTATGTATTTGGCACGTTGCAAAGTAAATCCCTAAAAGTGCCACTTGTCTGGAAAGTCAGTCAAGTCTTGACAGGTATTTTAAACAACAATTCAATTACAACCGACGTTTCCGATGAAAGTTTCATGAAAGCTAAACATCGGAGTTTAAAACTTTGGTTTTCTGCAGTGTTTACTTTCCCAAGCGAATCCCCGCAGCCAGCACAGCTGGAGCAAGAGGTGAGGGGCTGGAGCATCGGGGCGATGGTTTGGGGCAAAATCAGAGAACATTTACAGTGTGCGGGAAGAGGCAAGAAGGAATGTTTTCGGGGAGGGCCAAGTGGGACTGTGGGCGAGAGAAGGAGACCTGCACTCTGGGTCGTCCTGTCCGTAATCCCCGTCACCAAACACTCACTCGGTTATCAGAAACATTTCAGAGCCCTTGAGATTAATGGCTGGTGCCATGTAAACAGAGCCTTATATTGGGAAGACAGAGTTACCGGCAGGCCAGTGCACAGCAGGAGAAGACCAAGGCGGGCCCCTGTCCCTTGCAGTCCTGGCGATCCCCGGACAAAGAAAGTCCCAGGATGGGCAACAGTCTGAAAGCCATAGTTGCTTTTGTGCCCTCCAACGAGTGCCAGAAGTACCTCCTGGAAGACCTAGAAGAGATGCCAGTGGATAAAACGGTGGATCTGAGCAGCAGGCAGCTGAGGCGGCTGCCTCTGCACATTTGCTCTTTTCGGGAACTGGTCAAGCTGTACCTGAGCGACAACAACCTGAACCATCTGCCCCCCGAGCTGGAGCAGCTGCAAAACCTGCAGATCCTGGCGCTGGACTTCAACAACTTCAAAGCGCTGCCCCTGGTCGTGTGCACCCTGAAGCAGCTCTGCATCCTCTACCTGGGCAATAACAAGCTCTGCAGCCTGCCCCTCGAGCTCCGGCTCCTGCAGAACCTCAAGACCCTCTGGATCGAGTCCAACTGCCTGCAGCGCCTGCCCGAGGTGGTGTGCGAGCTCAGCCTGCTCAAGACCCTGCACGCTGGCTCCAACGCGCTGCGCACGCTCCCTGCCCAGCTGCGGTGCCTGCAGGAGCTGCGCACCATCTGGCTGTCGGGCAACCTGCTGTCCGAGTTCCCCCCCGTCCTGCTGGACATGCCTTTTCTGGAGGTGATCGACGTGGATCGTAATTCCATCCGGTTCTTTCCCAGCCTGGCTCACCTCCCCGGCCTGAAGCTGGTGATCTACGATCACAACCCCTGCAGGAATGCACCCAAAGTGGCCAAAGGGGTGCGCAGGGTGGGGAGGTGGTCTGAGGAGACCCCCGAACCCCGCAAGCGGTCCGGGGCAGTGATAGAAATCACGCTCGATGAGAAACCGTCGCCACCTCTTGCCTCCAAGCCTGAGCCAGAAGCCGAGCCCTGCTGATGCTCAGCTGCCCGCTCAGGCAACACTCACCCCACCACCCAACCTCTACTTCTCCCTTCCTTGCTGGTGTCCAGGGAGCACCACATCGCCTGGCTAGTCTTCAGGAGTAGGTGCACCAGCTTAGAGCTAGGAGACGGCGAAATTCTTGTGTACAGACACCCCCTTTTGCACAGCAGCCAACACTCTCTCTAGAGGAAAGACTTCTTCCCTTTCCCTCTCCTCCCATGCGAGGACGACTCACAGTTCACAGCAGAGATGAAGACACAGTTAAGACGTTTTCCGTGGGTGGATTGTACAGAGCACGTACGGACTCGCTGCTCTTCACTCATGGTCTCTCCCTTCTCCCTTCCACCTTGCTGAGGTGTCCAAGCTCAGCTGGAAGCCGCTGTTCAAGGTGATCGCTGCTGAGAGTCACAGCTCTAAAGTAACTCACAGCATTTGTCTCAAATGACTTCTCCGAAACGCAGCAACAGCATGAAGTTTCCCCTGCCTGCTGAGTGGGAAGGGGTAGCAGAACCCCGGGTGCGCTATCAAGGAAACAGTGCGTACATACCAAGGAGCTCTCCTCTTACCGCTGCTGCCTTCCTCCTGGACAATTCGTGACCACTCTTGTTTTGTTATTGCCAAGCACCATTTTAAATGATGGTGAGGAAGGCTAGAGGCTTTGCTGCTAGCTTTGATGTGAGCGACAACGCTGCCTGTAAGGGCAGCTGTACACGCCAAGTTTTCATGCAGTAGCAAAGAAGAAAATCAAAGCCTGTCTAAAAGGGAAAAACCACGAAATTTGCAAAGGTAAGCCTGCATGAATAAAACCCAGGGCTGGGAGCCTCCTGCTGCAGGCTTGCACAGAATTTGAAGCCGAGGCAAACTTTACTCAGTTGACTTCAGCTGGGTGTTTCTCCAGCTTGCAACTCGGACTGGTTCAGATCCCCTTCAAAACGCACTGAACTCTTTTCATAAAGTATGTTTTGCTTTATAATTGTATAACACAGAAATCTGGCTCAAAATGACAGTTTTAGCTTTTGATTCCATAGCACAGATCGTTGAGTTTGGTAAAAGACAGCTTTTTTTAAAAAGGGTGGGGAGCCCTTGGTGGTGCAGAACAGCCACTTCCCTCTCTGCCTCACTTGTCAAGTGGAACTGTCTCACCAGCGCAGCCTGCAGAAGTGCCAGTTGACTTCCCAGAAAAGGTTTGATTCAATGCCAGTTCGTGACTGCTTAGTGTCATTTACATGCTTGAAAAATTATCTGGAAATACATAGACTCTGCTAGCACTTGCTGTCTTGTTACATGAAGTCTGAATTTGGATCTGGCTGGCACCCATGTAGCGTCCTTACTAGTCATTAAATAAAGTATACTAGCATCTTGCTGAGTTAAATCATCCTGCTTTGGAATTAACTGAATTCTCTTTCCAAATTCTTTGTCAAACCTTGTTTCAACAAACTATTTCTTCCTACAGAAGAAAATTATTCAGCAGGACAAGAGTTCAGGGTTTTTTTTAACATCCAAGTTCAATGTTTTATTTCCTATGGAACTGACCTGGTACTTTATTTACTTGAGGGGGTGGGGAAGAAGGTGCTTTCACCTGCTTGCCAATGGTTTGGATTTAACACAGCACTCTTTACACAGCATTGTCACTTTTGGAGATCTGAAGAGTCTGCTTGGAGAGTTTGGAGGAGTGCTCTGTAAGCAGATTCTCTTCATTTCAGGAAACCTAAGGGAGAAAAACATTTGCACAGATACTTTCTTGATTTCACATTAATCTTCCTGCTTTGGCAGACTTCCCCCGGTGTTTGCCAAGGTGCTGCATTATACTTGCAAGGGCCCAAAGGGTCACAACACCCAGCTGGCACCTCTCTTCAGGCTCCCACAGAGACAGTGCCTCCGCTTGTCTCTGCTTACAGTCATCAAGAATCTGCATGAAGACTGCTGCAGGCATCACAGACTTCCTTACGACCTGAGCATAAAGAAACTGGTCCAATTAAGATGTTGCCTTTGCAGCAACTACTGGAATAGGAAAGAGAATATAAAGATAGGCTACAACAGACATGAAAGGGGGGAAAAAAGAAATAAAGGGAACACGATGCAGCCTGGCACATTTTCCACTAACTGCCCTCTATTATAAGTGTTTGTAAAGTCAGCCCGAGTCCAGTCCTTTACAGCCAAACACACAGACTGTTTGGTCCAGGATGTTGGTATCTCTCCCAAACTGCGCCTTCCTCTCAACTCCCCTCAGCAGAACTCCTATCTACATAAAATTTGTGGTGTAAAAAGCTGTATAAAGTCCCTTCAGTGGTAGTTCTAGGCACTGACTAAGGTTCCTCTTCAGCTTTTTCTTTTCCTTTCATCATCAGAAAAAAATTAGTAATCCTCCTGTATCACTAGGAAAGGCTAACATGTAACTTCAGAGCCTATTTCTAGGATCCCAACTCAAAACCTATACAGCCAGGACTGGAATAAACCACTCACACTAAACACACCATGTCAATCTGAACGAGCAAGCTACAAAGGCTTGAAAGGTCATCCTTCACGCTGACTGCCGGGGCACGGCTGGAAGCATCTGAGGACTGAGGATGTGCACCGCAGCTTTTCTAATGAAACTGGTTCTACACAAAAACAAATACAACTCTGATGAATGTGAACTTTTTTTTTTTTTATTTCTGTGTATTTTAAGTGGAACCTGGAGAGGAACAGAAGGAATAGGGTTGTATAAAACCCGTTTTACTTGAAAGTGAATTCTTCCCCACAACACATATAAACTGAAATAAGTTAAAACCAACTGAAGACAGTTATTTCATGCCACTGATGGAGATCTGCTCGTGTCAAGCTTCTGTTCCATAACCTCACAAGAACTAGATCATTGAAGAAAATTACTAGGCGAGATCTGGTCCACACATCCTCAGGTACTGAAGAAAATTTAACATGGGCGATGGTCTGGTACGCGTTTTCTGGGAAGAAAAAGAAAAATGAGAAAATTTCCCCCCATGCTGATGTCCACCAGTCTCCCCACCTGCCCTTATTTTTAATTTTTAGCTGGTATTTTGTGTTCAGTGCTAGCTTTATCTCACAGCACAAAAAGCAGTATCATCCCAAAGCTAATACACAACCGCTGACCACAGTTAAAAAACCCCTGTGATTCACAAAACAGTGCAAACTACCTGGTAGCAGGCACGCATGAAATAACCTGCCTACAAGTGGCATTTCTTCTCAAACTTTTTAAACAAACATGTTTTTCTTTTAACTGTAGATTCTACTTCAGAAGCAGCTGGGCATTTCACTACAATTCTTGCCAAAAGAAAAAAAAAAAAAGCAGCATGATCCCCTACATTTTGGTCAGCCACTTCTGCAGATGCTTTAGTACTAGATATGGCACATGAGTAGCTGGTGACCTAAGATTAACTCGGCTTTGCTCAGACGCACTAATTTAAGCACACTGACAGCTCTAAAGGCCTGTTCATACTGCTAATGCAAAAAAATCACGTAACATGAACATTAGCATGTCATATGTCAGTCTTCATTTCAAATAAATATTTTTAGAACAAGATTTTTCTGCAGTTACTCTTCCACAGAAGGAGGTTACTTTGTACTACTGTAACTGACCACATAGATACTCAGATCATACCTTGGTGCTGCTTTAATGATGTCATCTACACGAAGAATCATTTCTGCTGCTTCAGCTGCACTCAGCAAAACTTGTCTCTTGACTTGGAAACTTTCTGTTACTCCCAAAACTGCCATGTCTCCAATGATACCCTCTTTCATATCTGGAAGAAGAGACACATTAAGAGGTTGTTTGGTTTTTTTTAAATTGGGGGGCGAGGGGGTGGTGGTTTAAAGAAATTACAAGAAGCTGGCAGTATGGTAACTTAGCTGCTCAAATGAACCATATTGATAGTAAAGGAAGTATTAAATAAAGTCTTTCACTTCAAGGCTCCCGATTTAAGCCTAACATGTTGCAATTACATACAAAAAATTAATGATGAAAACTTTATACACTGGGAAGAGGAGACAAGATCCCAACAGGACTCTCAGCACTATTTCCTTAGGTATATCAACTTCAGATTTCTTCTCCACAACTTTTTTTAAGGGTTGGGTTGGTTTTTTTTTTGGGGGGGGGGGGCGGTGTTTGGTTGTATTGGGTTTTTGTTTGTTTGTTTTTAAATCAATGCCTTTCTTTCTAAGCTTCATATAACTAGACTCATTGTAAGTAAGGGAAGTGTTTTTTACAGGTGGAAACCATCCCCTTCAAAAACAAAGCTTTTCACTCTGTTGTGAAAATCCTGGTAGAATGATAAAGGAAATAGAACGTAGGCATACAGTGTTACATGCAAAGCAAACAGAAATCAGCGTACTCAGTTCTTCCAGCTACCAGTGACAAACAGATGTGACCAAGTTTAATAAGCCTAATCACCCTCCCAAACAGCAATCCAACAACAGAAGTAATATTAAGCCCCTTACCAAGTCCGTAAGTAGTCTTCCCTTCACTGTGAGCAGCTCTCAGCTGAGCAACCAAATCTGCACTGTCATAGCCAGCATTATCAGCTATTATTGTTGGGATCTAAGGGGATAAACACAGGTTGTCTTTAATTAATGCAGGGATTGATCCCTAGTAAACATGGAACATACTTCGGTATTACTAGTTTACTATTCAGTTTCAAGAAGAGGAAGTTTCAAACACATCGGAAAAAGAAAAAATCTAACTACCTTTCTAAGGATTTTGTTTAAGACTCTGTTCTAAGAGAGTAGCTGAGAGGACAGAAGTGTGTTAGCTGATTTGTTGGTTCATTTTACACAGGCAGAAAGAAATCTGTCTCTTTCTTAGCATTTCAGACTACAACTGGAGAAACAGTTTCATTTTAAGAACATAAGCTTGCTGGTAAGCATTAACCACCAGATCATTCTGTTCACTATTTAAGTGACAGCAGTGCAAACTGCTTGTGCTGACTGAAGAGGTAATGCCAAGTCTTACCATGCTCTTTAATTTAATTTTCTTGGGAGAAATGTTTTACTATGGTCTTTCATTTCCTAAGAAAGGTTTTCCCTAATTTAAATTACAGAAAGGCAATTCTTCTCAAATTGACAGTCTGTTACCACAATACTACTCTATAAATGTTTCTTGTGATACTAAGTTGCAATCTCCAATGCAAGTCTAGAAAATTCTAGACAGTACTAGAGCACAAATACAATCAAATAGCACTAGAGTATCAATAGAACAGAATAGTTGCTCTCTTCTAAATCAGTTGTCAGCTGAATAAGGCAAGATTTTTATGGGCTATTTCTGCTGCACTTTTAACCTTGCAGGTAACAGGAGCAAGAACCAGTTAGAAGAGGGCTAGCATATGAACATCAGAATTCTGTAACATGCAGAATTATTAAAAACACCACTACTTTTTTCCTAAGAGAGAAAACAGTAACTTCTTCCCCTTTCTTCATCCAAGATGTGTTGCTAAATTTTACTTTTTTACTTTTAGAAAACCAAACCTTTGACAGAAAAGCAACTATCTGATGCCAGAAGCTAGTAAACTTAGTGAAACATCATGTCTATTAATCCAGCAATCTGATTAAACAAACTTACCATTCGTAAAGCCTTAGCAAAGGACTCCATTGCAACAGACTCTTTGCCAGGTGTTCTGATGGCAAGTTCTGCAACAGCGTTAGCCATCAGCATCTCTGAACAACCTATTCGTTGGAGACACACAGATGTTTTATATCTGACTTGAACAGTAATACAAAATGTGTATCGCGTACAAAGTACAAAGAATCTAATATTCACCTCCACCATACACAGTTCTAGTGTCCTTCACGGTCTGGGCAAGAACACAAAGAGCATCATGCAAAGACCTCTCCGCTTCATCTAGAATCTGCTGTGTTGCTCCACGCAAAACTATGGTGCAAGCTTCACCTAAAAAGTGCAAATATGAACAGATTAAAAAAACAAACCAAAGACAAAAAAAGAGGCTATAACAAAGTATTTGTAATGGTTTTGCTATCACTGCAGTCAAGTTTTACATAGATCAGTTGGGGGGGGTGACAGGAAGAAAGCATGATGACATTTCACAGGTAGAATGAAATGATGTACACTATACTATTGCTTTTATTAGTGAGCTGTTCCACACCACCTTATTTAATTTTATAAAAAAAGAATGTTATCTCAAAACTACCCCTCAGAAATTTACAGTATTGGCATTTACTAGAACAAGCACTCAAGTTCTTTAAGTATGACATGTTGCTACTATTCTTGTCAATTTAACCTCCCAAAGGAGAAATTTTGGTTCCTACCCTTACAAATGTTTATGTTCATTTACTTAACATTAAACACACGTGACTTCAACCATGAATGTACATCTTTGCAGGATTTTTACTGAAGAGCAAGGCTTTAATAAAAATCGTTACATGAATTGTTACAAAATTCCTACGCCATCCTGGTAACTCAAAAGCATTAGCAGGGGATTAACACAAATGTTACAACATGCCATTAGTGGTAAAACACTTACCCATTGCCACTCCAGAGAAATGAATAAGTTTATCTTCTCCAATCATGACCTCTTCAATAAGCTTGCAGCTTCCTAGTTTTACTAGCTCAGGGTGATCAAAAGTTGATGCAATTTCACCACCTGTAAATGTAAGATCACACAAAAGTCAAAGAGCTCACAATGAAAGCATCCATTCAGGCAAGGTCTAACCAAAGGGGGAGAAAAAAATTTAAAAAAAAAAATTTTCACGATTGCCCAAAAATGAATTTAAATTAACAATACTGATAAGCCAAATTTTTCCACTGTCAGCATATGGCACCAGAAACCTTCCACTGATGTTGACAAGTCCTTAAAACACTAATATTTTGTTTCATATCACAAGAACTACAATAGCTGTAACGCTTTTGAGCTCTGTCTGGGTAAGAGACTAAATGTCGATATTTGCCAAAACTAAAACGTCAATCTGTTTAAAATTTCAATAGTATTTACTGATGAAGTATTTGTAAAGTACTATATCAAGTTTGCTATGTTTTTAAAGTTGAGCTTGTGCCAGTATTCATTTTGCCTGCCCGATGATGGCTGAGAACCACTGGCCACCACTCTCCTGAATCGCAAGTCTCATGCCATGTCACAGTGGCACTATTGTGCATTTATTGTAAACTCCCATACTGTAAACAAAACAGATACTACAAAGACCAAAATGTCTCTGAATGGAATATTGTTCTAGTAATTTGATATTCCCATTAGAAAACCATTTACATATCTTCACTCCCAGTGTATGCTCGATTATTCCACATTAGCTTGCAGCACTACTGTAGTTGTAGGGGTACAAGAAAAGACAAGATTTGTAGTAAAGAGTTTGTGCTTACTAAAAGCTTGTCTATTTTTTTCAGCTATACTATTTGATCCAGTGTGGTCTGATATGGTTCACTTGCTCTGCCTACAAAATTTGCTTTGAATTTGTTCCAGAACATAAGCAGTATTGCTCTCAATCAAGCATTTACCCGTGTCAATGTGCCTACAGACAGTTGTACACAATTGCTACTGCGGTTTTACAAAGCTAAACACATCAGTATCTTTTCCTCTCTCCCTCAAAGCAAATTCTCCATTCTCCTGATCAATTTCACAATTAACTTTTTATGATGTTCCAGTTAACTATCTCTAACTTCAGCAATGAGAATCATCTGTGGCATTCCAGATGTTTCATTTTCCTTAGTTACTAGAGTCACATTTACACTGACCACTACTGAAAATATCCAGGTTGTTCATGTCATCTGAGATCCACCTCAAGTCGATGACTCAGGCCCACATTTTTAACAAAGGATGACTCTCTAAGTCTTCTCTATTATTACAATCAAACAACAGCCATTTATAACAAGATGGTATTAACTAACTTGTGGATTCATCATCTTATTCTTCCTATTGCTAAGTTTCATCCTTTCCCTAGAAAACAAACACTTCAAAAGTTTATCAAGCAGGGACTTAACTGAAAATATTTCTGAAACATGAAAGAAAATTACTAACTGGCACTAACTGGCTAAATTATATTCCACAGTTAATATTATGATCCTTTATTCACAGCTGCTAGAGAAAATAAAGTATGTTTAAATCATTATGCAGGGAGGATTCAGAATCAGAACAGACATTTTACATGCAAAGTATAAGACAATGAAGATAGAAACTGAGTTACCTGCTTCTGAAAAAATACTGACAGTTATATAGCAGTTGATAAATCAACAAAGTAATTTCAAAGTTTCTTATGGCCAATTTCATAAGGTCCTCCATATACTTTTGTATTTAAGTACTGTAAAATAAAGTTTATTTGGAGTACTTTTCACATTCGCAGATCTGCTTAATAGTAAAAAGTACAAACTAGGTGATCAAGCATTAACATTTACTGAAGATCAAATAATGCGACTCTCCAAGTTTCATATAACAAGGTACTCTACATACCTGTAACAAGAGCCAGACGTTCTACACCAGCAAAGTCAGCATGTTCAATAGCCATGACGCCAGCAGCTCCAAAGAGCTGTTCAGGGTAGTTGTAGATCAACTGTCTGCAATTAAAACACAGGCACATCTTCCCATTACACACAGAACAAACCTTTTAAAATACCAGAGTAACAAAGGACACCTAATTCTCAGTAGCATGGATATGCAACAAGATTTCTGAAAGCTACAAAAGCAGTCAATATGTGAGGCCCCTGCCACACACAGAATGTTACACCACACAGAAGCAAATGCAGTGACAGGGAAACATACAAAGCTGAAAAAAACATAAAAAACTCAAACTACAATAGCTCTTTGCAATACCCTTCCCCTGAAGGCACACTATCAACGCACAAGGACTCATATGCTTTAAATTCTAAGTCCTTTGATTCTAAGCACCTGCTGGGCACTTAACTGCCTAGTCCAGCAGAGTGCACTAAAACCACATGTGAAATAACATCTCTAATTCCTTCACCAATACAAAATCCAAACAGCAGACAACTTTATGGGAACAATCAATGGCCAGTCTCGTAACGTATACAAATAGCAGACCACAGAGATGAGTGTACGTGCTCCCTTGTTAATATGTAAGCCACTCTCTAGAATGAAGTGGTCATCTAAAGCTAAACGGTCAGTGAATGGTCATTCAGGAGTGCTACGCCAAACTAATTTTCCCTTCCAAACTAGAGACTGAGTGTTATAGAGATTCAGCAGGAGCTGGGAGATGCCATCTCTGTCAAAAAAGATGTTTCTAATCTACCTTCAAAAAAGACAATTGGCACTGCTGGGTATGCGCAGAGGAGATTCTTCCTACTCTGGATCCATATAACCTTGACTCCTGTCAAGCATCTCCTCAGTGGTATTTAACTGGCCAACACTTACAGTATCAGACGTGAAGCAGATCTACAGTATGCCTATAAGCAGAAGTCAATTTTATCAGGCAACAAGTCTGAAAGTCAAGAGTCAACCTAACTGGAATACCACTAGCCTGGCTACCGTGACTGACTGCTACCTGAGCTTCCTTAGGGCAACTACCTGTGTTACAAGCACACTGGATAGCAGTGATGGAGTTAAGGATTTTTTTTTTTGCGCACTTCAAAGGATTCTTCCATCTATTTGCCAACAGGACTCCTGACTCTATTTGTACCACGTCCACTGGACAAAGTACTCATTCTGCCTACACTAGAACATAACTTATGTGAAACATGACATAGATGGAGGGACTATGAGATTCATTAGTCTGTCAGCGGTCCTTACAGACGTTTAACCCAAATTTTGAAGGCGAGTTCTAAGATGGACTATGTCCTGAAAGAGTAAATCTTTGCTACTGCGGAAAACAGTGCTACTCTTACAACTCCTATCCTTTGGTGTAGTACTAGCTAATCAGCTTTCCGGTAGGCTACATGATGCGCTGAACCACCAGGCGTCAAGCTGCTCGTACGTATGGCGGTTTCACTCAAATGAGAATTACTGAAAGGCAGAAGCATTTTTCATCATTAAAAAACTGAATGCTTTTTTTGCCCTGTGACAATTCAAGAGAGAAGCACATGCTAACAAAAATAAGTAACTTAGATTGTGACATCTCTTAAATGAAAATGGTATTCTCTCATACTTTCAGAGATGTGTATTAAAAGGTTCAGGACAGGGAGCACAGAGGTCTTTCAAACACTCTTGAATTTGGAGCAGTACTCCAGCATCAGCTTTTTAATGCAGGAAAAAGCATAGCTGGTTCAATCTGAACTAAATGCATTAAGCAGCACAGACTCTTTCAGCACTTATTTCCTCCCAAAAGCAGGAATATGGATATGGACAATGCTGCTGGTATTCATAACTAAATAAATCTGTTAGTATAAAAGCACAGTGACATTGCTTCAACTGGACTGAAACATGGATTCCTGATTAAGTAACATCACTTCTTCCTCTTTAAAATAAAAAACCAAAACGGGGTGGGGAGGGGGGCATGGTGCACAAGGGGAAGCACAGAAAAAAACATCGGCCGCGCTGAAGTGAATAAATCAAGCATTAAGAAGGATCATCTAACTTTACAGATACAAGCCTAAATTATGTCCTTCACACTCACAATATTCAAATCTTGCTATTTTCTAACTGCACTATAAACTCTACCCCTTTTTCCCAGAAAATACATACCTGTTAATAAAGCAGTTTATTCCATGCTTAAGAATACGCTCTACCTTCTCCTTCATTTTTTCTTTTTCTGCCTGTTCTATTTCTGCTACTTTTGCTGTAGAGTCCACTCTAACCCGAGAGCCAAATATCTAAATCAAAGAAAATGAAGAGCTCAGTCTAAAAAGGAATTCCATTTACAAAAATATCGTTTCACAACAGTAGTTCTGTCACATACCTTAATCTTGTCTGTATCCATACCAGTATTTGCAATAAGAATCTTTGCATTTTCAATTCTTTTTGGCTGATTTACACCAATCTTCTTGTCGAGTAAAAAGCCTGTAGTAACAGAAAGGTCTTGTAAGACTTCATATTAAAAAAGGAGAACAATCCATTTCCATTATTACAAAAACTCCTATTTATTATTCAATTTAATAATAACATAGCAATGTTTCCTAGGACCAATTTGTACAGAGATGTGTAACTTTTAACAGTTTTGTTTCCCAAGCGCACTTACAGCCAATGTACAAAGACTTACCTTCATCCAAGTAGGAATCAGCCAAACTTCCACCCAGTTTCTTAATGACATGGATAGCCTCCAAATTGCCAGAGCCTTTCAACCTAAGAACAGCTTCTACAGCCAGTTTGACAAAGTGATCTTTATGATGAGTAAGTAATTTTGATGAAAGAGTCGTTCCCGCAATGTTCATCAAGTCTTCACGGAACTTCACTTCATCATCACTAAAATAAAGTCAGTACAGTTAAAATGGAAGGTCTGAAATCCTTAACTATCATTAACCTACCACTGTGAGTCTCTCCCCGCTTCTTCTAGCCTTTATCTGTGTGTACCATGTTCCATTTTGAGGAATGCTAACTACACAAAATCCCTCCAGCATCCCAGAATACAACCTTCTATTTGAAATACAAGCTCAATTAGGAGAACCTTTGCATTCAGCTTTAGAAAGCCTGTGCTCTCAAAGCGTCAGGTAAAGAAAATAGTCACATTTAAAATCAGAGTATGAAATCTGAAATAATAGCTCAGATTTTTGTTCTAGGGAGCAACTTATTGCTCATATTTTGTTTATGCACACCATAAGTAATTTTAAATAATTTCATAAAGCTTCTGCAGTTCATCTAAAGAAAATGCAGTCTTTTTTTTCTCAACTGTTAAAAATCATAAATTCAGCCTTTACACTACTTAAAAGAGAGCGAAGAATTTCCCAGTCATGTATAATTCTCACTGATGTTTTAAACTTGACTGGCTTATAATGAGTTACAGCACATGTACATTACTAACCCATGATCCACAGCCGCTTTCAAAAGTGCCTCTCTTGAAGCTTTTGTGGCTGCTCTCCAGCCTGCAATGATGGTCTGAGGATGAATCTTCTTTGAAATCAGTAACTCTGCCTCCTATTTAAATGAAATTAATGATTAGTTTTTTCCCCAAGGTACTTTTACACTAACTAGGAAAGACACTTCCAAGTAATCAGAAAATTCTGAATGGCAGTAAAAGCTAGAAAGCTCTGACAATGAAATGAAAGTCATCCTACTGGCAGCTTTTTCTTCCAATCTAGGCAAATATGATTTGCCCTTGGAATATTGTCAGGAAATTTTGATTAATTAAAAAAAACCAACAACCTAACTCTAACAGGAATAGCAACCAGACATATAGTTCAAAATAGCAATCTTTCACTTCCTGTTTCTGTTCACTTATAGCTGCAACTTAAAAGTGTAGTTGGAACAAAAAAATCTCCAAACTCCCTTTTTGCAAGGAACTTGGCAAGCTGATGGATCATTTCTCAGATGCTCTTGATCACAGTTCCTGGACCTGAGATGATTAGATTTACTGGCACAGCTTTGCTAAGAAGAGTTCCTCACTTCTGAAGTCTCTTTTATAGTAATTTCAGATTTAGAGTTTGGCAGTGTAAACTCTGTATACAGAGTTTAAATGAACAGTATGAATTCAGGTCTTGTGCACACAAGAAGAGAATTTAACATGCCTTGGGTTTTTTTCTCATTAATGTTATGAAAAGGATTTCAGAGGACTGAACCTCACAACTAAGCAGTGCTACATGCTTCCCAGTGCAACATCCAGGAATTGACCTATGACAGAGTGATACTTCTCCAATTCACTTGCAAAATGAAGTCAGAGAAAATAATTTTCTAAAATGTACCAAATTAAAATACTTGTGAACTTATAAATAATAAAATAAGGAATATAACTTAAAATTTAAAAAAAAAAAAAAATAAAAAAGAAAAATTGATGCCTGTCGTGGTTTAAACCCAGCCAGCAACTAAGCACCATGCAGCTGCTCACTCACTTTCCCCTGCCCCAGTGGGATGGGGGAGACAATTGGAAGGAAAAAGGTAAAACTCATGGGTTGAGATAAGAAGAATGTAATAGAAGAGAAAGGAAGAAACTAATAATGATAATAATAACAATAATAAAATGACAATAATAATACAAGGATTGGAATATACAAAACAAGTGATGCACAATGCAATTGCTCACCACTTGCCAACCGATGCCCAGTTAGTCCCCAAGCAGCGATCCCCCCCTAGGCCAACCCTCTCCCAGTTTATATACTGGACATGACGTCACATGGTATGGAATACCCCTGTGGCCAGTTGGGGTCAGCTGTCCTGGCTGTGTCCCCTCCCAACTCCTTGTGCCCCTCCAGCCGTCTTGCTGGCTGGGCATGAGAAGCTGAAAAACCCTTGACTTGGTATAAACACGACTGAGCAACATCTGAAAACATCAGTGTGTTATCAACATTCTTCTCCTACTGAACCCAAAACATAACACTGTACAAGCTACTAGAAAGAAAATTGACTCTATCCCAGCCGAAACCAGGACAATGACACAGTATTCTAAGGGTTTGTGGGTTTTGCCCTATCAATTTCAACAGCAAGGGAGCTAGGTATCCCTATATTTTGGGAGCCCTCTTCATAAACATCAAAGAACACATCCCCTATTGATATCACAGGAGTACATTGCCAAATAAAAACACATCTGAAAATCTGTAATACGTCACCCTCAGTAATTCAGCGGCCAACACTGTGACAGACGTAGTTCCATCACCAACTTCATCATCTTGAACCTTTGACATATCTAAAAAAAGAAGCCACTGCATTAATGTTTTGATTCAAAATACCATGCTCACCGATACCAGCTTTACATAAAAGTATTCTTCTCTCACATTAGTTTGGAGAAGAAAAAAAGAATCTTACTCCTCAATACTTTAAAGAGATCACTCTTTAAGCCACAGAAAAACCCGAGATGCAAATCAAATTCAGCATCCTTCAAATTCCTGCTCTTCATTTGCAACCTAGACACCAGTTCCAGTCTGGAGATGGTCAAGAGCTACTCCTCTCTCTCCTCATTCCTGAAGATGGCCATCAACAGGAAATAGGGCCAGATAGAAACTCTAACCTATACACACAGGATCACAAAATATAATAATGAAGTACGCCCCATAAACTGTTGATAAACAAGGATCCAGCAAACATGAAATCATCAAGAAACTTGACACCAAATTGTTCAGGGTCCTGCTTGTCACTAGAACCGGGCCATTTCCACACTAAGACAGTTGATCGCAAAAGTAAACTCTGTCCAGAGTACAATGTTGACTAAGTGATAAAAAGAGATATAAATCAGGGAGAACCAGAGAGAACCTCTCTACCCCAGCAGATTTCTGTTCCGAATTTTCCCAGTGAAAGAAGAAGGGCACATAGCTGTCTTTTTTGTCCCTTTTGACTCCTGGGACAAACCAGGGTTGAGGGAAAACGAGGAGACATCAGAACAGTTTTGCAAGAGCAGCATATACCTCAATTTTACTTTGGCAGAGTTCCATAACTCCTGCAACACCTTGGCCTCCTTACTTCAGGAATTCTGCTCCCCCTCCTTTCAATTTTTCACATTATTTGAAGATTACTTTTCTAAGAACAAAAAAGCTACATAATAAAGTTACAGCTGAAGAAATGCCAAGTACTCCAATTACAAGCTGTTAAAACTCACCAACCAAGACCTTGGCAGCTGGGTTGTCAACTCCAATAGCTTTGAGGATGGTTGCACCATCGTTGGTAACTGTTACCGTGCTATCTCTTCCAGTACTTAAAAGAATCTTGTCCTACAAGATATGAGATGCAGAATACTGCTTGAAAACATACCATAACTATTAAAACTAAATTATCAGGTATGACCGCTGAGAACTTGCAGCTGCCTTACCATGCCTTTGGGCCCCAGAGTGCTCTTGACCAGGTCACCGATAGCAATGGCACCAACAAAGGATGACTGGAATGAAAGCAAAGATACCTTAGAAAAGGATTTATTTCTACTTTAATACAAGAAGTAGATGCTAGCCCATAACTTCCAAAAGGACATCTTAACACAACCCTTCTGCAGCCACGCTCCTTTCAGCGGTCTGGGTCCAAGTTTCTTAACTGCTACGTTTTGATAACAAGATCAAATATACTTAATTCTCACAGAAACCATAAAAGCCTGTCTCGCAGCCAAAAGAAATGCCCTCCAATGAATGTAAGTCTTCTGAGCTTAGGTACTTAGTTTTTGAACACTTATGAGGAGCTTCTCTAATTGTTAGTATAAACAACACTCCTCCTACCTTCTGTTCACAGACGTGCAAGAAAAAAACCCAATGAGACAGATGAAGTTCCACATCACCATAAACTGGAAGTACATTTAACAGTAGAAAAGACTAAGTTCAATTACCCCAAGTATTATCAGTTTCTTAGAGAATTAAACTTACCAACCGAGCTGTTTCGGCCTTTTCTTCATCTGCACCTGCCTTGAAAATGTTCACAGGAGCAAGGGAAATGGATGCCTAAAACAGAGTTAACGTAAGCGTATTCCCTTAGCTTTAATAAAACAATGCATTTTAAAAATAAACACCTGATGCTAACAACCTAAACAATGTTTTTATTATTAAAATTATTTCTTTCTAGACCCCATTTGGTTTCGATAAAAAGTATATTCGGGACAAATTCACCTTGACTCTTTCTTAAAAATCTGTCTTGCAATCTCTTCATCACACAAAGGGATTACAAGACAGACTGCAACGTACTCCAAGGGGCTGCACACCACATTCTCTGGTAAGATCGATGAGCCTGAAAGGCCTTTACCAGTACCTTGCTTTGGGGCAACGTTTGTGTTGCTGTTCTGTGCAGCTAACCATCAGGTCCGGACAACCCAAAGACAGGTACAACCAGCAGAACCTAAAGAATCCAATACTGAGCACGCTGGGGCTGTAATATTTTGACATTTTGTGTTGAACCCTAATTTTTTCTATTTGCATTTCCATGTAAATTGATTGTACCGGTAACGAACACATGCCGTCAGAGACTAATACCTGCAAAGAACTCAAGGCCTTAAACTAATTAGGATCAAATCCCAAAAGTACAGATGCGTCAGCCCTCTGAGGAGAGGGAGAGGAGAGGGAGAGGGAGAGGAGAGGGAGAGGGAGAGGAGAGGGAGCCTCCCGCCCGCCTCCATCCCGTCAGCCGCGCTGGGGGCCGGGGCGAGGTCCCACCACCGCGGGACCGGGAACCGCCCGGGGCCTGCTCCGCCGCTGCAGGCCGGGCCGGGCCGGTCCCGCACCACGGCCCATGGCGGTCCCTCCTCACCCGCGTTCTAGAACTTTCCAGGCCCAACACTCCTCCTCCTCCTCCTCCTTCCCCCCCACCCCCGCGGGACAAAGCGCGGGAGGAGGGGCGCGGCCGCCGGGCCCTCGCAGGCCTGTCTGAGGGAAAGGGAGCCGCCGCCGCCCGGCCCTGCCGTGCCCACCCTCCGCCGCTCACCATGATGCCGGTGCCTCTTCCTCCTCCTCCTCCTCCTCCTCAGCCAGAGAACCCGCGCGCGCGGCCCCGCGGCCCCTCCACGAGCTCCTCGGCGGAAGTGGCGTCAAGGAGCCGCCGACTTCCGGCGGCGCGCACGGCCTTGTGGGAGCCACCGCCCGTCCCCTCAGGGGGAGGCGGGCGGCCCCGCTGTGCGGAGTTGTTTGCGCCTCAGCAAAGGAGAGGGCGGCTGCCCCGGGTTGATTTCGTCGTATTCCTGGAGGTCAGTTCTCAAACCGGTCAAAAGCATTTAAAATTACCGCTCCTGGCCTCCAGCGCGCTTGCCAGACCGTCCCCGATACCTGCTATTGCATCATCCACGTCGCCAGTGAAAAGCTGGGAAGAGGAGATAACCCCAGCACGATCCCACTCAAAACGCTTTTCAGTATTAAAAGTCTGGTTAACTCGTCTCTTGACAGTTTTGCGGACGTGTGAGACCACATCCAAGCTTCGTTCTGTCACTGCTTTTCCTCCACGCAAAAAGCCTGTTAGTTACCTGGTCATATTAAAAAAAAAAAAGTGAATTGGTTTGTATGACTCATCCCTCAAGGATTAATTCCAGCTGGTATTCCTCTTCCTGCTGCCAGACACAAATCTCTTGGGATACATGCAAAGCTGTCTGTTCTAGACTCAAACTGGCCAAGGACAGGTATCTATCCCAATGGAGACAGCAAAAAAGAACATGACTAAAACTCTGCCAACTTTCACATCTCTCTCTGGTTTTAAGCATGTCAGTACCTTTTAAGTATTTTTCTTGAGTTCTTTGGGCTTTTTGCTTTGTTTTCTTCAGAGTTAGATATGTGTGTGTGTCCCCCTTACCTTGTTCTGAAAACTAGAGTACTAACTGAATTTTAGCATCTTCAGTTTTCCTCAGTTACGTAGAAAAGTATCTTAAGTTTTGGCTAGGGCTAATAACCCAACTGAAACAACATTAACTATTTTTATCTTAGAGCATAAATTCACATTTGCTGCTACTGTGGTGTGAGCTGGGGGGGGTGATTTTAAAGTGCCTCAGACAATTAAGCAAGTTACAGCCTTTGGAAGATCAAATGCTCATAGAATAACTTACTAGAGACAATTTGTAAGTTTGCTTTAAGGGGCTTTTGACTATTGCTAAGCTATGATTTATAATGTGTAAAAGTAGCGGCACCTGAATAGGAGGAGCCCAGCACTAGTTCTCGCTTCCAGCAGCGCGGTGCCCTCGCCTCCGTTGTGCCAACAGCAGTCTCTAAGGTCACACTGTGAATAAGGGAAGGAAAAAAGAAGTGCCTTATTTAAGTATTTTCATAAACACATATGCTTTGTAAATCGCCTCATCTCTTGAGCGTGTTTGAGTCCCAAACACCATTTGACACCTCAGACAGCTCAGAGCGAAGCACTGGTAGTGTTTTAATTCAGATCGAGACCTGCTGCTTACAGCTGAGCTATTAATGATGTAGGAATAATAAAGCAGAAACTGTTCCCTGGTTTCTCCAGGACCAGTAGTTCAGGCACCAATCACAGTATCTAGTTTGAGGCTTCACTTCAGTCAAACCAGTCACTTAAGCCTCTGAGCAGATAGGAATTTGAGGAAGGAAGGAAAATAGAAACTCTTCACAAAACCCAGCTTGTCGGGTGCTCCCAACTGAACACCAACAGCTATATTGTTGTGAGTTATGTACTGGGATTTTACCAAAGCCAGTTTATATTATATAATGACTGGAAATGCTAGTACTAGGCACATATGGCTGGAAGGTCGGCTCTTTAACGCTTGGCTGTTTAATGCCACCTACTTTGATCTGGCTTAAAAATTTTATTTCAGCACAAAGCATCATTACGTCAAGAATACGAGGCATACGCATATTTTAATTGCAATCACTTGTATCAGTTGCATGATGTTTTAGTTATTGCTAGCAATTAATTCTCTAACTGCATAGATTTTACCTACTGTCATGTCAGAACTGGTGCACTCAAGCATCTCCACAAACATGAGAGGAAAGCTTTCTATTTGAAATGAATGTACAAAGAACCAAAGTTTCTACGGAACACTACATCATGTTAGTATGGAAACATGAAGTGTGACAGACTGCCAAGCAGCCATTCTGGTTAGGAAAGCTGCAAAGCTGTTGGCCAGGGATATGAAAAGCTTCCCAAGAACTGAGTTTTCAGACATCTAAGTTATCTAATCAACATAGCCCAAGGACCACTTAATGTTGTTTCTTAAGAGATTCTGAAAACCAAACATCTCCTGACATTTCTAGGGGCTTGGTTTGTTCATTTGTTGGCTAGTAACATCACTATTTAAATTATGCCTTAAAACAGTGACTTGGGAGGGAGAAGAGAGGAAATACTGAATTTTGATAAATCACTACCCTATTTTATAGTCTCCAGAAGAAAGCAAAAAGGCCATCTGTGCAGGACTTCAAACTTGTATTTTCTTATTACTTTCTTTCTGAACTTATCAGTACTATGCTAACAAAGTCCATTTGGATTTTGTGAAATCTTAGTCATTTAATAACTGAGAAGGGAGCACATTCAAATTGCTGGCATGTGATTCACTAGTCAGTAGTTAATAGCAGCGGTACTTCTAAGTCTACCTACATGAGAAAGATGTGACAGAACACTAGTAGAAATGAAACACAAGCTTGGAGAAAAATGTACAGACTCCAGGTCATCATGTTCTAGGTTTGCGGTTTTTTTTACTACTGAGTAATGATAAGTGGAATACAAGGGGGACGGTAGGGGTGGAAATAGATAGGTACCTGAAGCAATGATTTAAAGAAAAGCAAAAAAAGGTTTTACTAATGAAATACAATACAGTGTCACTAACACTGGGAAATACTGAAGTAACCCACAGACGATTTTCAATGTAAAATCAATAGTTTATTGCCATGCTACAATTTTTTTTTTTCCAAATGAAGTTGGCACTGTTAAAGGGGAAAAATGTTGTCATAATACATAATACATTTTTTAAAAATGCACATTTGGTAAGCTTTCTCAATAATGACAGCTTAAAACAAGTGAAATAATTTTTTTTAAAAGAGATTAATGTGGAATGGCATAAAAATACACTCTGCATAGTATAATATCACTTTTTTCATAAAAGAAATATGGAATGCTTGTAAAAACAAATTCATTGAACAGGGCAAATTAATTGAAATTTTATAAACAATTTGGCAATGGTACTCCCACTGTTTAGACTTTTTTATATAAAAGAAATAAAAATCTAGAAAGCTACCTTTATACAAAGTTGCTATATTTATGCCTTTAAGTAGGAAAAAACATTTTATAATGCAAATTAGGACATACAATAATCTTACAGTATCATACAATGTAATGACAAGAAAGGAACATACAACATAAGATTTTGGCCTTTGTAGAAATGTCTATTTCTGCATTTAATAAATGCATTTGTGGCACACTGGTGACTATTGTATTCTTACTACTACCAGTCAGCTTTCATGCTAGCGCAGTATTCAGCTGTACTGTAATGGCAGGTCTGCAGTTGAGTTAAAACACAGACTGTTTTTCAGGAGACAAAAGGCAATGCTGCAATGAAGCAAGATGTGGAAAAGGCAATGTGCCTGCTGGTTGAGACGTCTGTATTGTGGGACACCATACAACACTCCTTCCTTTCATACCAGAGCATTTCTTATACATTCAGTTATTAAGTACCAAAGTCTTACAAGTGAGAACATCTGTGTTCGAGATTTGGCAAAATTTCAGGGAAAATACAAAGTTAGTACCAAATATATAATATATTATATATAAAATGTTGGTGTATGATATACACACATATTCTAATGCAAAAAAACTGCATTAATATGGAGTTAAATTTGCTGACATCCATTCCTAAATAACATCACCATTAAAAAACAGGTGTAATCCTGAACTTTCACACACTTTAGAATCACTTCCTCTTTCATACATAATAGTTAAAGCAATATATATGCAAGTATGACTAAGAAATCAAAATTCACATAATAATCTCAACTCTGACCACAACAAATAGGATTTTTTTTTCAGTACATGTAATTAAATATATTTATATTTTTACAGTATTTTTAGACCATTCCTGAAGAACTTGACCAACCAGGTCCTCAGGTGTAACAGAGCTGTTACATCAGCAGAACTTGATCTTGTAGGAGCACATCCAGGGGCCCTTGAAGTCAACACGAATCATTCGTTTGGCTTCAAAGGACACTGCATGAGGCCCGCACAAGCTCCGGAAGGATCACCCTGCTAACAAGGAAGATTCCCTGATGACATCAAAGCTCCTACCTCGGACTTCCTTTCCTACTGCCAAGGGGAAGGACTGGAGCAGAGGACACACGGGCTCTCTGGGTTGTTGGCAGGCGGCGTTGGGAATGACCGTGTAGAGCACAGCCCCAGCACCAGGGAGGGGCAAGGTGAGCTTCATGGCACCTTTTGTACTAAGGCTTCTTGTGGAAAGCAGAGGAGCTGCTGCTCCATGCTCATCGCTTGGCAATTCGGTCACCACGGGTCTCAGACGTGAGCTGTGGCTGGGACCCCAAGGCATTAAGTACTTTGCAGACACAGAGGAAGACGGTCCCTGTTCTGAAGGGCTCGAGCCTATTTCTTAATCGTATTTTTTACATAATCTCCTTTGTATATACACATATTTGCTACATAAAATAGAATTACACCAAAGTAATGGATATAGCAGAAAACGTTGTCACAATATATGTATATTACCACACTAAATAATTACTAAAACTGCAAGAAAATTTCAAAATGCCCTTTGTAATATATAAAAATATAGAAATGTCCAACACTTGTTTCATCAGCTTTAAAGGTAACTTTATCTCTCATATTCTATTTCTATCTGTACACCTACATATTTCCAAACAAAATACTGCGTTAATCTGGAGTAAACACCATGTTAGGATAATATCCTCATAAGACATCTAACAGACTTAGTCACATACCTTACAGCACAGTACCACAAGGAATAATGTACACATGGTCAGAGTTACAGCTGCTAAGTTGTTGGGGTTTTTTTCTTTTTTCTTATTCACTTTTCTTGTCCAAAAGAGGAAGTAATTCCTAAAGATTGCAAAAGAACCTTAACTCATGGCTTCCTGTCTTTTTCATATATGCTCTGTAAGAAGGACATCAGCAACCTTGACTCCATTTTAACGCAGTTTTTTGTGGTGGAATTTCTTCTGGATTTTTTTTTTTTTTGGAGTGTATATGAATTTAAAATAAAGATATCATAAATGAACTTATGTTTATATTAAGTAAATACTGTCAAATATAAATGCCTGAATTGCTACCTCAAGGAAAAGATGGGAAAGATCTTATCATTAAATTCCAAAAATACCTAATTCTATCTATCAAACTCAAGGACCAAACTTCTTTAGGGGAAATAAGAGAATTTCAGATTTAAGTCTACTATTAGTTCCTATTAAATCAGCTTCATCTTATTTGCAGCCATTAAATAAATTAGTACAGTGCAGAAATGGAATTTCACCATTGATCCCACCTTACACAAAGAGGAGAATACTGCTTAGAAATAGAGGTCCAAATCAGATACATCATTATATGCTCAAAGTAGTAACTGACACTAATCAGAACTTGCATTTTTACTTCACCGACAGTGAATAAAGACAATCTGCTCTCTCCTGACTGTCTCATTGAGAAGTGGTTAAATATAAAACAAAAACAAGGACAGCTAGATTTTGAGCCAATACACTGTGTTGTAAAAACCTGCAAAATCAACTGCTGGTCTGTCACCTGCAAAAGAGCAGCCCTGTTTTGACATTGGTTTGGGCTTTGTACAGCTTACACCTTTCTGTGGTCCTTTTTACACCCAAGCACCTAGTCAGAGGTGTAAAGGCACACACAAATATCCAAACATCTGGGGATGGGGGGGAATTAAGCAGTTTATGATATGAAATGTTTATTTGAACACTTAAGATTTCTATAAGAGTTCTGTAGACTTTAATAGGAGCCAGAATAGTGCTTCTATGCACACCATTACATTCAACCCCTGTCATATGCAAAACATACTTATCAGGGGAAACAAAAAATGTTCTAATGAGAGTTAAAGTTTTCAGAATGGTCTTTTTAATATTGTTTTATGGAGCCAGCAAGAAACACCACAAAATTAAAAAAATTGGTCCTCCTCTTGACATCAGTCTGAGAAAAAAAAATATTCCTGATATAACCAATGGATTAAATTCTCACTAACTGTACTTCTAGTACAATCTTTATTATGTACTTTTGGTCACTGTTTCATCTTTTTTATCAACTCAGGTTTCCTTGTTTAAAAGATACACTAATGTTTGTTTTTCCCAAATCATTGCATTAAAGGAATACCTACAGTTAAAGGCTCTCCCATGTCAAATGTGCTTGAAGGGTAGCAGCCAACTGCATGCTATGGATGAAAAGCAGAACTGATGGAGATGCTGCCATTTTTGCAGGATCTAGTTTATGTAAACTTTACATGTCTCACTTACTAAAGAAAATGGTTATGTATTTGTAGTTTCTCAGTCTATACACCTGTGGGCCCAAAATAAATACGACCTAAATACTGTGGAGGGATTTCAGCTGAAAACTGAATCCTAGATTACAGACACTAAACCTAACATCACAGCCTTTAAAAGAGACTGAATTGAAAAAATATTTACCAAGTCTCAAAGGGTAAAGTGCATTGCTACTACACCTACTTCAAGGGGCAGAAAATAAGGAATGCTGAAGATGAGTAGCACAGGTAACAGGGACTACCTGGTATGTTTGCAGCGTACACAAAACAAGAAAGCATTATCCCACCTGTAAAATCTAAGAGGGTAAAAAGTAGTCCTGGAAAATATGTCAGACTTAATATAATTAAGGCTACAGAAAGTTGAAATTTCAGTATGTTCTCAATTCTGGGGACCAGAGCTAAGAAAACACCCACTGTGGAGTACTGTGAAACTTGCAACAACATAAAAAAAATTCCTCAGACCATCCCTTGTATCTGAGACTATTCATGATAAACACGTAGAACAGTGCACCAGAACTAAGGAAGGATATGGTTGGTTGCTGTAATTTCAGCAGGTCACTTAGGATCTACCTGAAGCCTCTGTTTCCCTATTTGTCAATTAAGAATATTACTTCCCTGCCTCACAGGTGTGTTTTAAGGGTCCAGTTAATTAGTATTTCCGAAACACCCATACTATACAGATGAGGACCAAATATTTCTAGGCAGCTAGCTAGATCAAACACGTTTGCCTCAAAACACATGCTGAAGCATTAGTTCAGCTCACAAATTTAAGTAAGCTATAAGCTAAGAACAAGAATCACACCAGAATCATGAACCCAGTAAGTATTTTGCAATACCTGGCAATTTCTCTTCAGTGCAGACCAAGACCGGTCCATAGCATAAGGTGAGGCAATGGCAAAGGTGTGAAGGAGCACGAACACTGCAGACCTGTAAAATGTCTAGCTCTAGGTAGTCATTCCCTTCTTGAGTACCAAGGTCACCCCACAAGTCAACGGGTCTATCACAAGAGTATGCATAGGTTGACTGTGAAATCATTAATGAGGGTTTTTTTAAATCTCATTTAAATTCCTCATAATGGTCTCAATGACTCCCATCTTTTACTTCTGCAAATTATGTCCTTTGTGCATCTAGTATTTTAGTACCATGCAGTCTGTAAAGAATAATGCAAGTCAGAGTGAAAAGGTTGCCTGATATCCCCTAATGGTGTGGCAAGATGCGTGTATTTCAGGTGCTACCACTGCTGCCACTACTAAACTGAGAGAAGACCAAAGAAAAAGTTAACAAAGGAACAGGAACACACTCCAATTTAAGAGACTGAAAATATTTGTAGTTTGTTTTATATAAAACTTCAATTCAAATATTGCATGAAGACCCTTAATTCTTTTTCAGATCTCCAAATGGCTTTTCTTGCATGTTTTTCCTCACTCACAGTTCAAGGGTTATTTTGCATCACACCAGTTCACACAAGTGTCAGTTCCTTTGCAATCACAGGCTCAAAAATAATCTCTTCTGCTGCTAGTACCAAGGTGCACCTGCAATACTGCCAGAATTCTAAAATTATTCAGAGTATAAAAAAAAAAACAACAAAAAAACCCAAACCCAAAACTTCTGCTAAGGGTGCGTCTGGCATATTCAACGAACGACATTCTACCTGGATGTACCTGTAACACTGAGCAGCCATTATAACCAAGTTCACCAACTGCAAAAGGAAAAGAAGTATGCTTGTAGATAATGCTACCTTCAGATAATTTACTATGAATCTTTCTAAATTATATGATCAACTATGGATGCACACTGCTAGAATGTACAGTTTTCTAGAAAGAACTAAGTCCAGTACCCTGCCTCCCGTGTAACCTGTGTCTGATGCTTTAGAGGAAGACAATAACTGCATAATAAACCCTTCCAGTTGTGCAATAATGCACACTGCTGGAGAGCTGGGATATTTCTGTCAGGCATAAAAAAGTAGAACACTGGACAAAGACAACCATTTGACCTTCAAGAGTCTTTCTTTGTCAAATGCAAAGAGTAAGACAAACACATAAATGACCCTGAACAATAATTAAAGCTATGTACAAAATTTTGACTTTTAAAACAAGACGTTATGGAACAGGTAAAAAAGAAACACACAAATACAAAGAAAGGAAGGCACACCGAACTAAGAAATGACAAGAGAGCCTTAATTCATACAGCCAACCTGTGAATTCCTTTACAAACAAACAAAAAAAAAAAACCCCAAACTCTAGTGAGATTAAAATTCTGTCAGATTTCACAGGGAACTCGATACGCCACTCAGAATTCTCTTCTAGCAGAAGGAGCTTAAGGCTGGGTTTAGATGTGTTCATAGCTCTGATCAATGAACTTTGATGTGACCTCTCAAATATCACACAAGTTAAGAAAAAACTATTGGGAATTAGAGGCCTTCTTGCCCATGTGGTCTTAAAAAAAAAAAACACAAACAAAACAACAGACAACAAAGGTGTGGTGTTTATATCCCTTGAGATGAACCAATATATCTCGTGTATATCAAACTGAGTGAATTAATGCATTACACACATTTCATTCCAGAGGACCCACTTCAATAAGGAATGAACGTAAGATGGGTATCTTGAAAGATTAGGTTTACCTGCTAATAATGCACATATCAAGAGGCTTTAAAAAGTGTTATAAATGCCATTAACAAGTATAGGCACCAGACCAGAATATTTATAAATTCAAAACTGGCACGTCACTCAGACTCTAATCAATTTAAAGAGGCACTGTGAAAGGTGGTGATGCTGCTATGCAGTAATTACTACTACTGTAGAATGAAAGAGTGTTACCTAAATGAATACTTGCTCTACATTAATTCCCTTTAGTTAGACAAGTACATGAAGTATGCAGAAAAAGTCCTATTAGTCTATAAAAGGCGTTAGTGTTAAGAAATGCAAAGTATTTGCATCTTCAATTTTATAAACT
Source organism: Haliaeetus albicilla (assembly GCF_947461875.1). Lineage (NCBI taxonomy): Eukaryota > Metazoa > Chordata > Aves > Accipitriformes > Accipitridae > Haliaeetus > Haliaeetus albicilla. The sequence goes on from NC_091510.1 coordinate 14,961,968, forward strand.
TCACAAAAGGTGCAAATGATTTAATGCTTCCCAGGCTCACATAGGCAGGTCAGTACTGTTATGTCTAGTTTTCCTAGAAGTACCATCATCTCGGGGCAGTGCTTTTTGCAAGCTTGACATAGCAGCAGTTCTTTCAATGTCTATCACAGCGTACAGCTCTGTGCGCCTGGTTGGAGTTTGCGGAAGTGGAGTGGTGGGGGTTTTTGGAGTCTGAGGGTTGTCGGAGTCACTACCACCTTCCAAGTCAACCTGTATATAGTTGAGCTGCCTGTGTTCTAAACTTGGACGCCTAATGTCAAAGTTAAAGACTGTTGGGGTACAGTCCCGACGTCGTGTAAATTCTACTTTATGAGCACTTGCTGGTACTGTTACATTCTCTGTATTGACATAATTATGCATTGGATCTAGGTTATTGTGGTAGCCATTCAGAGATGGGGTCTTTGGTCCTAAACTGTCATCTTCATCTCTACTCAGCTTGCGGGCTTCCCAAACAGGAGGCAAGGATGGCAAGTTCTCATAGTTCAACAGTGCAGTTCTCCTCTGAGCAGAGTTGTTAATGTTCTGGGTGTCTGAGGTACTGGTTGATGTCAAACGACCTCTCCTGACCCCTGAGGCACTAGGGATTGATAACCTATTTATATTTTCATACACCAATTTATTACCAGATGGTGTTTCTCTACGTTCATCACTGTCGTACCCAGTGTCCCATTCAGTGTTGTTTGTGCTGCTGCCGCTAACTTGGTCTCTCCCAAGTTGCTCCAGTTTCTCTCTTTCCATTAACTGCCTTTGAACAGGTGTTGGTCCTAAAACGAACTTGACTCCTTCGGGCTCCAGGAGAACCTGAGCATCTCTGTCATCAGTACACATCTTATCTTCTTTCACTTTAATTGTTTCAGTGTTTGAAAGCTTTGATTCCAGTGGCGCATGCACACTTGATCGATTTTTTCTTTCCTCTTGTACCCCAGTAGTGTTGACATAAGTATGCACCTAAAAGAGGAAGAAAAAAAAGGAAATTCAAATGCTATTTGTGCTTTTCCCCCTCCCCCCAACTTTCTTTCCTTCTTAGCTCCCCACTTTCCAAATCAAAATACCTGAAAACCAAATCTCTTGAAAGCAGCTGTTTAAGAGCGAAGATCATCTCTCTCACATTTTGCTGAACTGTGCTCAGTTTTGGTTTTTTTCCCTGAAATTTTGTTGTTGGTTTTGTTAATGTTACTCTAACAAAAGAACAGAATTTACATCCTACATTAATAATTATTTTGATTTGATGTTTATCTCAGTAGTGCCCTAGTTACAGCTTTTCAGGTTCTATTCCAGCTCTGCTGTGGTCAGGGCAACCTTGGGCTGCTCCAACTTAGCTCATTAGTTCACTTAGACAAATCAGTGAAGCAGAGCTCTACTTTGTTGTCCCTTAACACGACAGTGACCAACAGTTCAACAGTTGCTTTGGCTAAATTTATCTTTGTAATTTCCATACTGCAAAGGAAACTTACTGTCCATTTAAAAAAAAAAAAAAAAAAAAAGGACCTAAAAAAACCCCAGGATCTCGCCTTGTGTACTACTCAAGCAATGAGAAGAGAGGTTGGCTCTCTGCTGGAACAGTCCATTCTTTCATCAAGAGCCAACGGCCTCCTAATACCAGAAAATGAAGTAGGAAAATACACAATTCCATATGAACTGTGGCACTCAGAATTGAAAAGGAGCAGGAGTTGGCACCAGATGCCACTAAGAAAGGCAGAAATACACCACTAGGTTATCCCTCCAAGTTCCCACAGTGGATCAACACAAGACTGCATGGGAAAGACTGGAATAATGGATTCCTTCTCTAAATTTTAATTCTGTGTCTGGATATCCAGACAGCACAAGTAGTATTTTACAGCAGCAGTCATCTACCCTTCCCAACTTCTCTGTCAAGCTCTACAAGCTGAAGTGTTATTTACAGCTCACTTGACTCCTACACCGATCCTTTAAACTCATTTACTCTTCAATAACTCCAACAATAACACTTGGACTCTTCCGAGGGGGCTCCGAACAAATCCTTTCCCACAAGCCAGTTCACTGCACTTTGCTCTGGTTACCTTCTCTGGTTTCTAACACTGTTTCTTGTCACACACAAGAATCTTCGTAAACCACATTACATTTTATTAAACTTGACTAACATTTTCATCAGCAACCTGAACGATGAGATAGAACACACCCTCTGAAAGTCTTCAATCTATCCCAGATTGGTAGGGTTTCCACAGAGAGGGACCTCAGCAGTCCGGAGAACTGACCTCATAGAAACCCCAGGAAGTTCAGCAACAGCAAATGCAAAGTCCAGTGCCTGATATGGAACAACACCTACAGTACAGGCACCAACTGACTTAAAAACAGCCTTGCAAAAAAGCACCAGGGGTCCAGGTGGATGGCAAGCTGAATGCGAGTCAGCAGTGTGCTGTTGCAGCAATGAAAACCAAATGTGCATTGGTTTGTGTTAGCAAAAGCACAGCCAGTAGGTTAAGGAAAGTGATTAATACCATCAATTCAGTACTTGTGAGACTGAATCTGGGCTCCCCAGTACAAGACAGACATCACCATACTGGAGCCAAGTCCAGTGGAGGGCCATGATTAGAGAGTCTGGAGCATGTAACATACAGGGAGAAGCTGAGAGAGCCATCCTTGTTCAGTCTTAAGACAAGGCCAGGAAACCACCTAACAGCTGTTTTCAACTACCTCACAGATAAAGAAAAGACAGAGCCAGACTCTTTTTGGAGATGTTTAGCAAAAGGCTAAGGGCCAATGGACATTAGCTGTAACAGAAAAAAAATCTGATTACTTATTAGGGAGAAATGCTTTCACAATAAAGGTGGTGAAGCATTGGAACACATGGCACAGAGACACTGTGGAATCCCCTTGTTTGGGGTTATTCAAAGCATGACAGCACAAGGCTCCGTGCAGCCGCCTCTAACTTTAAAATTTGACCTAGGGGACTCTAGAGGTCCCTTCTAGTCTGAATTATTCCATGATTTCTATTTGCCAAATAGAAGACTTACATGTAAAGAAGCATTTTGACCGGGATCTCTCATTATAGAGTACCACTTATGTATTTAAAAATAATTACTGAAATTTTTGAAATGTGTATATGCAAATACATACTTTCTATATCTCTATTTGTATATAAATATGAAGAGCAACTTAAAATAGTTACTTTTTCTCAGCAAGCTATCCTACAAAGTATCATTTTAAAGAGGCAAAGCAAATACTCTTCTGATGTAGTTAACATACAGTAGAAATACATTACACCTGATACTGAAAAACACAAATGAAAGCCTACAGAACAAGCATTAAAAAAAATCTGAATTGATGTAGAACCTAAGTTATAGGAGAGGAAAAAAATACCCACTTGCTCCTCTGCTACAAGTAAAGGATGTGTTGATTCTTCACCGACAGAGGGGAGGCGTGCGCTTCCGACAGAAGGATGTCTGCTGGAAGGATGTGATGAAGCATCTCCAAAAGATGGATATCTGGGATAGCCGTTAGGTAAACTTTGTGCATTGAACCCAGGAGCTGATTCAATTAGAAAACAAGCAAAACCATATTAAAATGGAACATTTTACTGTATATGAGTAAGATGCTTTATATCTTCGTTTTCAATTTTCAAAAGATAAATTTAAATACGTAAAACAATATTAAATATTCACAAGATTCAATTTTGCTGGGGGGAAGGAAAGGGAAAGCAAATTGCAGAGTATAGCATCCCAGTATTTACTGGGAAACATGTCTGAAGCAACCACTGAAATCTAGATGTATTACACACTGCAGTCCTCACAGTAAACTCCCTATCCAACTTCTCTTTCTACCATTAACAACATGCTGCCCTACCAAACAGGGACTTATTCACTTAAGCTTCCCTTTCTCCGAAATCATCAATAACCTGGAATACCTAGTTGCAAATACCAAGCCATCTGCCTGAGATTACCTGAAATCCTCTGGTATTTTTACAAGGACTTCACTTTACCCATCCATCTACTCAACAGCAAAAGAAAGATTCCAAACCCACTGTAGATGGGATATTACCATTACTTTTTTCCCTAATAAAGAGGTTGGAACATTGCTCAACATTAACATTTCTCAGAAATGCTACAAGTAAAATATGGTGATTTACTACAAAGCAATTCAAGGGGTGTTTTCCTAAGTGTTCATAAGTTCTGAAACTGTTTTATAAACTTTATTTTCCATGAATGTAAGACAGGGGATAAAATGAAAGTGGAATGTATGGTTCTTTTTAAACTTATCTAGTGAATCCTGTTTTCTACAAGGAAAGTGAGTGGATCTTTATTACATGGTATATATTCAGCTTGGACAATTTTCAGAATTCAGTTAATTCAGTAATTTCAGAATTCAGTATTACAATCTTAAAACTTCAGTGAACCAGTATTCCTATTCAACAACTAAGTTCCCAAAACTTATGTCTTACAGCTGAAGAACTTGACTATGGCAGTTTTGCTCCCAAGACTTAGGATTCTCAGAAGAGAATCCTCAGCAAGTACCTCAAGAGAATGCATTACTGGTAATCAGCCTCTTAGCTTTAAATTAGTTTTCTTTTTAATTAAAGTTTTAATGCAAATTAAATGCTATTTTCAGCTAAGTACCACATTACATTCAGGTATGTCATCTGACAGTATAACCATACTTACTGGTAGGTGTTCGAGGGGTTCTTGGAGCTTCCAACTCAGTTTGATGATTATTCCTTTCTACTACTGGTTCTTCTACCACATTTATGCTATTATTCTGCATTATCTCTTGCAACATATTAAATAGCTCTTCTGCACGGGCACATTTAAAGGCAAAGATTCCTATAAATACACAAGAAAAAAATCAAAATCCTTTAACGTAAGAAACATGCCTTACAACGTACATAACTTTCAAAAAATAGAACTGGAATCGATGTAATGAATACCTGTTAAAGAAGCAAAAATGTTAAGAAATTTTTATTGTGCCAAAACACACAAAATTACTGTGAGAACCTTCAAAGTGTTTATCTAATAGAAGAATAAGATTCCCATGCACCAAAAGTTAACTTAGAACAGAAAACTGATTCAGTTAAGAGCAAAACTAAGTTTTGAGTGCTAAATAAGGGATAAAAAAACCCCAAAACAAACCACAAAACAGGGCAAGATTTTTTTCTTTTTTTTTTAAGCTGATAAAAAGGATACCTGTTAAACAAACAAATAAATAAATAAATCACTAAACAAAACTACTGTGGTGCTACTAGGTCATATTTTTTTAAACCAGATTTCTATTAAATTACCATAAAAATAAGATACCTGCAGAACAGGAAAGAAGGATTTAAACACTAGGTAAAAGTTTAGTTTCTTTAAGAAGATTAAAATGAAAATCTAGTAAGACAAACTGTGTGAAACAGACAGTAACAAACCAATTGGTTTAGGCTAAAGGATAGACACAGAACACAAAGTTAGCAGCAATACCATGAATTTTGTGTGTGTATTGTGCCACTTTGCCTTTAAACAGCAGGGAGCGCCCCAACTTACCCTCACCAGCAAAGTCGCAGCTTTGGATTATTCTTCCATTGAAAGCATGAAGTTAAAGTTGACATGCTTGTTAAACGTGGGTGCAGGTGCTCATTTTTTAAAGTGAGTATTACAATCTTAAAACAATCTTTACTAAAAACTACCTGCCTATATAGCTAGTTCTGTAAGTGCAATTATGTTATATGCTGGCAATTACTATAATCATATGTTTATTTAAGGACGCAGAACTGTGACAGATCAGAACTACCAGAAATGCTCTGCATGGCAGAAGTTCACAAAAACCCAGCTGGGAATATAGTAAATGGGCTAAGAGGAATGACACTCAACAATTAATATTCAGCTGGTGCACTGAATAAGCTTCATGCTTGCAACACAGCAGCTGTAGAGCTGCTTCTACTACATTTCCTCAACCCATGATCCATCTGAAGTACAATAGCCCATGTTTAATTTTTTGTGTATTTCTGAAAATTCACACTGGATACTTAAATCTTAATGGACAAAAAATAAAATAAAATAAAAAGATCTAGGTTCACAAGCTTTAAAAATTTCCCAGTACGTTTCTGAGAAATTCAATTCCTTTGCCCCTTTGCTTAAAAAAAGTGCTTCCAAATTGCTGATTCCTTAAAAGATGAGGTGAACTAAATTGGCACTGAAACTACAAGCAAAAACAACTTGATGAAACCTTGATTTTTATTAAATACATTCACATTAAATACAGTGTGATCTGTCACTTACACAATATGGTGACATACCAGCTCCTTCAAGTTTTCTATTGTGAATTATCTATTAGCTTTGCTCTCAAAATGTGTCTTCAGGGTTTTTAATACCTAGCACAAACTCAATGTTTCACCATCATTGCATTCTGCCAAATTATCAGGAGATATAATTTGAGATTAAATACAAAACACAAACAAGAATATTGACTAATGTAATCAGTAAAAGTTGCTGGGCAGTATTCAGGGTATTCTCAAATGAGAAACTTCTCGGTCATCTCACCAAATGAAGATGAAGTTTTGCAACTGTGGCCACAAAACCCAGCATAGGTCTCAGGAACAATGCTCCATTGCAAAATGGCAGCAGAGAGAACATATTCTGCCAGATTTCTTTTTTCTCAATATTTGCAGTACTTTACTATTACGTAAGGAAGGCAAGAAACAAAAGAGGGAGGAAAGGGTTGCTGCTCACACAGCCTGCTTAATCTTCTCTTAAAAAAAAAAAATTAGGAATGAAGCAGAGAAGTCAATTAGACTCGGTGGAAAATTTTGCAGACTTGCTAATAGGCCATGGAAAAGAACCTTCAAAATAGTATTTTCAATCTATTTTACATGTTTAGAAGAAGCAGTAAATCAAACCTGCAAAATAATCAAAGTTATTTTCTTCAAAACAAAGTTTATTACTTTCTTCTTAGAAGTCTGAAAATTTAGTTTAGTATGGAATATACTGTAACATTTGAAAATATCTCTATTTCTCATTAGGAGATGGAGCTGAGAATGACTTCTAAACTTTTATCAAAAAAAAAAAAAAAAACCCAAACCAAAACTGTCTGCCCTTACCTCTGCTTGGACAATGAAGATTGACTAGCTTTGTTTATGATCAAGTTCTTTCATATTCCTGATTTTTTACAGTGAAATTAAAAAAAAAAAATCAAAAAGCAAAAACCAAAAATTGCAATTGCTAAAATTCATTATTGATTAAAACATTATTAAATGCTAAAAATCTATAAGAAAAATAAAAATGCAACTCAATTTCACAACATATAAATACATAAGAATTCCACCTACACACAGCTACATCACAGTAGAAAGATGCAAAACGAGGCTGAGACCTCAACCAAAACAGCTATTGCCTCAGGGACTGCTCCAGGTGAAGAGAGAAAAGCCTAAGTCTTCTCACTGGGAGCCAACCTTGACCAAGGCAGGCATGATCTGGGAACTGGAAAGGTAACCATCTTTTTCCAATTAAAGCCACACAGAAAATAACTCCGCATAGCTGGAGTTTACACGCTTCATACAAAAATGTGTCAAAATTTGAGAATGACATCACTGGTATAAATGGAAGTATTATTTGTTTTAGGAAGATGATGAAACACAAGTGTGTTACTGAAGACAATAATAGAGTAGGAATATCCAGTTCATACCAGTGCTCCAGTCTTTTAAAAATCTAAAAATAGAGAATTCTTTGAATTCTGAGGAGATTGCTCCACAGTTCCAGGTTTCACTGTCCCTCCCTGAAAGTCAAGTCAACCTCTGAGGTAGGAGAATTTCCTTGTCCAAACCACCTTCTAAGTTGACCAGAAGTATCCACACATACAAGCATGAAGTGTTCCAGACCTACAATGCCAAAAACCATGTGCAACTCACATCCTCATTTTACCATAAGACCATTCTTCACAAGGTAACGTACTTTTTTTCCAGAAACCACATTCACATATAAAACTATAGCCTTTATAACCCTTGCGAAAGGACAAGCAAATATACTTTTTGTTTAAACAAAATTGTCTTCTAACATGAAATAAATTTCAAAAAAGCTTTATATACAAACAAAATTCCACATACCTTGTCCAGTTTGACACCTTCGGCCACTTTCAAAAGAGAAAAGATTTGAGTCATAGCCATAGCGACGGAGACAGAGGTAGTGCCATTTTACAGAGTCCCTTTTACGGGTGTACAAAATTAGTTCTGTATCTGTAAGTTCCATTATGCCAGAACCCAGTTCATTACCATCATCATCCACATTAATAACCTATAAAAGGTTAAATAGCATTAGGTTAAGTACTTTTTTGAGGACCAATAGCACTACTAATAATGTTTCACTGATGCGCTCCATCTGCTCTGTCATGAGTTACGATCCTTAAGTTTAAAAGAAAACAACCTCACCAAACCAGTTCCTTTGCTCCCCCAACCCAGGATTAAAATAATACATATTTAAAAGCAATATGAATAAGACTGCATAACATTATTGTAAAATCTGAGGAGAAATTTAAAATAGAAGAGATTCATACATTTAATTTTTTTTTTTTTTTTAAAACTAGCTTTATGTACATATTCTGTATTTCCACACACAGATAAGGCATACCTCAGCTAATGGAATCTTTCAGAGCCCTGTTTCTAAAAAAAAAAAAAAAAAAATAAAAAAAATATTTGCTTTGTCATATAACTCCACTTACAGTTGGGAAAAGGAATGAAAAAGGATAAGGGGCTCCAAGATAAAGCTTCCTTCACATACCTGTATAGCCTTGCACTGTGCTGAACCACCAGACTGTTTTAGGGGTTTTTTTTCTGCCTTTTTGAAGTTAACAAATAATTCAAATACCCTACGGTCTTGCGTGAAAACACGTGTACAAAGCTTAAACTCTTTTCTTTCTGCTTTTAAACCAGTTGGAGGTGACCTGCATCCTTTATGGAATTCAGACAATGTATATTTTCCTCTGCATGTATTTCACCTCACAATACTGCTTTTAGTGGGATTCTTTCTTACTCAATAAAAAGGCTACCAAAAAAATCTTCCCTATGGTATCAATTAATGTCATCCCTTAAAGAGACATTTTCAACTTGAAATCTAGTCAATTGAAAAGAATTAGGAATAGTTTCATCTGCCACTAAGGCTTATGCCAACTTTCTTCATTTTGCAAATTACAGTCTTTCATCTTCTCCCCCCTGCTGCTAAATCAGCGACCCACACAAACAATAGAGAAATTCTACAATGAGAAAAATAGGAACTAGTGACACAAAGTGATGTCAAATGCATAAAAAGCAAGAAAACAAAAATATTTTATCCTTCAGCTTTTTGTACTGAGAATATTAAACATTTCCAGAAATTCCCATGGCTTTAAAGCTCATTTCAGTGTTGCCTTAAGGCAACGCATGAATAATTTTTCACTATGGAAGCATTACATTCCTTTGCCAACTCACAGAGACAGTTTGGAGCACAGAAGCAAATCTAACTTGTGGGACTACACAAAGGTATGTTTACTTAAAGTCACTGACTTCAGCAGGTTCATGTTAGGCATGCTAAGCAAATGAACAAGTGTTCACAAGCTTATAAATTCCAGGGATATAAGGGACAGAAGCACTTTTATAAATAAAATTTCTTCAAGTAAAGGACAAAAGTTCTCAAAAGCCTATAATCAGTAGTGACCTTCAAGTAAAATGTTCCATTGCTGACCCCGCATCCAGGTTCATAATCACACTTCTCCAATAGCTCTTCCCTTATGCTTATGACTCCCCTCCTAACTTCCATAACCTCCCGGAGGCAACACCACTTACTTGGACCCTACCAACTGAAATGGAGATGGACCAAAAGCACAGGGCTGCTTCTGCTTCCTGAAGATCAAAACTGTCATAAAAAAGCTTACTTGGTCTAAAGAATTCCTGTCACTGCTGGTAAGAGACAATTTCTCAAAGGGGCAAGAGAAACCTGTAGCCACAGACACCTACAATTCTCCGATGTTTTAACTGTTCAGTAATTCTCACCCTATTTTCATTTAAAATTTTTTCCATCACAGACCTACCGTGCAAGAAAGCAACAAAATAATTCACAGCATACCACTTCAGTTGCTTACCTTAAACTTGTTTCGATGGTTATCTGGGACAGTTTCTTTATCTGGACAGCTACAACAGCTACCCATGACTTCTTTAGAAGACCATGTGATCTCTAAAGGGGGAAAAAGAAAAGAAAAAAAAAAGAACACCACAAAGTGATCATTTAGTTGAAGTAAAAATAGAGTATCATCAATAAAACAACTCAACACAAACTGCTCTCGGAAATTAAATTCATTATGAATTTTGCAGTCATAAGTAATTAAAAAATCAACATAAATATTACAAAATAGTTAAGTTAGATTTGGCATTATGGAGTGGTAACACCGAGCCGTTAAAGTCCTACCAATAATTCAGCTGGAGGTTACTACCAAACAGACCCATCCGATTTGTCACCTCAATTCCCATGGCAGCAGCTTGGGGGAAACAAAACCCAACAACTTACTGGGTGCGATTCTCATCTCCTAAACCAGGGCCTTTACACAAGGAAACTCCCTGGATTCCAGCTCCGTCTATACGGAGCGCTCTCCGGCATCGACTGCTGAGTGCAGCCCTAGTGACGCCCACACAAGCCCCAGTGCAACGGAGGGTGGAGGTCTTCCAGGGCTGCAGGCAGCCCTGCAGTGAGGCTCTGTGCTTCCACTTTTAAATACTTCCCATGTAGCAACGTACATAAAACTATGTAATTGAAGTAAAGGGAAGGAAGAAACCCCACATTCAACACAAATATTTTAAAACTTGGGTTTTTTTATTTCTGTTAAGTTCTGTTTGGATTAACTTGTGTTACACAGTCTGCTTCATTTGCTATAAAACAGTAAAATATTCAACTAACACAGAACAGCATGGCTAAATTAAAGAAACCAAAAATAAATATTTGATATTTTTTATATTTTCATTTAAGCATTTTTGTAGGTATGGTAAAACTTTCATAAAACAGTAGGATAAAACATTCATAGACCCAAGTCTCAAAACTTGCTTCTCCTCCCTTACCACCTTGCAGAGTGTGGTATGTCTTGTATTTCTTAAATATGAGAAAGTCAGACAAAAGAAAACTTAATCCATTTACATCATCTTTATATTGGATAAGAATTAATATTTCCACTACAAAATGAAAAGTGGGGCAAAATCCTGGAAGAGAGCTAGTAAGTCAACAAGAGATACGACACTAGGAACCAAGAAGAAGGAAGACAGAACTGGTTGATAACTTTTCCTGACTAAAGGGGAAAAAAATCTGACATCACCTTAAGAAAACCAGAACTTGCTTTCCAGACAGGCATTTGTATTAGCATGCAGTAGTAGTATCCAAGTAGCACTGTAGTTTGCTGAGAAATAAGGTGCAAGGAATACAATGAAGAGCAGCTAACTCTTCCCCTCTTTTTGACCAGAAAAGCCACTCAAAAGAGATGCTGCTACCCTAGAGACTGTATAAATCTGCATAAATCTGCCACCAAACCCCTGCAGAGGTGAAATGGAGAACCTAGCAGAAAGGGTAACAACATGGCTTGGATTAATCCAGTAAGAAAGAGGCAGAGCGCCAGACACATAGTCAAAATCACGGATTCTCTAATGTCATTTCTGGCCATAACATGAAAACATGCATTAATTTGACAGAGCTTTTTTCCCAACTCAAAATGAAACCAGAGGGTTGGTTGCTTCTACTGTCGCAGAGAGAAGCTATGCTACACACAACTGGTTTTTTGCATAGTGAAGAGAAGTCCTGAATTTTATTAATCAGTCCAATCACTCTTTCAATTACAGACTACTTTTAATAGTCTTCACACATATATCCCATTGTTATTTTAACTATTCCTTTTTTTTTGCTTATGAATTCTGCCTGTTTTGTTTAGAAAGGGAGACACAGGTGATAACACCCATTACTGATTTCCTACCCTGGCACCCCACAATGCCTCACTGCAGTAACATTCAGATGTTGGTCTTGTTAGCATACTGATGCTACCCTACTCATTCTGAGAATAAAAGGAGCAACAGGTGACAATAGCTGCAATGCAGATTAACAATGAATATATAAATTTTCAGCAAGGGTTTTCAAGCTCTGGTCCACACAGCAGTCAGTTGCAGAGTCTTGTAGCAGCCTTCAGGCACAGATGCTTGCTCTTTATTAATAAAGCCCAGTATTTGACCTCCCCAAACGTTTTGACCCAGTGGAAACAGAACTATATAGCAGCATGCTGTTACAGTATCATGACTTTCTTTGCATTCAGCATTAAATAACTGATCAAATCCGTTGGAGGCAGGTGCCTGCAAACTCAAAAAACAATTTAAAAAAATCCTTAACTGCAAAGTAGTTTGGAAAAAAAATCACTAGAGTTGCAAGTAGCAAGCTGTAGTATATGAAGCTGCATGAAGTATAGCCACTGTATCTCAAGAATGACAAAGAAATGGTATGTAATGAATAATCATACAAGCTTGTTATTTTGTCTCCAATATATTCTAATATTAATACTTCAGAAAACCAAGAACTGCAATGGTGCTTCAAAGGAGAGGTGTGAACCAAGGCTATGAGGAAGAAATGAAACAGCTAGGGAACTGGCAGAATTAAAAATCACTCACCTAGATTTGGCCATTAATATTCCCAGCCTCTGCTGCAGCATCAGGGCTTCTGTCATACTCAAAGTATCATGCTGTCTTGTCACAGAACTAATCATTTGACCTAGAACTAGAAGAGTACATAAAAATGTAATTTTTCTTGCTTTTAAGATGCCAGTTAGTAAACTAAGAAAAATACATACTTTTTTAATTATTATTTTGGCAGTATTACATCAAGTGAGATCTTCATGGCTAGGGGGCATCTTAAGCGGAGTTTTAGACAAGAGACTGATTGCTTAGAGCTTCCCCAGCATTTCCATGCTTAGTTGGGTCTTGGAAGAAAATAACCTGGTGTCCCCTTTCTGCAGTGTAGCCTGTCACACTGGGGACTCCACTCATTCTCCACTCACTCCTTACCCAATTTAGTGTGTGGAAACAACAGATGTGAAGCTCCCGTTATCCTTAGCACATACCGAACCAAACCACCGCAAACAGAACAACACGTACCACTTACTCTGCTTAACCTCCCTCTTGCTTATGCTACTGCACATGTACAAATGCTGACCTGTATGGCTAACACATCACCCTTTCTCTGCTTTCTTCACGATTCTTGCTCCGTGACATTAACCACGTATTGCTTCCTTTCACTCCCTGCCCCCAACTACTCTCATACTAGCTTTCCACTCACATTTAACACCAAAAACTCAAATGCTGTTTCCATCAGGCTAACAGTTGGCAGCCTCTATTCTCTGTTTGTAAAATTGTCAAATGTGCACTTGATGTTTCCTTTGATGCTGCTTCTTGAACTCGAGAAAAGGGCTAAATTCTCAGAAAACTACTTTATTATTAGCCTTTCTTATCAGACTTTCAGGATGTCTGTGCAAACTTGTTTGAGACCATTGCAGCTCTGCTTATCAATACTGCCACAATTCTTTGTATCATATGCTGTCCTCTGCCTTGCATCTGGATTACAAGCATTTTTGGAACCCAAAGCACTGCTTTTTTTGCATAGTATCAAGTGTGATACAGTCCCAAACTTATCCCAGATCCTAGGAATCATGGTAACAGTTGCAGAACACTCTTACTGTGGAGGGATTGTGCAAGAGAAAAGCAGAAATTCAATACTGTTAAATGCAAAATAACACACCTAGCAAAGGAGCTCTGTTAGGAAAGATCAGTCGTGTAGTTGCGCAGTTCAATGAAAACGCTAGCTCAATAGCTACCATAAAGCAAATGACACAGAATTGTTCAGAAAGAACAAAAAGAGCCAAAACAAAAATACAATTTTCTCTAATGAATCCACAGTGCACCCACAGATGTAGTAATGTATGCAGTCATGTCTCCCCCTGTCAGAAAGGACAGAGTAAAACCAGAACTATGCTAGTTGGACGGCTCAGCCTGGAAAAAAGGACCACACAGGACAGAAAAGGTGAGTACAGCATTATAGGTGACATGGAGAAGATAAATAAAGCACAACTATTTTCCAAATGGAAGCATTAGGAAGCTGCAGTTGACATTATTAAGCAAAACAACTACACAAAAGTACTTTTTTTGCACATGGTATGTAGTTAAACTTTGTGATTCACAACGTCTTGTGGGAATAAGTTCCAAAAATTTAAGGATTCAGAAAGTAACTGGACAAATGCAAGCTCCATGAAGAGCTTTTAAACTCAAGGATGTCACATATGGCTCAAAAAGTCTCTAAGCTGCAAATATTTAGAAGCGTCTTAGGGAATGATCATAAAATGCTCCTTCTTACTATTCCCTTCCCTATATATTTACTATTGGCTGTCAGAATTTACTATTTACTGTCAGAAACAGGATACTGAACGAACCAATACTTCAGGTCTGACCCAGTAAAGCCATTCTAGTTAACATAAAAGGCTGACATGGGCTAAGCAAAAATTTTTGAGTGCACTGTCATAAGACATTAAAAAAAGAAATAATTAACAACTTGCATTTAACTTGAAACCAAACCCTAGATTTCACAAAGGTACAGAAGGATAAACTTATTGAACTACTTGATACATATGTGTATTTGCATACACATAGTAAACATAAAGATTCTCTGCTGTGCCTAAGTGCTATTTAGTATCAGGAACTTGCAGCAAGTCACACACCCTTCCTATAATTTATCTGCCCTTCAGCCATAAGCTTTCTTGATCTTGGACGAAATTGTACACAGTTGTACTCAAGACCTATCCCTCTGCAACACACACAGGCTCTGGTTCTGTGATGGCCCTACCCAATCCAGCTGGTATTATTTAACTATGCTTTTTGGTCAAGTTAGATTTTTGTTGGCTTAGCACACCAAACCAGCTCAGCAGAGAGTCTGGCAAGTGCCAGAGCCAGCTGGGGACAGAATCACAGCCTTAGTCACCTCTGCCCAGTTTTCAGAAAATTTAGCCCCTTCACTAATTACTGGGATTTACTTAGTTTACCAATTTCCCTGCTAAAATCTTCAGGACAGAAGAAAGGAAAGAGGGAGCAGAAAGCTTGACCCATCCACCCACCCACTCTGGTGGAATCTTACAGGTAGTCATTAGAAAAATAATAAAATTAAAAATTTTCACAGGCAAGCTACACTAATGCAGGTGTGTTTGCACTAGTATTTACCCTGACCTTTTTCTAACAAAGTTTTAGAGCCTTCACATGGTTTGGCTATCTATAGCAGAGTAGTCTGTTTCGGTTACCTAAGAATGATTCTTAAATGATCTAAATGGAGTTTTTAATGGATAAAAGAAAGCACACAAATTTACAGCACCTAACTTCTTTTAAATGGAAAGCAGTAACAAAATTCTCCAACCAGTTGTTTCCAATTACAAGTTGGCCATTTACTCTGTTTGGGATTTTCTTAAATCTTCCCAGATTGCAAAATATTTACCCAAACTTAAACATACAAGGAGAAGTAGATATTTTCACAGTCACAACCCTAAAAGTTAATCTTTTCAGTTATGTCTACAATGTCAAATTTAGGAGCTGTAATTTCCCGTTCATGAAGCATCAGTGGTGGTTGGGTGCAGTCATGCAAGGAGGGGGAAGGGGTATTTTCTGCTTCTCCCTAACACATTCATTACTGCACTGCAAGGTAAAAATTCCAGGCAAGACAAATCAGGACCAGCACTTATCTAAACCTTGTTAACCGGAGTGAAAGTTAGGAATTGCCATAACCTCCGAAAGATTTATTACTTGGCTTTGTAAAGTAAAACATATCTCTTTCCCTCATAGACTAAGCAGTGGCAACAAGTTATGCTAATCTCTCAAAAGTCAACGAAGACAAGGCATCAGTGTACACACAGTAGATACTTCTTTTTTTTTTTCCTTTTTTTTTTTTTTTTTAAGTCACAGTCAAAAGCTTGTAGAAATTCTAACATTTGCAATTCTGCAGTCTCCCCAGGTTGGGAATGGTCTGAACAACGCGTGCGTTCCCCTTGTGTAAGACAGGCCACATGGACCAGCTGCCATCGTACTCCTCCTTTCGCTCACAATAACTGGTCGCCCCATTAAAGTCGGCTCACAGTTGCAAAGCCAATCTAAAAACTGGCATTAACTTAGTTCTGCATGCTCTGGTTGCAGAATCAAACATTAACTTTGGGGGTTATTTTCTGTACGCGTTAATTCCTAGCACACACCTTTTAAAAATCAGGGAAAGAAAAACCCCAAACCATAGCACGCCTCAGAAGAGGCAGGGACAAGCAAAGGGGCCTTGCCCGTAAACTGATCTTTTGCACGTATTCTTTTCAAATGAAAAAGTGGCCTTTCAAACGACTAGCTGCCACAGTGCTAAATCCTCTGTATGTCTTGCTCTCAGACCTACAAGTAGAGAACAGAAAACATAACTAAAGTGCATTAACATAATTTTAAGGCATTTTATACCGCAACACTGTAGTTCAAATAAAGAAAACCAAACAACCCCAAAAAGATGACTAGGGCCTTTTCCTCCTTCAGAAATTTTGATATCTAGAAAGCCCAATGAATACAGCAGAGTAACTGGAGAAAGGTGCCTGTGTACAGGTTGTTAGCACTCAGGCTGACAAGCACTTGAACCTATTCATTCACTTATTATGAAGCACTTGATAGTATTTTGATCACAGCTAAGCGATATAAACACACACTTATGCTGTCATTTTTCTCTATAACATTCTAAATCACCCTATTTAGAAGACTACAACTATTTTTGAAGTGTCAACATCAACCATTTTCAGAGGCTGATTCTTGTTTTTTATGCTATTTTAAAAAAAATAAAAATAAAAGGATATAATCCCAACCACTAGAACACCGAACTCCTCTGCTCTTTTATTTCCTACTCTTATTTAAAATAATTTCTTAAACAGGTAGAGTAAAAAGTACTATCAAACGCTCTACATTTAACATCAAGCTCTGTGGAAATACAGTCATTATGATAAAAACAAAACCAACAGAAATGCTGTGAGTTTTGGAGGTATATTAAAATTGCAAACTCATTGACAGATAAATCAAAATCAGGAGTATTTAACTTTTTCATTCATTTCTTTAAACAATTCTATTTACCATAGTCAGTGGAATAATATTTTTCAAATTGTTAATTATTTTCAAAAGTTGAAACTGCCTGGCACTTCATATTTCTTTTGTCTTTAATAACAATGCAAGCATGTAACCCTCATGGTTAAACTCTGCCAGTTCCTAAAATACATTTCTCAAAATGTGTTCCCTAACCATTGCCAAGCATTAACCACAGTTTACCTAAGCTTGAAACAAGGTAACCAACCATGCTTTAGACCAACACTGAAATCAATCATTACAATTCAGAAAGCTCAAAAATTAAGTCCATTTAAGATTTTTTTTCAGCTGCACCAGCACTGTAATACTTGAGTATTTCAGAACTATAGAACTGGGTTCTCATAGCTGTTCACTAGCAAAGAAAAAAAAACAAAAAAAATTACATTAAAACTGAAGTTTTATTAACATGCTCTTAAAACAGAAGTTATATGACTGGTTTAACACCTGCTTCTTTCTTAACTTCATAATTAATGCTCAGATCAATGAAATAAACAAAAAAAAAGAAAAAAAACCCAAACAACCAAGGAAGTTAGTTGCACTTGATAGCTTCAGGAGAAATCCTTAAGTTTTTGGAAGGGAGAAGTCCAGTACTTGGGAGGGGAGTGGAGGGAACAGACAATGTAATGGTTGTCATCTGTACGGCGCCTAGGAAGGTTTCAGTATCATAGCTGCCTTCTGTGAAATAAATTCAAGTTATTGTGTAGGGGACAGTGAGAATGACAAACATTTATTTATTTTTAAAAAAACAAGTTCTCGGATATTTTCAAATTCACATTTTCAAATTGTTCTTTAGCTGCAGAGTTTTGTTTGCTAGCTCTTTTCAATTTCATATTACCTGATCACAATAGTGAAAAAGCAGGAGATTAACCTTTTTTTCCTCCCCATTTTGGGTTCTCTTTGGTCTTTGAAAGTTAAAAGTTATTTGGGAACATGAGATACATGTAGAAAAGGACAACCATTACTAAAAAAAAAAAAAAAAAAAAGTATTCTGCTAAAACCAATGTTTGTGGGAGTAAGAAAATTTGGAAGTGGCTAGCACATTTTCTTCCTAAGTTCTTAAAACTTTGAAAGAACAGACTCTACAACCTATTTCAAACTCAAATTGTGCCATGTTTCAATTTAAGTGTGCCACGTAAAAGACACTACCACCAAAGGAAACATTTTTAACTTACACATGAGTTTCCATCCTAGGGTCATCAGTGTTGGGCACATTTCATCATGAAGCATTCTCATCTCAAGACCACACCTCAAGTTTACTTGAAGACCTACAAAAATGGTATCTTTCACAGAAACCGTGACTTTGCAGACAAAATAACCCGTGTAAGGCGGAACACAGTTGAGAGCCAAATTTCTTTGTTCTGTTTGATGGCCGTAACAGCAGTAGGGTCCAGACCTTCCAGGAAAATCCGGAGGCCCCTGGGAAGCTTTCCTAAAGCCTTTACAATTGCCTTGTTGTGGACCTAAACTATATGCCAGATCAGAGCCACGTTTTCCTGTGACACAGTTGAATCTCCCCATATAAACTGCGTCACAGGCAAGCTGTGAGCGGGTTTTTTTTCTTGATGCCCGTTGTGTGAGCCCGTTTGAAATGGGAGAACTTGAGGGTGTCCCCCGCCTCAGCCTCCTCTCCGGTAACAGGATGTAGCCTCAAACTACAAAAGCAAGTGGGAGACAACAAAATGACTTTTTTTCTGAAAACCCATGAAGTCTCCACTAAGAGACATGAAGTTTGTTGTCACTGCAGCTTAAAGGTAGAAATAGCTCTCCACAAAGGATCGTCCCAAGCCCAGAAAGGACTCTTTCTCCTATGCCTTGGAGTTCAGGAATTATCAGAACTGATGGCAATGGCAAATTATTTGTATCTCTATAAAAATATGCACAAATTGTTCAGTATTAAGTAAAACTCCCTCTTCTCCTTTCTCCAAGCATGTTAATGTTGTCACCTCCTATAAAACTCCTTCAAAAATAAATGCTATTCTCCTCAAACCTATAACTTAAGATAGCTAACACTTAAAATATTTTGTGCAGGAACAGACCCATCACATTTCTAGATTTTGCGTCTTACAGATGCATTTTTCTTCTACCTCACCTGGGGTTAAAAAAAAAAAAGTAAATTCTTTACTTCAAGTGGAAAGGTGCAAAGGAAAACCTAGGGAGCATGGAGGAAAGGTGTTTATTATTTAAGTATGACACCAGATTCATCTTGTGTTTTAGGTCACTAACCTGAACACTGTCAATCAGTGCCTTCACCCCACAGAGACTTACCTCTTTCCATTTAGTGTGTAAGAAACAGAGTCCAAATTTTGGTTGTCTCAACAGCATCTAAACTAGACACTAGTAGACATCACAAATTATTTGCTAGGCAACTGAACACACTGAAATAGGAAAAACTAACTTTGATAATTTCCTCTCAAAGTTCAAAATCCGTGGGCCCCAAGTGTTTGGATGTTTACATTTATACAGGGATTCAGACAAGAAGCATCCGTAATTCAGAGCGGCTATTACAGCAACCATCAGTGCACCTACCTGGCACATGCTGCAAGACTAATCTTGCATGACAGGTAACTTGGTGAGAGAGCTGACCTATTCAAAACAAGCAATCTAATTTCATTACAGTTGGATGAGTGGCTTCTTATAGGAATGTTACAGATGTCTTAACACTGATTTCTTTTGAAACAGAAGTTATTTTTAATCTTTTTTATGGCTTTCAGTATATGGAAACAAAATCACTGTCAAACATTTACAGATACAAACCACTCTCTGCAACTTTTTATCTCTTTCCCTGTCCCTCATTTTTCCCTTAAGGACCTATTTTTCCTTATAAACTTTTTACAGAATGATACTAAATAGAAACTGATTTATTTCAGATTTGACATCCTTCATGTTTCATCATTTCCACCCTTGCATACCATGTTAAATATTGCTTGGTATTTGATTACAACTAGTGTATTTATATTTGTTTAACAGTGAATTTTCACCCTGCAAAAATATAAGCAGCAAGGATGGGATGCAATTTATAAAGCAGCCTATTTTTCTAGATCTTTCATGAAGAATACTGAGGACATAATATGTCAAAGGAAAAACATGCTTTAAGAGATACTGCAGGAGTTGTGGATTAAATCCTCTATTTAAAAATTCACCCCAAATGATGGAAAATTTGCATTACCTTTACCAGCCCAAAATCTTCTTATGACAGAACCTGAAGCTTAGATGCTAGCTTTTGAAGAAATCAAGTAACTCCACTCAACTTGTCTTCTGTTTTTCTGTTTGCCCTGTGATGAGCCACACAGCACAGAACCTGCCCCTCCCTGAAGCTCATTCCAGTACATCTTTCTCCTCTTTTAAACTCTCACAATTGGAAATGCTTGAAGAAAGCACAGCCAAATCCCTACGGATACATTATGATAAGTAGTTTTCTCAGCTCAGAGTTTTTGAGCACTGTTGATACTAATGGTTATTCTACGGCATGGAGTAATTTCACCTGGATACTGTCACCCCAGAGATTAAGCACAAACTGAGAGTTTAAATCTGAGCATTTCAGGTTATACATAGACAATTTCTAAGTAACTCATTACATCCTCTGCTCATTAACCAGACTTGTCACTACAGCAAGACAGCTTTAATTTTTCCGCACAAAACAATTTTGTATTAAAGTGGAAGTCCTACAGGCACTTGAGACAGCAAACAGACCAACAAACAGAGGAACCAACTTACCACATAGGAAAAATGTTACTGAGTAAAATAATGATTGTTTTATTGCCACTTTATTCCTTCCAGAAGATAGGTGAAGAAGGCTGAAATGGTACTGCAACCAGTCCTTTGAGTTTTGCTGGTAGCCGAATACTGCCCATCCCGTAACTGGCTAATACAACGGATTAAATGGATAACCAATTTATCTGATGTGGCAAATCCTGCATCTTCAGCGTCATGATGTAATTCATGGTGGCAAATTCTATATGATTTAAGAATCCTGGTATCCTACTTAGGACTTAAAATAGCCCATACTTTGACCTTCTATTTACTTTGGCTAGCATATCTTCACTACCATGAAGCCAAGTTCTTGCAATTGGAAAACAAAACTTAGGTTTCTGGAACACGGGACTCCCACGTACCAGACCTCACATGCACATAAGAGATGTAGCACCGAAATAAAGCATTTGCCCTGAACTAGTAATTACTGAGTGTGGTCAGCTCCAAGAGCCTCGTTCCCCCAATGGTCACAAAAAGGACCTCTTCACTTTATAATTATTTGGAAAAAAAATAAAAGATTTCTGTACATCAGCAAAGACTGACTAATTCACTTCAATGTTTGGAGACAGAACAGACGTAAGAGGTGCCAAAGCTGGAATGTTCTCCCGTGGAAACACAGCAGTTTAAAGGGAAACGAGTGTTCAGCAGAACAGGAAGAAACCCCTGAGAAATACAGCAAAAAGGGCACGAAACGCTCTCCTTGGCTGCACACACATGCCACCATCCTTCAGATCAACTCCTCTTCTTTCAGGTGTCCTGGAAGACTCTTGCCTTGCACAGTCTGACAAACCATGACGTAACAACAATTCACCCCCAAACAGTGAATACATTTTGGGGAAAAGGCATTTTAATAGTAAAGCAAGCTGAACTAAGGTCAGACATAATCCCTGCCCTTCATCCACTTGGCAATGATTATTAAGAAAATTAATATTGAAGGTGTCTAAGTACTAGAAGGATGAAAAAGCAGCAGTGCTAAGAAACCATAACAGAGTTAAAGACGACAATGAAGGAGATCCAAGAAGAAACTAAACATGCTGAGAAAGAGTTTGGTGCCGCTGGCTGCAATTATGGAAAACAAACTATGAACGGTAGAGGTGAAGTTGCAGAATCTAGCTTATAACTTTGCTTATGCTAACAGGTGGAGTTTTACCTCAAGATTTTTATTAAATGAGCATGTTGTCAGACTTACGGTTAAAATACAGTAATAAATGCACGCTCCTTTTCTCTCTTTAGCCCTTTCCAAAGGAAAAAAAACAAAACCAAAAAACAAAAACCAAAAAACAAAACTGGCAAAACCCAAGCTAAACTGTAAAGCCTTCTGGCTCCTATGAAAACAAAATTATTACAACCACACACAAGCTTCAGCACACAAGGTTGCCATTTCGGCGCGCCGCCCTCAGAGTCCTCTTTGAACAGGCGGCGAGGAGGCTGATGCAGGATCGCACCGGGAACTCGCCCTTTCAGCAGCATTCCTCCATCGGCACCTCCTGCTGCTGCCAACCGCCTGCTCCTCAAACTCGCAGGAGGCTTTCTTTTCTTTTCTTACTCCTCTTTAACACGCAAAGCGTCACAACTCGGATCTGTTTTGCTATGTGTGTTTCAGTGTATTGGGATTCAAAGTGATCAGCAACTTTTTACTTCTTCCCCCTCACCCCACGCTGCCTTGGTGCTATATAAAAATACCCAATAGCATTTAAAAAACAAACAAAACAAACAAACAAAAAAAAAACATAAAGAAAAGCAAATTAGGAGCCTTGTTGGTTTGTTTAAATTCAGGACTGCCAACTGATCTTGAAGAGTCATTATGTAAAACTTTGAAATGGCATGTTAGTATTAAATTAATTCTCTACAGTTCTCCTTAAAAGTGATCATTTTATCAAAATGCTCATATTTAGGTTAGTTAGTTAAATATTTGTTGGAACACTGTTCATCGGTAATTCCTTAAAAAACCATGCTCGTTCTGACAGAAAAGCTCTTATATTCACTACAATTACAGTAGAACTGAAGATTAAAGACCAACTCTAACAGCTGAGTTAGACGAGCAGAGAGAACTGCAGCAGGCAGCAATGCTGTGCCAACACTTAAATACTTCATGACATTTAAGACTGATTCATGTGACACCGATTCTATGCCTCTCCACTTCGCTCCAGCATGACATTTTAAGACCCACATTCCCTTACCCTGAGGTGCGGCACCCCGTATTTTGGCCTATCCTAACGCGACATAAAAGGCGGTCACACATTTCATCCAGGTACTAGGTTGACACAGCTGTTCTAGTCAATAGGTGCATATGGATATATACACGCAGCATTAAATGGAGTTTCAAATCTTCACTTCAGCACATTTTGAAAACTCTAGGTCTTTAATGAACATGTATCTTGAACTGGAGCATACAAGCTGTTTGCTCCACCATCCCCATTAATCCTTCTGAGGATGTGCGACAACGTTCCTTGCTCTATTCTTTAATCGCTCTCCAAAAAGCGATCCTCTTACTCTAAACTTCCAGAGAAACAAGACTTGTATTTTACTTGGTATCATTTTTAAAACAACTTACACACATGCAAATATTTTTCATTTTCTTACTAAAACAATTTCTCCAGATCCACACCACCATATTGTTTTCTGTGAATGTCTGCCAGATTAACTACATCCTTGTAAAAGAAACAGCCAGAACATCAAACTCCAAACCGCGACATTAGGTTAAACAAGCAAGCACTACTACATTCTTTTATTCTTGGAAATTCTGAATCTCCTAAAAATGTCCTCTGAGGAACAGCATATACAAAAAGCATCGTTTTTATACAACAATAAAACAGCAGAAATGGGACAGAAGTTTTAAGCATCAGTGCTATGGAAAAGCTTTTTGGATATAGGATCAAGGCGAAAGGCAAGGAGATGGGAAAATAAAGTAGAAGGCTACAACAATTAAGTTGAGTAATGGGGCCTAAGAGGAAGAGAGAATCTAGCTTGATTCTTGAAAAGGATGCCTGGCTTGAAACTGTTTAAATAGTGAGTCAGCTCTCCAATATTTAACCACAAATGCCTCCTAAAACTTGAGGCCCACAGCTCTTGCCAAGTCTTCAAAGCCAGCAAAGTGCCAAATTTTGTAATTAACTAAATGGCATTGAGTTTATATTTTGTAATATTTTAATCTCTGAAACATCATTCATTCAAACATTTCAGGAAAGGTTAAGTTTTGCTTTTATGTTTTTTGACGTGTTTTACATAGTCTTCTAATATATTAATAGAAACAACAATGAAAAGCCTGCAAGGTCTTTCTTACAGAAATGTTTAAGCAAATTCAGTAAAATGTTATCAAAACTAAGACCATGCCACTGTGTTTTATAAAAATAAATAGATAAATAGAGTGTCAGTATGTATTCTCAAGATGTGCCTTTCATCATCCATCCATCGGTTCCTCTTTTGATATCAGCAAGTTCTTAGCACTTTCCACTGCTGAATCTCTTAAGTCAACTTCTATGCAACTAAGTAACTACAACATCTTCTATAGTTTTGAGTACTCCTTCGTTAGTGACTTAACACACTCCTTATTAGTCTAGCTGATCCCTAAAAATTATTTTCCTGTTTGAGATGGAAGTTACCAAAAACTGTAGTTTGAGCTACCTGTACATTGGAGAGCAAAGTTCCATTAAATTAAAAATCTTTCTTCTTAGTACTTTACACCTAACACAGCTAAAAGGTCTATTTCCTTGTATTATATTTTCATTTTTTTAAAAAAGCTCCTTTTTGGGTCTTATAAATTGTTTCCTTCTTGAACATTGCTGAAACACTACAGAAATTTCTGTAATGGCCTAGAACTCTCAATATAGAGCCCTACAAAGCTTTATTCTGTTGGATAACTATTATACCACATTAGACAACTGCTGTCCAATGTTAACAACACGCAGCATTTTCTTTTAGGAACGACTGAACATACCTTTCTACAGAATCCGTAGTGAATGGTATGCTTTATATAAATCTCTTCCTAATATTGTAAAGATCTGTAAAAGTAATATTAGAAGGATATTCAACATGAATGGAAAGGTGGGTTTTTGTGTGTGCATGTGTGTGTCAGTGTCTACACACCAGAACAAGCAGCAGAACGAAGATGAAAGCTTAGTTTGTCCTGATAAGGAAGGGCACCATTCCCACAACAGTGCTCCCAGCAGTAAGGCCGGTTCTCCGACCAGACCACAGCACAGCCCACTTGCCAGCAGAAGACCCTGCAGCCTAACACCAGAAGGATACTGAGGTTGCATCACACTGCATATATTGTTCCTTTTCCTGTTAGCGCATTCTCAAAACAGACTATTGACACGTATTTAAAACATGTATTTAAAAAAAAAAAAAAAAAAGGAAAAATCGGACAATAATCAGCTGCCTCTCCTAAGATTTATGGGAGCTGAAGATTGAGAAAAACCACACCACGCCACCTGAAGATGGTTAAAAGATCATCCAAAAATCAGGTTGGCATCACCAGTCAAT
This sequence comes from Haliaeetus albicilla, assembly GCF_947461875.1. Classification (NCBI taxonomy): domain Eukaryota; kingdom Metazoa; phylum Chordata; class Aves; order Accipitriformes; family Accipitridae; genus Haliaeetus; species Haliaeetus albicilla. The sequence continues at coordinate 14,987,358 of NC_091510.1, forward strand.
AAGGGCCCAAGATGTCATGAGGATTTGACATATTTTTTTTCTTGTCCTGTGTCACTCACAAGGGATCCTGGCTAAACCACTTGGGCACAAGTCTTGCTGCTTGTTGAGCAAGTGGACACAAGAGTGCAAGCAAATGAAATCTGTCAGAGAATGAGTGTCAAGTAACTGAGAGCTCAGAGAAACAAATACCACCTTGCCCCACGGTAGCATCTTGTGCTGAGTTTTGTTATACCATTCTACCTATAGAGAGCAACTAATTTTACTTTTTATTAGTACTGTAAAATAATTGTCATAGAACCACTGGTTTCATTACAAAGTTAGCTTGAGTAACCATTTGCTCTCTTTCACTTTTCAAAATAATGGATTGTACCTAAGAATACACACATGGCTTGCAAACCCAGCCACATTTTCAAATTCCTCAATACCAACAGTTGTGGACCTCATGTTTGCTATTATTTATGTATTCCCCCTCACGCCCCTGGGACACCTTTCTAAATCTCTGTTACCAACTATATCTTCATTACCTGGAAGAGTATGGCCTGGGGTGAGATGATTCGAGATGGTGGGAAATGAAAAAAATCCCACTTGATTCTTCTTTTTGTAAGACTCACCTCTTCCCAAGACATTACTGAAACCTCTTCAGGCATTTTATTGTCCCAAATTTGTAGTTTGAAAGACTGTTTGTACAGTGACAGTGCCCATTTTGAAGAACAGAAGTCTACAATAAAATGAAGCTTCCCTCACCAAAAAAGTCACATATACTTTTATTTAAACAAGTCCTTCCAAAAGATTCCTTCCATTAACAAGTTTGACTAGGTGTCATTTAGAAAATAATTTCTGTGGAAGGTTTTTAGGATTAAACTGTTGACTGCGTGTCACATGACATAAGCATGGGTACCTTCAACTACACAGAAAAGTCACGTTCACCTTATTGTACTGAAATTATCACCTGTTAATCATAAGCGGTAGATAATCTTTAAGGATACAGAAATAATCTTTCTGGATTCTCGTCTTGATAACAGATGCATGTTTTCTAATCAACAACTATGATGCCTGAACATGTGCAGGACATGCTCTCACACAGCAGTCATATCCAAGATTGGGACTCCTAAGTACATATGAAAACTCAGCTATAATCCCCTCTGAACAAGCATAAGTGTGACACAACTCAGTTTAAAAAACAAAAAATTAAAAGCTTAAGAAGTGCATTGAACTTTCCTGGTACTGGGACAGTAGCCTTAAGTTTCAGCCTCAGACAAACCTCACACACCTTCACCCCACCATGGCTACGGGGAATTCTGAGTGCTGTACAGTGTCAAATATTTCCTGAAATACTGTAGCCCTCAAAGCCTTCCCATAGATTTTTTGTTTCTCTACCAGCTCCATTCAGTAGTAGTCTCTATAGACGAGTGCACACTGGCTTTATGTTTCTGTATTTTGTGAGTGAATCTTTTGTGCTGCAAACTTCTGCAACTTCTAGATATTAAGAATGAGGTTGATGTAGTTTAAAATACCACACTAAAACTTCAAACACTCTTGCATATGGAAAACAAGCTGATTTGGTTTATAGCTAGCATGGACAAGCTTGTCCTTGCCCATCCATTCTGCTAGCATCTGATGGCTATATTGAATGCCTATTTTCTCTCATAAAGGATTAATTCTAGAGACTGCTGAAGATGCCAAGACTTTATTACCATTACTAGCCATGACTACGTCAAAGCAGCACCCACAGCACCCTTTGGAAATTATATCAATTCCACAACAGGGTCTCATTTTTACTTGGGATGAAAGCCTCCAAAATTTACCCTCCACAGCCACACAATTTATTTTTTTCTGATGAATTCCACAGTGGAAAACATACATTGAAGGTGTGAGGGGGACACTAACCAACATGTGTGCTCCTAGGGTACATTACATTAATTCTTCATAATTATATTATACTCTCTTTCATCAGTAACACTACTCAAACAGATCACACTCTCATTATGCTGTGCCAGCTGTGCTTTTTAATGGATATTTAAGTACCACCACTTGGTAGAGTACGTTAGCTCACTAGGTACAAACAGTAGCTTTTCTGTTACATTTTTTATTATTAAACTTCAAAAAGGCCTTGCAAACAAGAAACCGAAATAAACGTACTACTGATGCTCTGAAAGCCCTGCAGACCTCCACAGGAGTTGCCAATTCTGAAGTACTCTTGACGTTAACTGGTTTACTGGCTAACGCAGACAAGTTGTCTCCTTTATGAAGAGTCCCTATTCATATACCAGCCACCGCATCTCCTAAACCAGCATTCCTCAAACTGAAGTCCACAAGCTCAAGGCTCATTTCACCTTCCCATCCCTCCTACTCTGCCCCCCAGTTCGAGCAGCATTTTGCAGGAGGCGATGGGGAATTGCAAGGGTGCCAGGGGAGCAGAGGGGAGGAAGGGATTGCCGAAACCAGGCAGGGGTAACGTAGTGTGGAGGGACAAGCAGGCAGTGCAGAGAGCAGGATGGCAAGGCTGCTTAGAAATACACGCAGCCACCTTTCAGGAGGTCGCACTCCTGCTGTCCGGAGGCTACACAATAACACAGGTTGGAGGTACAGCCACGGGCTCTCCTGCTGCTCCTGACCACAGGTGAGCTCTGGCTCTCATCGGTCTCCATGGTGAGCTGCTTCATGGAGCAAGGCCAGCAGAAAATGTATTTGTGGAAGGTTACGTTTCAGCCAGTTTAGCTTCCTGAGCTGCCTCCCTGCTGGCCTGGTGACAGAGCTGGCACAACTGAGAGAAGGCAGGAATGTGCAGGGGAGCAGGACCACAGCTAGCTGTGTGCTTGGCTCACCTGGGACTCCAAGCCATACCCAGATCACAGCTTCGTTAGCACAACTTGACCACAGATAAATTCACTTACGTTCCTCCCTCCAGCTAATATGTACATCTCTGCCTAAATGTATGCAAAATATCATTTATTGCTACTGAGAAATAAAACACAAACAAAAAACTAATAAGAAAACCCCATACCCACCTGAATTTCAGCTACCTCAGGTTTTATTTTCTTGAAATGTTTCTTCAGTTACCCATCACTTCCAAACGTCAGTATGTCGCTCATAACTGGGGCTAAAAATATCTGGGTTAAAAATAATCATTATTTTCCTTACCTAGCTAATTTTTAATCTGGACCAGCTTCCTGATCAGGTTCACCCCATCACAAGTAAGAGGGTGGCACTGTTTATACCAACAGCACCACAAAGAGAAATGCTCTTTGAAACTACGCCCACAGATACACCTTTGTAGTTACTCTACTCGGTGCTGCAGTTAAATAATCAATCACACCTTATTGTCAATGAAAAGTCACAGAAAACCTGGAGGAAAGGACAGAACACAGAAGAATTCAGCTTTAGGCAGTTTTGTGGTTGTTTTTTTTGTTTGGTTGGTTGGGGTTTTTTTTAACAGAAACATTTTAAAAGTTACAATTCTGACCCATCCATGGGACTTGCAGCTTAATTTTAAAGCAGGTGCAACAAGCAAAATGGATACCATCCCAACCCAACAATTTTCTAGAAGAGGACAGATAACTTTAGTTACATAGTTTAAACAGCCAATTTGCTGCTTCCGAGTATTAGAAGTCTGCTCAAAGATGATAAAAAAACTAATCGTTCACAGATTCCACAACTACAGCATTTTGTGAGTGAAAACTCGGTGGTCTTTAGCAAAACAGCACAATTTGTGTAAAGACATGGGTTGTAAAATGTTTTGGCATAAAACCCAGTTAAACAACAAGCCCATAAAGCCTGCTGGCATGCACTTGGACAAGAACGGAAAGAAAACAAAAATCTATTCTAATTCACTCAATTCTAAGAATTAGATTTGTATTTCAAATTTAGTATTAATTTATATGATTCAACATCTTAAACTAGACTTCAAGTGCAGATGAATGCAAGTTTAAAACAAATCCCAACAGATATTTGACTTACCAAGTCCCTTCTAGATTTACTCTCTAGGTGAAAACTCAAAGCAGTAAAATACCTATATAGTAAGTACTGACTTTCCTTGTTAAGTTTCTCTACTCCAGCTTACTAGCATTTCTGCAGTGAACTATATATTTTAACGATTATTTTTTTTTTTAAGTAAGGGAAATTGCTTGTTACCATTGTTAATATTCAAACTCCTGTAAAGTAGTTAAAGGAGCTTCTCACCTCCCACAACACATTTCAACTGCTCAGGAAAGGCCAGGGAAGGATATACAAAAAGTCTAAATCAGCTAAACTGAACCACCACTGTCCACAGAGAGGATTTGTTTTTACTGGTTATCATAACAAATTACAGCCATTTAAAAGAGCTATTTAATAAATATTTTATAAGCTGAACACCCTGTCACCCGAGACCCCTATATGGTGTTTTAGTCTGTGAAGAAATGCTGTAATGATTTTTGAGGTGCTCTCTTATGTTCAAAATATGTGGAGTATTGCCAGATGCATGAGCTGTTTTATCCTAAGCAAGGAAGTTCATTATAAATGGATTAAGATGGGACTTCTAGGCTTAGAAGTTACAGTTAAATAAATATTTACACAAATATTTACACCCAAAAATCATTGGTCAAATGGGGAAAAAAAAGTTTACACTTCAAGATGAGATAAGTTGATAGAACCTTTGAGTATTAAAAAAAATAGTTTTTAAAAACCATTAAGTACAAAAACCACCAAATAATTAAACATATAGTAAATACATGGTAATTAATGTCTGTAATAAGCTGACAAGAAAACTGGTGGAGCTTTGATGTCTTGAGTAGCTCTGAAATCAAGGTTAGAAAACTCTTTGGAATACATTATTTAGGTAGAAAGTTAACTGCTTTCAATTCAAGAGTAAATGGGCAAGATGTAGTATCTTATCAGAATACAAAGGAGTCAGACTAGGTTCCTCCATTCTAGCCTTAAGCTTATGACTAAGAATAAATGTTGGCATTAGAAAGAGCCAAGCAACCAAAAAACAACCCCTTTCTTCAATAATTAAAGATTTTCAAAAGCAGTTTTAGAATAAAACCTACATTTGAACTTGGTGTTAAAATATATTCCTGCCAAGGACTACATTTTAGCATATCACTGCATTACATACACAACTGACAAATTACAGAAATGATTACTGAGTATCTTAAAACATGAACAGAGAAAATAACATCAACGAACACACACAGTTTGAAAGTATGTGCATGTTTGGATAGAAGAATCAAAACACTCGCCATGTAACAAAGCTACAAGGTCTGAAGTGTAAACTTTAAGGCTTCATTAACATAAGGGGTACTTTTGATCTAGTATCTTTGATGATGAGTTTCACCTATTCAATAAAGAAAAAAACCCTCGCTGTACTGTATAAGAAAAGGTTTTCCAGAAGCACACAGTTCAGGTAATAATTTTATATAACAACTGATTTGTAAAGCATGATTACTGAACATAGTGTTCCTTGCTCTTCTCTCTACCTCAATTTCATTTTTCTTTCCTGTCTTTCCTATAGCATTCCATCTCCTGCCACAGAGACTTCTGCTGGAAATACCCTGAAAATAACAATTGGCCCTTTTATATGAACTTTGGGGTTTAGTGAATCAGTTGGGTGATGGGTATCAGTCACCACGCTGCCAATTATTCTGTCCAGTGGAGATGGCCAGTCAGATGAAGCCAGACAAGTACCCCAGGTGACAGGACCAGAGGCAACTAAGGCCATGACCTTTGGTTTCCAGGACACTTAGAAGATTCTCTGTACATCTTGCTGACTGTCTTTCCTACATTGGCTTGACCTTTTCTTTCTGTTACAGTCTTCATCTCACTTTCTTGCTCCTCCTCCTCTCACCACACCTCATCTCAGCTATCTGCATCTCATTCTATTTTCTTTGTTCAGCTCATCCCTAGTCCCTATCCAGGACCTTGCTACCACCATTGCTGTCAATCTACAATCACTTATATAATACATGTATTTTTCTTATTTTGCATGCCTGTCTTATCCATTTAGACTATAAACTCTAAAAAACAGTTGGTAATTCCTGCCCTAATATTTCTACTGCAGCTACCACAAGAGAGATGTAATTTCCGCTGACCATTACACACACTGTAAGAGACATGGAAACTGTAACTTCAGCCATAATTCCTTGGCAGAAACACTTCTACCAGTCTAAACTGGCATCCCCGTTTTATGGCACAGCTATCTTGTTGCTTTTGTGTGTTCCCATGCAACGAAAATACTCTCTGTCCAAGAACTGACAGTAAGGAGACTCATTTCAGCTATGTTAAAACAGTGTCATGCTTATCATACAATTTAAGTGCCTTGCGCTTCACCCTTAATTTGAGTACAAGTTATGAGTTTTTATGTGCAATTCTATACTTACAGATCTGTTATTTGATATTGTACTGCTTACAACTCTTCAAACCCACAACTGTAAAGACATCAAACATACAGCTGATGGGTACAGACTTGGAAAGGGGAAAGTGTAGAACTTGTCAGTAAACTTGACTTAGACAAAAGCTTCCTAAGGAACTCCAGCCATACCTTACAGTCAGTACACAGTGCTGACAAATCCAATTTTTTATTATGTTTAAAACCTTTGTCTGCAATAGTACAAGAGACAAGGGAAGAAAAACTAGTGGTGAAGACCTTGAAATAAAGACATTCGCAAGACACGCTGTGCCAGAAGTAGTTTACTTTTCCTAAAGGAACTGTATTCTTAGAGATAATACAACTAGTGAGTCCAAAGGTCCATATATAGGAGGCTCAATCATGTGAGATTAAAACCTTTTCCATACATAACCATTTTTAGAGCTTTGCTCATATATACTAAGGCCAAAAGGGCACCTTGTGAAAAAGTCTCCCACCATTCCCTTATAATCTGAAGGCTATACAAGGGAAAGTCTGTGGCAAGGAAAGAAGATGGGTCAGGTGAACACATACCCATCAAACACTTCAAAAAACATGTCACCGCATGGTAAATGAAGTTAGGCATATATCAGCATGGATTACACCAAAAACAACCAGTGAGAACTTCAATGAATGAACAGTCACTAGGATGGTGCAACTTATTCTACCAAATGCACAAAAATTATCTCATCAACCTGCCCAAGTGGCCCAACAAGCTTGAAATTTTGGATATCGGCATGTTTTGGAAACACATCGGTAAGTATGCTTGACTGGTTCAAAGAACTTTGGTCATTAGTTGGATTGAAACATCCATTAATTACCTAGTCCCAAAATACACAGAATTATCCAAGTTAACGGTCTCTAACGCAAAAAGTTCAATCTTTACCAAAGCTACACAATGAACAGGCAGAAGGACACGACCATTTGTACCCACTGGCATGGTAATACAGACACAGCTAGTTCCTGAGCATGCCGTTTCTCCTTTCCAAAGCTTTACTACACACAAAGAACACCCCAGTTACTTAGTGTGACTGATTTTAACCAGGACAGATTTTACATGTGGTCTCACAACACACAAATACAGTATTTGCTCCACTAACTCTGAAATAGGTTGCCGGTCTTCATTTCATAAAAAGGAATAGTCTCTTTCAGCTTTCCAGAAACTTTAAGGCACCAACTGCCCGTCTGTGCCTCCATCCCTTCACTGCTATTGCTGCCTGTGCTAGCTAGATAAATCATGCTACTTGTAAAAATAAACACAGATTCTCAAAAAGCTGTAACAGATCTGTGAAGACTAACACAAAGATTATAATTTCACAATGAGTTAACAAACACCCCTCCTCAAACCACCACCAAAAGGGGTCAAACAAATTAACGATAGCATAGGCATGTATATCATACTCTGTGCACGTTTTCCCATAGAAATTTTCCTATATACACTATACAATAATATTTTAATAAATATCAAGATAAATATAAACCATTAAAGGATGCCATTATATGTATTTTCCAAGTCATTCCTTAAAAGCCACATCTTCAATTACTAGAAACTGATGCTTTCAAATTCAAAATATTTAAGTGTTCTTGTTTATTTAGTCTATCCAGAAAAAGACAGCAGTATGAATAGCAAAACCAGATGTTTTATTATAATATTTAATTAATAATATTTAATTAATATCACAAGCTTCCTACTGATTCAGTGCAACTCCAGAAACCTAGAATTTCTGTTGTCTTCAAGCAATGGGGACAGATAGGACATTTCTGAGGAGAACAGAGAAAAAAATTCCAGTGAGCAGCTGCATCAAAGACCACCCCTCGCAGTCAGTAAAGCTACAAGTTAGCATTAAGATTTTAAGTTTAATGTAATAATCTTCTCATCATTCTGAACTGAACATTGAGGAGAAATCCCAAACAATTTTGCACCTTCATTTATTATGCACTTCAAAGGAAGAGCATTAATCTAGGCAGAACATAACCAAAAGAACAATTATTTTATACGTAGCAACAAGTATTTATAATGAAAAGGAAATATTAAGACTAAGGTTAAAGAAAACAGGTGCCTTTCCTACCCTTATAAGCAGATGCTCATGTTAATAAGGGTCACATTTTATGTCAAAGATTTTAACATTACAGGCAGACAGCTTCCAAAAGTTGGAATTGTGAAAGTTCTTTTAACCGTACACTCAAGATTAAAGCTAAACTTTTAGAAGTTTTGAGTTTCTCTTAAATATTCTCTATCACAATTTCAGTATCACCACACTACATTAATTGTGTCCCAGTAGCCATATTTAAGTATGTGTGGTACAGGAATGACTGGGAGGTCAGGAGAATGATGTAAAAAATCCCGTTTACAGAAGAAATTCAGTTGTATTCTATTCATTTATCGTTTCCATTATGAGTAGCACCTATGTACTTTAAGCAGAGCATTTTACATTAGTTACCTACAGGGAATAATTAAGATGACTGTACACATTTAAATAAAAAGTCAAAACGGTGAATATTGATGATCAAAACAGTTGTGTAACACTCACTAAAGGCCACTCTAAATATTGCAGATTAAATACTGGGCTACCCCATAAACTTTTACACTGCTAACCCCTGCTTGCTTTCCTGAAAAAAGAAAGAAAAAAAAATTTCTTACTACTCTTGTGAAATCAGAGAGAAGTCCAAATGACTCAATACTAATATTTACGTATCTATGTCCCACTCAACTTGTTCTTCTTTGTATGTTGACACTGAAGCCCAGAAAAATGCCAAAAATAAATAATTATTTTAAAAATTTTTAATTCTCTACTAGAATTATGTCTACTAGAACTGACAGGAGGTAAGAGATAACAAAACCACCTCTTTCAAAACCAAGCCTACATTTCTGAGATAATACAAATTCAATTTACAAGGACATATTGTTTCCTCCCATGTACAGAAAATAGGTGCACAGTTATCAAGTAGTTTGAAGTTTTCCTTTTGTGAATTAAACAGTCATTGTGAGATGGGATATTTTAAATTAACTGCTGTGCTCTTCCTTCTCAGAATGCTAAAGGTGACTACAGCTGAAAGACATGGTTTGTCCTGCTCTGCCTATCTTCTAATTAGCCAGACAAGCTTCAATCCAAACCACTGCACTGATCCTGCTGATCAGAGGGCCGCACTGTTCCTAGTGCCAACAAAAGGGAGGCTGGACCATGAAGCCTAAGGAGAAATCATACTCTTCTTTTTTGGCAAGATGCATGTCCTGGTTTCAGCTGGGATAGAGTTAATTTTCTTTCTAGTAGCTTGTATAGTGTTATGTTTTGGGTTCAGTATGAGAAGAATGTTGATAACACACTGATGTTTTCAGATGTCGCTCAGTCAGGTTTATACCAAGTCAAGGGTTTTTCAGCTTCTCATGCCCAGCCAGCAAGACGGCTGGAGGGGCACAAGGAGTTGGGAGGGGACACAGCCAGGACAGCTGACCCCAACTGGCCACAGGGGTATTCCATACCATGTGATGTCATGCCCAGTATATAAACTGGGGGGAGTTGGCTCGGGGGGGGGGGGGGGGGGGTGTCACTGCTTGGGAACTAACTGGGCATCAGTCAGCGAGTGGTGAGCAATTGCATTGTGCATCACTTGTTTTGTATATTCCAATCCTTTTATTATTATTGTCATTTTATTATTGTTATTATTATCATTATTAGTTTCTTCCTTTCTGTTCTATTACTTGTTTGAGATAAGATTGCTCTTATCTCAACCCACGAGTTTTACCTTTTTCCTTCTGATTCTCTCTTCCATCCCACTGGGTGGGGGGAAGCAAGTGAGTGGCTGCGTGGTGCTTAGTTGCTGGCTGGGGTTAAACCACGACAAGGTCATACTTTGGCAATTTTAAAGTGGTCATGAAAATACAGCTTCATTACAATGTAAAGAGATATTACAGGGATCTGCTAAAATAGATCAACCTGTATATCATTTCTACACAAACCTGTAAGAACACCCAAGGGAAAAGAAAACAGGCTGTAGCCTCTGAAACTGCTTTCTTTCAACGTATTTTATGTAAAGGTAAGTTAATATAAAGCTGCAGTTACTTGTGCAAAGTATAATTTCAAGCAAATACTAAAATCTGTTTAAAGTTTGGGAAAACTAAGATTTTTATAAAAAGCATAGTATTTCAGTTGCAACATCAAGAATGGTATTGATAAGGCTTATTAAACTTAGACTTATACAAGCAGCATGTCAGCATTCTACAACTTCTAACAGTGCTATTTCTAACTTCTATTTACACTGCAGTAAGTGCATCAAAATTCTGCACAAATACAGCTTCAAAAGTTCCTGAATGTTTAGGAACAGGATTAGTGACCATTTAGCCAGTACAGATTTTGTTTACAAAAAAAAAAGTCCACTTACTTTTGCATTTTCTTTAACATAAGAAGATAAAACTTCACTTAAGAGTACCAGTTAAGATTAAGCTCCTGACTTTTAAGCTGTTTCACCTGACTGATGGAAGTCATTCCCATCACCTTTCAAAAAGTCAACTACAGATGTGAAGCATCCTTGCAAACTCCAGCTCAAGTATGAAATTATACTTTACATAACCACGCAGCATGAGACCTTTGGAAGTCTGTGATTTGCTAAACCCGATTATTAAAGTGTTCAGCAACAATAGCTACAAACAGCAAGGTTTTCGTCCTGTCCATCCTGTCCCATCCTGTCCCACCTCCCCCGCAAAAGATCAAAAGCATAAAGATTAATTTAGAGCAAGAACATAAACTTTAAGCCTTCATATGAAGTAGCACATTTCACAACTGATTTCTAATGACAACGCAACATAAATAGCTTGATTTCACCTTAAAAATAATATTCAGTAAATTAGGACAGTAGTATGTTTTAAAGAGTTATTACACTACTTAGTATTTCAAGTTGAAAGGATATCTTTGAAATGATAACTACGTATTGTTCGAAAATATTTTGGCGCTGGCACAGAATCTGCAAAGAATAGCCCAAGCTTTAACTTAATTATCCTTTTACAAGAATTGTGGTTTGAGAAAATACAACAGCTTCATAAACATAATAATCACTAAGCGTAATAGCCTTTGGCAATAATGTTCCAAAGCAAGTTTGGATAATCCAAGATAAACCATGACTCCTATTCCTTCTCTCTGTACTTTTGCAGTTAATATAAAAAATTCAAAAGCGAATGAAAATGGTGTGTCTCAGACTGTAAAAGCAAACAAAACACAAGCTTCTGTCAAAGCAACACATTACATCCAGCAATAACTGAATTAGTCAACAAGAGTATGTTACAGAAACAGCAATCCAACAAGATCTGCAAAACCTACATTATTTTCTAGAACAGAAATAGAAAGGAATGAAGAAAATTTAGACACAGTTACAGAAGCAGTGTGAGATAATCATTATGCTAGTTACAGCGTACTTTAATCCCACATACTCTATCCATTTATTGCAACCCCTTTGTCGACGCTGGAAGACACCCCAAAACAAAAGCAAAGAAGCCACTTATCCCTGCCTAACAATGCTGCAGATATTTTGAAAGTAATTTAGAACTAAGAAACATGATAATAAGCTACTGCTAAGACAGTAAAACACTGTAATTCAAATTATGTATGTAATAGGTGATATTAGGATAAATTAAGACAAGCACCCAAAATTAAAAATATTCCAAAAATCAGACTTCTTCCTAACTGATTCCTAGTCCCCTTTTTTTATCAGTTCCCCTTCAATTCCCTATGCTCATCTACTACCTCATCTTACCTTGCCCAGCTCCCACAACTTTTGTTTAATCCCAGCAACCTTCAGGCTGCTCACCTACGTGAAACACCCCAGCTTTCCACAGGTCCAGTTCTACATCTGAATCAGATGTATTCTCTATAATAGCTGATCATTAAAACATACTAGTAATTTGCTTACTCTAAACATGATATGTGCTTTGATACTGTTGTACAACTTTAAGTAAATTATTTAACTCTGAATATGTCAAAGATTATTAACCTAACATCTCTACACTCCTTCATAAATTCCAACCCATTTATGTTGACTATCTGAATATGCAGATCAATTTCTGTACATTACGTCTTATATTACAGTAGGAGAAAATTGTTGGTTTTCATCTAGAAGTCAATACTGCTTAACAAGTGTTCTGGAAAATAACTAGAGAAGCAAGAACGTTATGCAAAGCACATGTACTGATGTTACCTTCCTTGGGAAGGAGAGACGACTTTTAATTTACGTTATTTCAGTCACCCTATATACATCTATAACATCACAAGTGAGAGGGCAGCAAACCATAATGCAGAAGGGAAAACAAACAGTTAGAAAACTTTTAAATAATACATGATGGAACCACAGCCAGATTATATTCATCCCTTGCTTCTGCTGTGCCAGCAGCTGAAAGCCTGTTGTATGCTGCAAGGAGGGCTGCTGTCAAATTCTAAAACCTGCCTAGTGCTGCAGACTGATGCAAATTCTTCTATTGCAACAGAGACAGTGACTTTTGCAGGCAGTCCTATCACACTAGCCTACTTCAGACAGGATCATGAGCATGTTAACTGTCCCCATTCTAACAGCCCTACACAGCAGCAACATGGATCAGTTAGCCCCAGTGGTGTAATTTTTACATTATTCAATCTAAAAATGCATTAATTCTTGGCTGCTGAGGTGATACATTCTGCCTATTATAGTCACTGAACTAGGGCCAAACTAGATAGAACAAATGTGTATGGGTTTGTTAATTTTAGCCATTTTTGATAACTCACTACGCACTGAAGTGATAGCCAAGTTCTTTAATCTCTAGTACATCTAGGCTTCCTCGCTGGCCATCAGATAGCCTAGGGAACAAGAAGTAATCATAAGATCCTCAGAACTGAGTCTACTACTTGTGTGGTACTCTACATGACTCATTTGAGAGTTTCTCTAGAGAATCACCTATAGTTGACACTTTTGAGAAATTTAATTACATTTGCAAGTGTTTAAAATCTCTGCTAAGTCACTGCTATAGACTTGTGCCATCAATAATGAAGTATAACCTTAGATGAAGTACATCTAGTAGCTCAGTAAAAAAAGTACTAAAATAGATGTATAAAGAATGCATAAAATCTGTATGAAAAAAATCACAGGGCACCACATAACCCATTGGTACAATTCATTACATTAGACACAGGCCTAATGTGTGCCTATGAATGCACATGCTTCATAGGGAAGCGTTTACAGTTTCTTGGAAATAAAATTAAGTTCTGGGAAGTAGCAACCACCATCACCAAGGAGCCAGCGGATAAATTCACTACCCTCACAAGGTGCCAGCCCCCCAACAAAATCCCTACCTCATTCAGGAGACAAACACTGAACCACTCACGAATCAGCTGCTAAATTGCTGCAGTTCACATCATGGCCTCTTAAAGCAAACAAACAAAAAAATACTGTAAGGCATACTGTAAACTGATTTACAAATAGTTTAATCATGGATGTGCAAGGTGATTGTGCAAAGCAAACTGTAGGAAAAAGTGCACTGCCTGCTCCAAGCTATGCTGTCACTATTTTTGAGTTAAAATAAAAAAAACAAAACCTACTGACATCCAATTTAACTGTTAACACTTCACCCAACTGTACAGCAGCTGGGCAAAACTGCCAATTAAACAACTTAAAAATATTTTTAGAGGAAGTAGGAATGATCTACCCACTGTGTATCTGCACCAGCAAAAAAATTTCAAGTCTCAGTAATAATGCATTTCTATAAAAATATTTTTTTAAAAAAGCAAGTGTCCCTAGTTCCAAATTACACATTATTTAACACACACAAAAAAAGTGGAACTTTCTCCTTCTCCATATTTCGATTTGGAAAGAAAGTTCGATGGGATTTTACCACAGAGTAAAAGAAACTCAGCTTGTAGGTTTCTGAGATCTTTACCAAATTTCCGTTTAACAATGGTTTTATTCTCACCAGTAGCATAAAAACAATATATTCACACACACAGAAGTGAAACCCAAAGAAAGTTTAAAATAAAGTTTGTTATTAGGGTTAGTCTATGAGTAACTCTGCAAGTAGCTTTTAACATATAAAATTTAACATCAAACATTTTGTTGACAGTTTTAGTTACATTTTATGCAAAAGTCTAGACTTGCATTTCAAGGACAACACCCCCTTATGCTTTCTAGTTTCATGTTCTTTTTACATGCCCCTATGTAGTTACAAAATTTCCTGTAACTACCCACCTCCAAGTAGTCCATTCCTAATGAAAGGTAATCAATGCTGTGATTTCACTGAGTTGTGTTTGGTATCAGAATTAATTCACAGAAAGCCTTTACAATGAATATAAACCAAGACCTCTCTCAAATCACTAAGAGTCAGCCCACAATATTTACTTTTTGAAGTAATATGTAAAATACTACTACTGTTCACCATACACTGCTAGGCTTTATTATTCCATCATCTCAAGCATTCTTCTGTGCCATTTCCTTGTTTGTTCTGAAGTCAAGAATATAGAAGGCTTTCTGAAGCTACATTTCCTTGGTATAGCACACTTGAGAAATAACATTTCATACAGAACAAACCTAAAATCTAACTACTTCGAAACCTCATTAATACAGTATTTCACTTATTCCTCCTTAGCTGACAAGGAAGTTTTATATATTTCATTATACAAGAGTTTACATTCTTTTCAGCTCCTGGGTTATGTCCAATTCTTGACAATCTCAATGCTAGCATTTCTACAGACTAATGATGGAGCAGAACATAAAGCTGAAAGGACCCAAGCAATGGAAGAGAGCCGAAGATTATCTTTCTATAAAAGAATGAACACTAGCCGTCCCTTCCCCATCCTAACCCCCACCAATATTTTTAGCTATTAATCAACAATAAAAGCTATGTTAACTTGCATAACTCCACTAAAACAAAAAACAAAACCCACACACATCCAGGTCACACACTTTTATGTGGGGCATTGGAAAGCAATGTGAAGAAATACAGTCTGCCTATTCTAGACATTTTGACATCTGACAGCAGGATTAGAAAACTCATCTGACTTCAAATCTATTTATTTTCTCAAAAAAAATCTAGAACTGTATGCAGTCAGGCCCTACAGTGGTTCATAAAAAGCTGTCAGACAATTTCAAAATAATTAGCTACTAAATGCATAGCATGTTGAAACAAATACTTAACTTTTTCAGTGCAAAATCCTAGAACTACATATTTCATGTACAATATGAAAACTTACACTTATGATAGAACACTTTATAAGAACCCAATGCACCATCCTTAATGCATTGCTCACTTTATAAGTCAGCACTAGAGCCGATCAATCCAATAGTACCACTGTAACCAGTCACCTTATAATCAATGCAAGAGCAGTTTGACATTATCACATAACCGGTTAATATCACTCTACTTATTAGCATAAAGTATCTCATGGTAGTCAACATTTAATCACTTTATTAAGAGCCTTCCCTAGAGTACACTATTTATCATTAAGTACTTCAGTCAGTCCTCAAAGCCTCAGCTGAACAGAGGAGGTTTCCTCCTCTTCAGACATCTTCCTACTCCGAACTCCAAAGAAATCATCCTTCCTAAGGACAGCTTAGTAAAGGAGACCAGTAAATTCCAAAATGACCGGCATATGCTTAAGTGGAACCTTATTCTTGCTACATATCTCTCTAAGTTTTGTCACCTACAGTTCAATGAGAAGCCAAAACACTAAGCAAAATGTTACGTGAATCAGAATCTAAATAAACAGACACACTCAAAATTGTGCTCCAATTTACTTATCAATAGATAAGAGCATAGGAAGCTATCAGAGGTGAGATGTGAACATAAAAATTTAACTGCTTGCCAATTAATTTTTTACACGCTTGTACCTGTGAACCTTAACATTTCACAAATATTTAAACCTGGACACAAACATTCACAGCTTGCCTTAGGCTGAGTCCCAGGGTAAATCGGAGGTGCTTGTGTCCTTGGAGCGGGGAGACAGGATAGGGGACAGGCTGTAGTATAAATAAATGTTATTGATTTATTTTACCATCAGCAGTGAAGAATTCACAGAAAAATGCTAAACTGATATGGTATTGGCACAATCAAACCTTCAGAAAGGTAGTTTTCTTTTTCATTTCACACTACTGACAATGTTAAACTACTCTTCACTTTGATATGAAACTATTTAAAACCCACACCATTTAAAATTAGTAAGTTACATCCATTTAACAAATAGAATTCTATATTACAGCTGACATAAGAAACACAAACTCTTCAAGGGAAGTAAACTTAAATTTAGCAGACACACATAAAGTTGTGCTCTAGGGGCCAGTTTATAGGGACTTAACAGAACAAGGAACCCTGAAGCAGAAAGAAATACATATTTATTAAGCAAACGTACTGACACTTATGGACTAAAGTCACAGTAAAAGAAAACACATTTGTGAAGGTCAGATGATCCACATTCAGTGTTGGCACAGAAAATCCAAGACAAATAACTTGAACTTTAGATTTTGAAGGGCACTTTGTTGCCCTTCACTAGTAGAAATATTTCAAGACTCTAAGTGGCCAGAAGTATCTTATAATAACAGTCATAATATACACTTAAACTCAGAGTCTTACAGAAACTAGAAGCTTATCTAAGTTTCTGGTATATGTTGTACCTCTGAGACAAAACACACATTGCTCTAGAACTAGACCCAGAGGACAAGCTGGAAATCCTCTCCCCACCTCTGTTATCAGAAAAAGTTCTGGAACTCGGGGAGGGATTACGCACGCACTGGCTAAGAAAGGTTCACCCATCTACCTGTCTACCAAAAAAAGGAGGAGAAGGGCAGAAAAAATAATAAAAGTTTGTCTGAAGCCTGTGTAGCACATTCCCTTTTTCCCTTCCTGTATACATTCTTTTCTAGTCCAGCAATTTTTAGGAATGGAGCACTCTCTGGAGTTGCAGGACTGACCGATTGGCATGTATTCCTCACAATTTCTCTAAGTATAGGCACAACAATGTTATTGTAATAATACTAAATAAATACCACAAAGTTCAAGTTTAGAGAACAATTTATTGGATAATATTGTATTTAATATTAGTCTGTTCATTACTTTTTAAGATCTAAAATGTCTTAACCAAATGCCTTTTAATAATAAAGATTAACATAATGGTACCCTTCCTAGCAAAATTGCTAGTGCAGAGGAAGCTCTCTCAGGAACTGAATACCATTGCCTAAAACTTACACAGTAAATGAAGAAAGAGACAGCTATCAGAAAGATAAGAAAGTAGGCATTCACGTTCACAGAGCATCCAAACACTTGCCAATTAAATGCTTTCAGGAATCTTCAAGGAGGGACCAATTATTTAAGAATTTAAGACTACTTCCAGTCTAGCTGCACAAATACTGTATAGACTGATACGAAACATCCGTCTTAATTTAGCATTAACATTTGTACACCTGAGAGAATTATCACTAAAACCACCACTGCCCTAGTCTTTTTACATTTATGGCAATACAAATTGGTGAGTTACACATACGCTGCACTCTCAGTTTCAAGGCATGAAAGTCTACTCAGTAGATTTTAAGTGAATGAAACACAAGGCAGCTGCCATGACCCAGAAGAGATTCATGATGATTTAACTCTGCTATCCTAAAACATTTCTAAGACAGGTACAGCAAGCTATGTGTTAAAATTTATTATTTTAACTATTATAATTGTTTTACTTTTTCATTGTATTACCAGCCAAAAACATTCAAATAATGAGCCCCAAAAGTTCAACTTTCTCAAAAAAAACCAAACCAAAACCAAACAAACACCATCACAAACAAAAACCAAAACACAAGCCACAAAATCCTTGTGTCCCAAAGTTTCATGAGACACAAAAAAAATACTTGAGTCATTTGGCTTTCCTTATTGGGGGGGGGGGGGGGACGGGGGACGGGACCCAAACATTACCTCTGGTAATACTAGCTTTAGTTCTGCAGTAAGTCAAGTATAGGACATGGCACTTAAATACTACTTTTATTGCCAGTTTAATTCAATTTGTATGTCATTTAAATTAAAGCTGCAGATTACATCTGATTTAACTCACCAAAGAAACCTGCCAAGTGCAGAAAAAATACTAACTGAAATCACATACAATAATAAAAGTCCACAAAATCTGACACTGTACTTGCACAACACAGTTTAAAGCATGCCACCGGTCCTCTGCTTACTCCAAAAGTAGAAAGTATAGTGATCAGGCAAGCAAACCAAATTTGGAAGATATACAGCAACACACATTTCACAGGTCTCTACAGGAAAAGATCCAAAGGTAACATGCATCCCTGTCAGCTTTGGTAGATAAAAACATAGTTTATCTATATAAGCAGAGAGAAAACAGGATACTCTAATAGCCGTGAAGAAAAGTCAGAGGTGCAATAATTTTCTCTTGTAGTAGCATTAACATATGTAACATACAATTATACTCAAAAGTTTCCTAAATCAAAGTGAAGAATATGACATGAAACATAAATAAAGACATTGAAAGGGGGGAGGGGAAGAAATAAAGACAGATTTGAGTGCCAGAAGTAGCAGGGGAAAAGAAGAATATGATGCAGAAATACGAGCTGCAGGTCTTCAAATTCAAAGACAATGAGCTTTAGCTTGATGAGGAAAGCTAGCAGTCAGAATACTGAAAAATCATACCAGCTGTATTTTAAACAGATTGCAAAGATAGGAGTATCAGGAGAAGAGGGAGGAGGTACTTGGAGTACTCCAGATGAC
The DNA here is from genome assembly GCF_947461875.1 of Haliaeetus albicilla. Classification (NCBI taxonomy): domain Eukaryota; kingdom Metazoa; phylum Chordata; class Aves; order Accipitriformes; family Accipitridae; genus Haliaeetus; species Haliaeetus albicilla. The sequence goes on from NC_091510.1 coordinate 15,006,452, forward strand.
AGATGCAGGCTTAAACTTCATGCAGAGACAGAATAAGAAAACGTGCTCTTGAAAATGTTGTTTGGACAAGGAAGAAGAAGGATATGAATAAAACATGACTGTGGATTCAAGAAGAAGAGGAAAAAAAGAGGGCTACTCCCCAACAACTGCCCTGGGCAAGAGAGGATTATACTGCTGTCAGCAGCATTGCAAATGGCAAGCAAATGAGTTAAGTTTGAGAGAGATGATAATGAGCTCTGGGACATTCAAAATGTTTATGATAATAAGAAACACTGCAAGGAAATGCAGGACTGAATGAAGGCACATAGAGCCACAAAACTCTACAAAGAAATGCAGTAAACTAAATAAAGGAGATAGCATGCAAAATTTCTATGAATGCTGTACGCCTTGGGATTAGTGGGAAGAGGGTACAAAAGAGGGAAGATGCTTTCAGCAAGCAGTACCACAGGTGCCGGAGAGGGACAAGGCTGTGACAGCCAGGCAAGTTTCCCTACATCCTATCTCCTCTTATTCCCACAAAGCTCAAGCGCCTTAGCTATACACTTTATAAAAAACACAGCTACACTTTGAAAATGTAAATAATTTTTATTGTATTATTGTACCACCTGACAGATGCATAATAACAACTACTTTCAATTACAATTATTGTGGTGATTTAAAAGCAAGAGCATATTTTATTTAAACTAAAATTTGTAATCTAATTACATGCTTCAATCAGTGTTTGAGTTACTGACAAATACAGACAGCTACAAAGAAAGCAGTAGTACACCCTCTACTTCTAATGGTTGGCTGGAAAGGCTAAACTTGAGTGACATCAAAGGAAAAAAAAAGTCCTCTTGTATTCCAGTAAGATTTTTTTTTAAAGAAAAAGAACAACAACTGTGCTTTAAAGGAGTAATTTAAAAGAGATATATGCTTTTTAAAAACATATATACAACAAACTCTAAGATGTCGGAAGAACCTTAACATACTTCCCTGAAGAAGTAGCCCTCCCTGTGTTTGCTTGGTATCTTAATTTGCCTTTGGTTTCAAAACTCTAGGCTTGCCAAGAGCTATTCCTTTCAAAACCTCAGGAATTCCATTACTAGTTTTAAGCTAAATTAAAGGAAAATAGAAGCATTCAACGCATGGCAAAAGTATGCACAAAGTGTTTGTTGATACTCATAAATAGACTGAAAAATTTAGACATGTCTGAAGGATAACTGCTGCACAGTCAGCTCTGTTTTGCTCTGCTGTGCGGCTAAGCAAAAAGCTACTGCTGTCCCTTCAGAAAAGCTCAGCATTACATACATTGCTACAAAGATCGAACACAGATCGAACACAGATCGAACAGAACATTTTTCGCTTTAAGTTTATGTATAAACCAAAGTTTGCATTTCTGCAGGGAGAAAAAAAATAGTGGGAGTTTCCCCTTTAAAACTACTGCTTCAACATCTCCATTTGGGAAAAAGATGTCACACTGTCCTAAGGCATGGCAAAACCAGTCAACTCTCCACCCTGTCAAACATCTTGCAAGTCATGAAATAAAGACATTCCACCTCAGAAACACATCGAATATTGTGCGGATGAATATCTTTCCAATGTTCACATAATGGGTTCCTTCCAACTCATGATATTCTCTGATTCTAAACAAGCAGTGTTACTATAATCACTTTTACTGACTGGATTATGGTAAGAATGAAATGTCCCCACCTGTATATTGTGCCAGGTGTCATTACTACCACAGAAGAAGGTAATATCCCTGTGCAAAGCATTTAAAAAAATTTGCTTGAAAGACAAATGCTTCATTTGTTGTCAAGGTGAGTAATCCCAGCAGATAAGAACTACTACGCAGTTTAACTTCTTTGGCAGCAGCCACAGGAAAACAGTGGAAATATCAACACACCAGTTTAAACTGCAGCTCCAGTGAGAGATGGATCAAAGTTCTGCATCTCCCATTAGAAACACAGGAATCCAGGTACCGGCGTATGGGATAGAGAGTCTATTTTACCCTTGAAAAGGCAGGAAATTAAAGCAACTTTTCACCATTGAGTCAGCACACAGAAACGGATCAGTGGTTTACAGTAACCGTCACCACTGTATGAACGACAGCAGTAGCATCTCATCCCTGCCAGGACCAAAATCACTATGAAGAAAAGCCAAGGGAAAGAAGTCAGTTCTTCAGACTAAAAACACGGTGCCCCATTCTCCCCTGAGTTTGGAGTACAGTCCAGGATAACTATCACTATCTCAGATATGCCCACTACCCTATAATTCTCAGCTTTTATTACAAGCATAGACAATTCATACAGTATTTCTGAATCGCATTTTCCTCAACAGAAAAGTTAACAGGCACATGTACAAGGAAAAGCTGAATAGCAGGAAATTTTTCTGTAAGATACATGTTTATCTTAAATAAAGGAAAAAAGGATGAGCTAAAACCTACATTTAGAATCTTTTTTAAAAAATCTCAGTTCAAAAACATACCAACACAGAGGTGTTTCTACCAACAGCCGACACTGAACTTCAACCTTTACATAAAAAAAAAACCAAACCCAAAAAACCCCACAGTTCTGTGAGAAGAAGTGGCAGATCTAGTAACTGTGGCTGATCCTGGAAGCTGAAGTAAATAAAGGTGGCCATCCAGCACGGGCGGCTATGATAGCAACGACACAAAACACAGCAATTTTATCCTTGCAGTAATTCAGAGGAACACATTGCCTAACACAGATATTAGTATTACTTTGTCAACTGAGATTCAGGCAAAAAGTTTAGGCATTATCCTGGACCACCTGAGAAGTCAGTGACAGATTAAGTACAGCTCATGTGACAAGAAGTTTCTCATCTCACTACCCCACATATGGACATGGAAGCATTTTAGAAGAAGAACAAATAAGACATGAAATTACTCTAAGACAAGAGAAGGAAACAGTCAGTAATCACAACACCATTTCCACTAATTAGAAAAGAATGCATATAGTCAGTCCCAAACACACAATAATCATGAAATTTTATTGTATAAACATCAGAAATAAGTTATTAGTTCTTTTTATTAAACCCAAGGGATAATTATTTCTGTTGTCATTTCAAGCTTGAGGGAAAGACTGAAATTCTGGAGAATCACATGGCTGCAGGAAGATGGGCCTCAATAAAGATTGAACTAAATTGGTTGTCGTGATTGTTGCCACTCTGCCAGAAGCAGTGAAGAGGAAACTGAAGAGTACGCTATACTTGGAGAACACGACATATACACACACATACTTACATGGCATACATATTTCCATGAGAAAACACCACACACCAATTTATCACCAGTTCAAGTTCAAAAAGAACGTTCACATCTAACACTGATTACACAGAAGAGCCAACAAGAAAAGATGATGCTCAAGAGAGGAAAATTTCAAAGTCTGTTATATTAGGACTGCTGTTCTACAACTTATACATAACTAAAATATCATCTGCATACGCTGCGTGAAATTACATATCTCTGGACAGCAGTTTTCGGCCAACAGCTCCTCAAATAGCTTTGATAAAGATGATGTCATTCAGTAGCAGACAAAAATAACACTCATTACATTTGTTTCAGAAAACGTCACTGAAAAGCTGCAGATAGGTCATCTCTTCCAGCAGTAGCTACTGCCCAGAGTTACTCATTGCCACCCAGCAAAGAGAGGTTACCACCCATACAGACTTGCAAGAGAGCATACCATATAAGAGCACACTAATCCAGTTCAGGAAAAATTAATCAAGGTAACTGACCAGTGAAGGTAGACTGAGCTAATATTGTCCATTTAACTGCTGATCATGCCTAAAGCATGTAACAGTGCATACAGCTTCTTTGGTGGAAAGGATCATTAAGCATGGTAATCTATGGCAGAGCAGTAGAGACAAATGACTGGGGGACACAGTATCTACAATTTTCCCAGATGTTTGCCAAAAAAAAAAAAAAAAAAATCAATGCCTATCCATATCCTGAAACATTAAGTACAACTTCTGTGATAGCCTGAAAGCCTTAAGACAGATTTTGAAAACCACTAACCATTAAATGGATTAAATGGTTACTTAAGAAGAAAAGTCACACACTGCCTCCTAGGAAACTGTCTGAAGTTATAATATGTGTCTTAGGTCAGCCTCATAATTTTCATAGGTTTGTTCATTTGGGTTTTTTTAATCTACTTATTACTGCAAAATACCTTGCAGTTTTCTCAGTGGACACTCTGATCACCATTATTTCTGATTTTAGTCTTTTAAATTTAAAAACTCAATATACAGGCTGAACACATTCATCATTTCAAGAATTTGATGGATGAAGAGCAGTTACAAACAGGAGCGTATTTTTCCCATTAAGTACCGCTAAATGAAACAATAGGTACCAAATAAAAATACTAAAAAAAGTTAGTTACTATACAAAAGGCCAGATTCTTCCCTCAAAATCCCTTCAAAGTACATTATGAAATCAGAGACACACTGCCATGGATTAAGGGGTCTTAGATGTAAATAAGCCCATGAACCATAACTGAACAATGTCTTCAAACCCTCAATGCCATACAAGCTTAACCTCACTGAATGAGGCCAGTATCGAATATACTTTAAACTGGCATAATGTGTCACTGTCACCAAAAGAAACAGACACACCCTGCTCCCCTTACTGCTTGCTTCCACCCCCATCTTTGCGCCAGCACAAATGTTTGTGCAGCAAACTGATCCAGCTTAAACCTAACCTTCCCCTCCCTGCCCCTCCTCCAAGTTAGTTCAAACCTCAACCCAGTTCACCACATAACCATACAAGTATTTGCCTGCACAAAGGAGGAAGCAGCAGAGCGGGGTGGAAACAAACAGGACCATGTTTTTCAATGGTGGAGCTGGTCTATGCCAGCTGTACGCCTATGCAAAGCAGTAGGTTGCAAGCTGGAGTCCCGTAACATCAGGCTCACACCTCTCTGCTCACACAGCCACTGACAGGTATGCAACTGTAGGGTGAGTCGGTTCAGGGCGCCAAGTCAATTAAAAACTAACTCTACCAAAAAAAAAAAAAAAAAAAAAAAAGTTGCTAGTTTTCAGCCAGTTCAGCTTCCTGAACCAGCTCCGGGTGCAATCCTTACCGGCACAAGGAAGCAAGAGGAGGAAGGAGGCTGGGAAGGCAGAAGGTCCAATTTTGATCGGCTTGTGATGCTGTGGAAACACACTCGTACACCGCCACATTTTAAATTTGAACTTGCCAGAGCGGCTAAACATGATCGTTTTAATTAATTTGTTCCTAAGAGCAAACCATGTACAAATTTTTTTCAGAAACCTAAGCAGCCATAGTCTACTGGGGCACAAGCAGCAGGAAGCAAGGCCAGTTCACTGCATTAACCAATTTCGCTCTTTGTGTTTAACAAAATGAAGATAGAGCACTAGTTACTCTATCTTGATACTTTCACCAGATATTCTTTTTAAATATCACTGATTAAATCACCTCAGATATTTCCACAGGAAGAACATACACGTAATAAAACCAATGCAGTCATGGTAAGTATTATCTTAACTGTAGTTTAGTATTTACAAGGAATTTAAACAAAGGTTTAGGTGATTAAAGTGGTCTTACAAACCCCTCTGCTCAGGAGTGAATTTCATTTCAGTGAGATCAGAATCAGACCCCTAATAAACATGGATATAGCGACTTTCAAGCTAATTTTTGAACAGTAAAGTATCGTAACTAGGAGCACAGACAGACTGTTAGCAATGATCTTGCTAACTTCCAAACAATAGGATTTATTTCTGGATTGTTAGATTTAGCAGGGAATTATTTCCATGGCAAGTAAATATATTTGTTTATGTTCATTCAGTTAACAAAGAAAAGAAACATAACCCTATCAATTCAAAAGACAAAACGTATCAACATTACAGTTCAAAAACTGTGTAACCAAGTGCAGAATCAGATTCATGTACCCACAAACCAGTCTTCCCAAGTGCCATATATTATATTTTTACAGTCTATGAAACTCTCATCTTACAAAGACAGATTCTTTCACAAACTACCACCTGCCCATTGCAACAATTTAAGACAACCTTTCTTAACAGAAATTTCCTGTATGATGAAAAAGTGTTCCAAACTACTCTGCCTATAAGAATTATACAGAAATGAGAACAGTTTGTTTTGACTGCAACTCACCATGAACATTTAAGACAAGACGCTGAACTGGAAAGTGAGCAAAACCCTGGAAAGCCATTTAACCAGATACACATACTACTGCTGGCACATTGTTTCAAAAAGCATTTTCAAACCGTTCTTGACACAGAGGCAAATAAACTCAGGGAATCTCAGTCAAGGAATAATATTCTTAATCACTTTCCATTTGGAATGGAGTTAACAGGTTTTGGACTTGAACTGGTGATTTATACTGATACAGGTTTCTTTTTAAGCAAGGGTAGACAGGTGTGCTTTTTCAAATGCACTTGCTAACCGAGGAAAACAGACAACGAACTTCCCTGGCAGTTCTGCTGACTTTAACAAGAAAACAGGATGCTTATTGGATCTGAACCCACATATCTTAATACCGAATCACTTTTAACACAGCAAGAAATCTTAAAAAAATTAGGTTTTAATTCCCCTAAATGCAAATATGTTGTAGAGCTAGCAGAGCAGATTTAATGACAGATTCATACCGTAGAATCACTGCTAACATTAACACCCTTAAAGAAAGCTAAAAAATATTTATTCGGAAAACTATTTTGCTCATTACACTATATGTTACTTTGTCACTAGCACTTGGCAAGTGAAAAAAAAAGCTAAAAAAAATCGAAGACTATTCAAAAAAGTCACAAATAAAAAACTTGTTAAAAATATTAATACCAAACCAGAGTTGGAAACTTTTTCAATACTTACTAAAATCAACCCTGACTTCTACAGTATGTATTCATTGCAATAATGGTATTCTTTTCAACTCACAGTCCAACAACATTCCTAGAGATTTCTACTCATAATTATCACTTCTTATGCATTATAACATTGCACAAGATGCAGTGACCAGAAAGATGAGAAAACGTGCTTTCACTTTCCAGAAAATCAAGTTTAGATGAAGAACCGAGTCAAACGAGTACCGAGACACCTTTTGACCTTTGCGACTCTTCAGATCTACCCTTCCTACGTTCGCATCTACGGGTATGTCCGAGGAAGGGCAGCTTAAAATGACGAGCAAGCGGGCTAGGCATCCCTTTCATTCATACACACAGCACCACTGTGGAAAGCCCAGAGGACCCCCTTCCCCTCGGAAAGCTCTTGTCCACCGGCCCTAACCCACCGACCCGACAGAGCTCTGCATTAGTCTCAGGGCTCACACCTCGAAAGCCCCTGGACTCGCTCGGCGACGAGGAGTGGAACACGCACTTGTCTGGAGAGGCGTGTGGCAGAAGCAGCCGACCTGGAGGAAGGGGCAAGCGCTTGACAGGTCACAGAAGACGAGACCGAACTACCAGACACACCAAGCCCCGAAGAGGCGGGCGGTCAGGCCGCCGGCATCCCCACCCCGCGCCAGACCTGCCCCCCCAGCGACCCCACCGCCAGCACAACTTTTAAGGGCTCGTCTTTTGTTGTTTTTTTTTTTTAAACTCACGCTCCGGTCGCCCACCCCCGCTCCCTCCCTCCCCAGACCAAGGCGGCGATTCCCCCCCCGCTCCCAAGCGGCCTTCCACCCCCGCCCGCAGCCCCCCAGTGCCACCCCCACAGCGAGCCCCGCCAGGGAAAAGAGACCAAGGTCCTACCGCAGGGCACGTCCCAGCCCGGCTCCCACGGGAGAAGGCGAAACGCGGGGCCGCTCCCGCCCACGGGCGAGCCGAGCCGGGCCCGGCCCCGGGAGCCTCCGCTGCCGCCCCCTCCCAGCGGAGCCGGCTGGGCACCCCCGCGAGAAGGAGGGGAGGGAGGGGGGGGACAAGGACCAGCACCCACCTCCGCCATGAGCCCCGCGCTGGCCGCCGAGCCGAGCCGGCCGGGCCGCCTGTGACGGGAGAGACGGCGGCCCCCGCGGGTAACGGCTGCGCCTCCCGATAGCGGCAGCAACAGGGCCTCGCTCTGGGCCGGACTCTGCCTCGCGACAACTTCCGGGGCACGGCGCGAACGCCTTCCGGGAGCAGCAGCCGGGGGGGCGGGGGCGCCGCGGGGAGCCGTTGGGGGCGCGCGCGGGCGGCGCTGAACGGGGCGGGGCGGGGGCGGGGCGGGGGCGGAGCCGTTCTGTCAGCCGGCCCTGTCAATCACACGGCCCCGGCCCTGTCAGCCCGCCCCGGCCCCGGCCCTGTCAGTCACCCTGCCCCGGTCCTGTCAGCCGTCCCCGGTCCAAGACCGGTCACCCGGCCCCGTCACCCGGCCCCGGCCCGGTCACGGAGCGGGCAGGGCTTCTCCAGGGAAGCGGCACGCAGTAGAGAACACGCCTCAAAGCGGTGCAGGGGCCAGCTGTGAGGGAGGCGGCCACGAAGCGGGTCTTACTGGTTTCTCAGGTAAAAAAAAAAAAAAAAAAAGAATTAAGGCTGTAATAGCGCGCACAGGTTTGGAAAGGATTGGCTTGGTCGGTTGGGTTTGGTTTAATTTTCTTGAGAGGCAGCCTCCGTCAGTTGTGTTGTACACGGTGTCACGGTGTTATTTTAGACGCTGCCGTGGTGACTCGTCTACAGCCGTTGAAGTTGCTCTGTTTTCATGAAGTACACTATGGGCAACTGAAAGGAAAGGTAGACAGTGTATAATGTTAAAAACAAAGATACAGCAAAAAGAACTGTGGGAAACGAAGAATGAGAGAAGGTGCCACGCCTGCGCGTTGTGCAGATTTGTGGAACACTGAACACTCCTGCTAGCTGGTGCAAAAAGACACCTCACGTTTGTTCTTACTGACGCTACCCATACATCATTTTGTCTGTTGCCTGTTTACAGACAGTACGTGTGATAGGTCTTGGGCCAGAAGACCTTGTAATCTACAATTAATCATGAATGTGTGATTATTGTCCCAACACACACACAAATCAAACACATTGCTCGCAGTTAGAGCAGACAGCAGCCTGCACAAAACTCTCAGCTTTGTCTCAGATCATGCTACACAGGTTTCCCTCTTGTTGTCTAGCTTCTTTGGCCTTGCTCTAACTTCTGACCTCTCCACCAAACAATGCCTAGCACCAAGTTACTTCACAGAACTGGTCTGTCTATGTATCTTACCTTATCAGGGGTTGTGCAACTCATGTTTTGACTGTGCTTCAGTTATCCTAAGTCTCTGACAGGGAGAATGAAGAATCATGCTCTGACAGTTGCTCACCTTTCCTCCCTTCCCTTGACAGTTACTGCTTTGTAGCAGAAGTGGCAGAAGCAAATGGATGACATTACTCCACTACCCCAATATTCATTTAATCTGTAGGCTGTATGAGAGCTGGAGAAGCTGAAGTCCATGCAGAGATTTTCTTCAGATGTACATGCTAGAAAGGTGATAATATCTAGAAGGAAATGGGGAGAGGGAGCACAACTGCAGTTTAACATTTGTACTATTGCAGCTGTTGGCTTCCGCGTGTGTGAGTCAGTGCTCAGAGAGCTGGATGGATAAAGCAGAGCGAATGGGATTTTTCTGTAGCTGAGTCACGTAGTATGTGAAGGCACGTAGCAAACTGTCATCTAACATACAGTGTATGCCCATATCCCATAAATGTAATATATCAACGGGCTACAAAGCAATGAGCTGCTCTTAAGACAAACATCTGCAGGATTCCTCATGACCTTCAGATCCTCTGTTATGCAGACTTGCCGTAAAGTCTGCTTGGCTTCAGTTGTTGATCTCCACCTGTGAGTCCACATTCAACTAAATATTTGTACCTTGCAATTTTTCCATAGCTGCCTTGGCAGTGTCTGGATGAGCAAGGAACAAAGTCTCCACACGTCTCTTCTGCTGGGTCATTTCTTTCTTTTTCTACTCCCTCTAGCTCTCACCATTCCTCCACCGGCACATGTGAATGGCTGCATTTAAACTGTATGTCAGGATTTGTATTAAATTTGGATAGCATAGTGTCTCTTCGACAGTCAAGTTCAATGTCTTCATCAGAGGTGAAGTGCTGTTTTTGTTCACCTGTGAAATTGGTCATCTTCACCGTTTACCAGATTGTTATCTTACCCAGCTCACCCAGATTTACTGACAGACCAATTCTGTATTTAGATACTGGAACTTTGCTGTGCTCCGTGGCTGTTATATATCTTTCTCCAGGTGGTTTTCTGGCTTCCTAAGACCTTGCTCTGTCTCATTCCTGCTGAGAATTTCAAACTGGTCACATTGTTGTTCCTTCTCTTTCTCACTTCATAGATATTTTGGATCCATGACATATTGGTTGCTGGTCATATCTACAATCATTCTTGTCATCCCAAACTGAGATCATTGCAGCTCTGTCCAGATGCTGTATCGATTACTAGTCTTTCAAAGATTGCATAGCTGCTTGCAGATTTCTGCAAATTATGAATTTACATTGCTTTAAGTCCTCTGATGGCATTTTCGGTTCTGTTAGATCTTCCTAAACTTTCTTTAGATCAACTTTGAAGTCAGAGACCTCCTCTGTTATTTCACTATAGCTCATATTCTCTCTTTTTAAAATTGGATGCTGCTACCACCTTTAAAGCTTTTCCATAAGTGGTTAGCCCATAGCTAAAATTTGTAAAATTATTATTTTAGTAGCTAAACGTTTCCATTTGTTTGCTTGGGCATTTCTTACATGGTCTTATACAGTGGCTAATGGGTGTGCTAAATGCATGGCTTTTCTGAGGCAACAAACGTAATCATACATTTCATCGTTCTCTGATTCATGACTGGTTTACCCAATTAAATGTTCATTTTAAAGGTGTTAAATTTTAGTACTATTTAGAATTAACACCTTTATTAATAATGAAACTTTCACCTCAAATGAAAAATTTCAGGTTAACACTGCCTTTTTATTTAAAAATTAGGTCATATAAATATTTTGGAAAGATTCTTAGTCTTTGAAGAGGAAATAAAATTGAACTGCGTCAGATATACTGTAGCTTGTATTTCCAGAAGTTCTCATTTCACTGTCCCAATGTATTTCAGTGTCGGTTCATAGTCCCCTCTTGTTCTAGTTTCTGAATTCTTACAAGATGGTATTCAACATTTTGTGGTGGGTTTTATCAATTTGGACTCTGCAGGTCAAGTGCTTTTGCCTGTGACCTATGTTGATTTAGGCAGTATTCAATTCTGTGAGCAGGAGAGCAGTCCAGTCGCATACAACATTTTAACAGCAGATGTATCTGATTAATAAAGTGCTCCCTTATTTATCTTGTATTCTTTCTTAATGCCTGGGCCTGACAAAGAGGGGACTCTTGGGGAATAGAATGCCAAGTTCTACATTGTGTTTCTGCCGTTTCCTTTCATATGTTGTTCAGAGATTCATGGCAGCAAACCTCTCAGGGGTATGAAGTGAAGGAGTTATATTTCTTCTTCCCAAGAACTTCGGAACATATCCCATTTCATGTATAGCTTGTCTTCTCGTTGGGGAAGTCTTTTCTGATCAGTATGAGATGTGTACACCACAGCATGAAGCCTGGATGTATTTTTGGAGGTGGATGCTGATTCAGATCCTTAATGTTTCAACTATAAATTCTACTCCTGAAGTAAACATAGGAGAGTAAACAGTTCATTTTAAAAATAAAACCATAGCAACAGCCTCATGACAAATCATAGACCTTTGCAGTCACTTTGTTTTGTAATAAAGAAGGCCTTCTATATTGCTAAAGGCACCACGTAACCCAGCTATAGGTGAGGGCTCTATTATAAACACTGTCTTTCAGGGTTTATGACTCAGCAGCGAAAGCATGTTTCTGGTTGAAATGTGGTACAGAAGCTTGCTCTCTTTCTCTGCTGTAAGAGGCTACCTAGAGTGTAATTTTATTCTGACGCCCCTTTCCAAAATCCATTTGACACTGTAACAACAACTTTTTTTTTTTTTTTAAACCCACACATGCAGTCTGTAACAACATTTCAGGAGCTGGAAAATAGATTTACAAAGAGAGAGAGTTGGACTTCGTGTGCTAGCTCAACAGAGTAATGCCAGTCATGTCACATTCTGCCTCCCCTCATGTGTGGCACGCTGACAAGACTTACCCTTTGTATATCAAATCAAGAAGTTTTGGTTTTCACAATCGAACAAAGCCCTTGCATACAGTGAGGGCTATTTAGCAGCCACTTATGGCCTGATCCTGCACTTCTTAAGAAAGAACACCTCCCCAGTAAAGTTAATAGTATTTTCTTTTTTTCCGCAAGGAAGTACAACATTGAGCCAGTAATTTAGATCAGTAGTTCACTACTTCATTGAGTATTGTCATCGTTAGTTAAGTTGTCATCATTTCAGTTTAAAGTGGAAAAAAAAAAAAGTTCAATAGTAAATAAAGGTGTCTTGCAGCTGGACATTTTAATTCATAGAGTGAAACTTTTCCTGAAATGACTGCTGGAATATGATGGACCTTCTGCTCTTATTCCTGTGGTATCCAGGCAAAAGTGGAGCAGACCTGGTCATTCCAGAATTCCTCAGGTGGCTGTATTGTAATTTGTTTTTCGTCAGTTGTATAAATTGTCTTCTTCTTGTACAAATATACCACTGACATGGTTAAAGGATCAATGAGCTCTAGGTAATGTACTGTGAAGGACAGGATACTTGTAGCTGTGACAGCTGGTCGGTAGACTTTTAAAGATAATACCAATGAGCTGCAAAAACATAATTTTAAACTTAGGTATTTTCTCTGACCTTATTTTAGGCTGAGCTTGCTGTCTGAGATGCTACGTATTTTACTTCTTGAGATACTAGCTATTTGGTCCCCTACCATTTGAATATTGAAAGCCTGAAAAACATCATTGCAACTGAAGCTGCCTTTTGGGCATCCCAAGTACATACACTAAATTCAGTTCTCCTCACAAGTGAATGTTCTGCTTAACCAAATGGAACTGTTTCCATTCCCCTAACAAAGGCTGCCACATGCAGTTCCTGTAACTTTTTGCTGGCTGTTTCCCAGGAGGAGCATTAATGTGTTGACTGTAGAATGTACACGTGTCTGTTTCCAACTAGCCTGTGATAACCAAGTGGGATGTAAATCTAATTAAATGCAAAAAAGCTACAGTGTGTTGCAATAACATTCAAGATCTGACTTCAGCTGACAAAAGCAAGGAAATTCCAAATGAAGATTGCTGATATGTCCTTACTTCACCCCTTTGTATTTCAGACTTTCAGGGCCTCAGAACTGTGCACGGTTGACTATGTACTGTGTACAAAACAGCGTTCAAAGAGCATTGTTACGATGTCAGACTTTTAAAAATTAGGCAACTTGTGCAACTGTAATTTTGACTCCCTTGTGGGCACAAAGTATGATAGAATTAAGTAGCTTATCATACACCATGTTTGTGTTTTGCCCTTTCCTCATTCAGGACACAGAATAGATGCCTCTCATAGGAGAAAACAGCTAGTTATTTTAAATCTTTGTGTGCAGCAGGTACCCTTTGCCTTATTTATTTATTCAATCAGTGAATAACCACTTAGGTATTCTTAGGGCATTTGTCATTGTGTTACTTGATGCTTCATTAGCATTAGTGGAATTATTTCTGTGTTTCCTTTACAAGAGAATAAGTATAGTTTCATTTTACTTACAAGGGAGTGTGGATTAGGTCTACAGAGGGTCTCGGTACTGCACTGCTCAGATTTGTGGCAGTTAACATTGAAGAACCTTGCTAGTGGGTGAAATCAATCGCAACTAGTTCTCTATCCAGGTTTCCTATATGGTACATGGCGGAAGGAAGTGGAGGAACGGAATCACGGGGGATCCACTCTGAACAAGAAGCTGACTAATCTTTTCATTGTGAAAGGCCAATGACATTTATGTGACTGAAGTCACAGTGACCAGGGCTTAGTGCTAAAGAACCTTGTAAGATGCTGGGTTTGTGTCTGTTGTGTCCCACAAGCAGGTATTATGACTGCTGTTGGAAAACTGGCGGATGGACCATGTGCCTTTGCCTCAGCCACTACAATGCTAGTTCAGGACTGTTAAGTTAGGTCCACACTGCAAGTTCATAACCAGAACACAGACAAATAGTGCATTTTGCCAACACAGCTCCATGAGAGGTGTTTCAATGCAGAGGCAGAGCAGGCAGGCAAGTACAGCTGCAAGTGTGTCTCTCAACATCCTCAAAACTAACTGAGTTGGAAGGAGCTGCTTGCTCTACTTCGAGTTCACTTCAGTAAGCTCTATCATGTTAGATGCCTAAGGGGGCCCCTTCATACAGGATGTGAATGTTTAAGGATAGAAGAAATGATCCTGTCCTTTTCCTATAGTTCAGTGATTAGAAATCCTGAAACTCGGCTTGTGAGGGACCTGCGTTTGGTTTCATCCTCCACCTGTGAACATATAAATTAATTTTTTTCTTCACTTGGGGTGTGCTATATCCATCCTATGGTTATTACAGCTTCCTTAATCCTAGCTACTGAAATAGTTTAGACTGTCTGGGCTGGACCTTTAGGAGTAGAATTAGCTTGCTGGCAAGTATATGCTAAAGCGGTCAGAGACATCTTGGGAACCTCACTGAAATAAGAATTTATGGAATGAAAGCACCTCCATGGCTAGAAAGCAACTAAATGATAATTTTGAAGACAGTAATTTTGGATCGTAAGTGTTCATTTTCAGCATCTGAGTCCTCTTAATGGTGTAGTCATCAAGACTTGTCTCAGGTCACACAAGCGAATCCGTGAGAGAGTTGGGATGAGGCTTCAGCAAATATGCCAGACTATGGAAAAATCAGCATGGGTTTTGGTAGACAGAGAACCTTTGTCATAATTATGAAGTTCTTTGACAAAATCAACAAACTGATAAACCAGGGCGATACATTCACTGTAGTGATTTCAAAGAACTTTTGGCACAATTCCTCACCAGTGCTGCTAAAGAACATTAGCTGTCATAGGTTAGGAAGGAAGCCTGTCTTGTGAATTAGTAACTAGCTGAAAGAGAAGGGTTAATGGAGTAGCAATAAATAGTCATTTTTTACACTGCAGGCGAGTTATGATTGGACTCCCACAGGGATTCATGCTGGGACCTGCACTAGTTAGCATACTCAGAAATGGTCTTAGAGAGTGAGTAAGGAAGCAGCAGAGTTTGCTGGTGATGCAAAATACTTTACAGTAGTGAAGTATGAAGCTGACAGCAAGGAGTTTCAAAAGGATCTCATTCTGCTGAACAGTATGGGTGTTAAAGTTGAAATTCAGTCTCAGTAACTGTAAAGTAATGCATACAGACAAAGCCAATCTTAATTATTTGTGCTTACTGTTAAGTTCTACATATGCTGTTTTTGCTGAAGAAGGAGTTCTTAGAGTCTCTGTAGGTAATTCTCTGGAAACTTCATTTCCAGTTCCAAGTAAAAAATACCAGGAATTATTAGAAAAGGAAGACAGAATAGAGCGGAAAATGTTGTGACATCTTTGTGTGATCAGTGGTGTGGCCACATCTAGAGAACAGAATGAAGTTCTCGTTTCCCAGGTCTGAAAGAAGGTAAAGGTAGAAAAAAATAATAAAACATAAGAGAATGGTTTCTGTTTAAAACATGACTACCAACACTTGGACTTATTCGGTTTGAAAAAGACAAAAGTGACAATGCCTGGGCGACTGAGGGAAGAGGATTGAATTATATAAAATGGTGGCTTGTGGAGAGAAGGTGAGGAAGCTCTCATTCACTTTTTCTAGTAAGTGGGCACACAGGCAAAATAATGGACAGCAGGTTTAAAACAACCAGAAAGGTAGTCTTTTTCTCAGATGCTGCAGAACTAAAGTATGGAGCTCACTGCTTCCAGAAATGTGGAAGCTAAAACTATCATTACTTTCAAAAAGGGACTAAACTCAAAAGGGAAGGAGTGCATTGGCAGCTAGTAAAGGGAATGGAATACAGTGGCCTTTGGTTCAGGTTTTCCCCAATCAAGGATTTACTGAAAACTCTGAATATATATCAAGAAGGATTGTGCTATACCTGACCTGTTCTTTATACTCTCTTCCTGACTGTTTAGTCCTGGTCGTTAAGTTCAGAAGTGAGTTAGGCATACCTGCATAGTCTGATACAGTATGGTCGTTTTGCAGCTAGTACAGGAGAGAGACACCAAGATGGTCAGGAGACTGGAAAAATGGTATATTGTAGAAGACTGAGAGAACTTTGAAGCCTTAAGGAGGTGGCAAAGGGAAGATCTTAGTGCTGTTGTCCGTGTGGAGGACCAAGCCAGATTCTTCTCAGAGGTGCACAGTGACAGGCCGAGAGGGACGCATGTTGAAACCTGGGAAATTCTGCTTAGATACAGAGATGTATACATTTACATCATGAAGGTGGTCAAATACTGGTACAAGTTGCCCAGAGAGGTTGTGTGACTTCCTTCCTGGGAGATACTCAAAACTTCACTAGACATGGTCCCGAGCACTCTGCTCTAACTAGCCCCGCTTGGAGCAGTAGGTGGTCCTAGGTGGCCTCCTGAGGCCCATTGCTACCTATGTGGTTCTGTCTTCTTGAGATAGATTCTTACCATGTGCTTGTGCCCTAACTATACATTATTTCATAGGGTATATTAATTGACAAAAGTGGAATATATTTGGTCTGGATTAACTACTATGTATTAAAACTCAGTGCAGGAACATAGTGGGGACAAGAAGCTTTGGATTTGCCATAAAGAAAGCAAGAGTCAGCTACGGTACCTTTCTGTCTAGGGGCTTGACAGTAGTCATTAAAATACTTTGTAAAAATATGTTAAGAAGAGGAGTCATTTGTCAGGGTACAGCTGTACCAGGCGTCAGTAAATGATACTGTTGTCCATGCTTACAGTTTTTGGTTTTTACTTCCAATGTCTTCTTTAAACAAATGGTGTATAATTAGTTTGTCAGACACTGAATGATGGGGAAGAGTATACCTAGTGTAGCATGTGCTGCCATGTCACACGATGTGATTGTGTAACTGCATATTCTATTCTCTGCATCTGGATCAAACATGTCTCCAACATGAAAACCAGTAAAAAGATGTTCTTCACCCTGATTTCTCTAACTAGGGTCTGTGCTTCTTGGTGTTTGGGTTAAGATTTTTGAAAGATAAGATAGAGCTGCTTGTGACTGACGGCTTCTGTTCAACAGCTGGCATGCATGGCATGAACAAACAATTCAGACTACAAAAATACCCCAAACTGCCCATCACTGTTTTCACCTGTAGTAAGAACTTCTATTTGTAAGCTGCAGACCCTGCTACAGCTCAGCAACTTAACGACAGTGTATTCATCAACAATACTTATGGAATAAGCTGAGTCCTATAGTTTTAAAGAACAAATGCACTTCAACTTAATTACAGTCAGGCCTGAATAAAAATTAAAGGGTTTGCATGTCTGCTAGTCTATATGTGGGTAGAAAGGCAGTGAGGTTAAGATAATAGGCTCAAAATGTATTCTCAGAAAACATTTAAAACCACAGCAGGGTGTGATTGTATGCAAATAAGTATTTTTGCAATAGCAGATTAAACACCTTATGGAATTTGTATGGAAAACTGCATGCTTGTACATGATGCAAAGTATGATTAAGCATCAGTGTGTGGAGTTTTTGCCTTTGGTAAAAAATTAGGGCAGATTTAAATCAATAAATGGTTTTCTCAGTCTTTTCACAGTATATGTTGTAAGTTATGAATGGTAACTGGTAGAGAGAAAACGTTAAAAATAACACTGCTTTCTCCTTGGGCCTGCATCCTTACAATACATCCTGCCACGGTTTCCAGTCAGGAAGAGCATTGCAAGAACAGAAAGGCTGGCCATAGCATGGCAACATACAGGATATGAGACAGAAAAGAAAACTGGCAAAATGATGTAAACTTTTACTAGAAGAGCTATGTATTTTGTAGTATGTATTTCACCATCAGGTTACAGAATGATTTACAGAATGTTTTTTATAAAACCTTCAGAGTATCTTTTGATGCTTTTCATGAATGGATGGATTAATCATTCCAGGTTCCAGGACTACATTTAAATAAACTTTCTTTTCATGCTCAGAGATTGTTAAAATGGCTCTGAGGGGACCCGGTGCCTATAGGGGCAGCAGGTACTCTTGCAAAAATGTATAGTTAGCAGTGGTGGAAAGATCTGCATTGGCACAGGCAGATAATCGCTGCTCTACTTGGTCATTTGCATAACTAAGGGACATTGTGGTTGGCAGAATGACTGGATTGTCTTTGGGAAATGGTCTGTAATGTCAAATTCTAATCTACATCACATACCAGAGTTAGGTATCTGCCTTTCTGAAACTCCTTTCTCTAATGCACAAGTTACTGTGTCCTATGCAATGAGAGAGATACTGTGGCTTTTTCAAGAAAATTGCCTTTTGATGTGCTCAGGAAGAACGTTTAAAGGAAAATTTAAAGTTGCAACCTGGATTTTTTGCCCTAGCAGTGATAGAGTTGACTTAGCAAAATCAGATACAATGGTGTTTGTTTTCATCCAGTTTTTTTCCTATCTGGAATGGAAAAGGTAAAATACATTACTTCAAATTAACTTTAATGTAATGTAAATTGGACCCACAGTGACCTTGTGCAGTTTCTCTGGGGTGGACGTATTACTTTATGCAAGAAATAAAAGCTTCTCTGAAGAAGTCAAATTGTCATGCTGAAAAACAGTGAAACACACTCTCTGTCTTCCAGAACAACTCTGCCTGCTCAGCAGTAAATCTGCAGAGGGAACCCAAGCTCACAGTGGCAGGATTAATCTTCTTTCTTGCCTCTTAATCATAATTTGTTAGTGAAAGCAGTGGTCAAAGAAAGTGCAAGATCAACAGTTCTGAACACTGGTACAGCAGGCTTTGCCCTCCTTCGTTCATGTGCCTTTGTCCCACGTACTCCAAAATCAGATCTAGATGTGAATGGATAACTGAGCACCATGATTTATACAGACAGATGAAAATTGGAGGACTGTGAAAGATATCACCTGCCCTTCCCTTGAATGGTCTTACCCCCACTTGGGGGAGGGCTCAGTTTGTGTAGCTGCTGCTGAACTACTGATCATAGCCTGACGTTATAAGAAGAGAATTAAAACATAAATGCCAGGGTTTTTTTATTTCTCCCCCATATATAAGGAGTGGGCTTCTTCAGGAAAGGGAGAATCTTCTTACCATGTGGGCAGAAACCACTAAGTGAGGGTAACAGGCCATCCAAGGTGAGGAACCACTCCAGCCCATGAAAAAATAACTTTTAAAATTAGAGCTGAGACAGCCGACATAAAAGTCTATGAGATAACTTTGGGCATGTTCGCTGAGAAGAGGCATAGAAGAAAAGATGAAGTTTGGCAAAGCAGAACTATTGGTAATGGAATATAAAGCTGCTTTTACAGTGCCTCATTTTGCAGCCAGCATATTATTTCTCACTTTCAGGACTGCCTAAATTCACACATAAAGCTGGTAGAAGCAAACTATGTAATTACTTGAAACAAGGGAAATAAAAGCAGACTTGTTAATTTAATGGTATTTTAAGCAACAATTATTTTAAGCAGAAATAATTAGATTTCCCTTCAATTACTTATAATAGCATATATTTTAAGCCAAATCAGGGACAGAATCAAAATATATACCAACATTTTTCTCTCATGGGGAAAAAAGTATGGGGAAGAGTCTGAAGGATGGAGACCAAGGAAATCCTGCTCATGGAATTTTTCCCAAAGCAGTTTGATTCAGGTGGGACTAGCTGATTCTACTACAGAGAGATATTTGTCCTGATTGTGTTTGTTATTCCATACTGCCTCTTAGCAGGAGGAGAGAAAGATGACAGAACAGTTTTTGCTTTAATGAAGCATTTAAAAAAATGGCTTGTGTTTACATTAAAGAACCCCAAAGAAATAGATCTTCAAGATGAAGTGAGAAAAGTTGAAGTCTATGAGTCTTTGATTTTTGGGGAAGTTCATTCCACTGCTAAGAAAGCTTCAGCCCCCCCTGCAGAAGAAAGCTTCACTGTGACAGAAGAACGAAACTGGTAACTGCAGGCCATAGATCATCTCTGATGTTTTTTTCCTTCTCTCTCTGTCATACTCTTGGCCTTTCCTGAGATTTTCAAATAGTTGCTCTTTGTGTTAGAGCTCAGGGCAGGCTGCATATCCCAGTCTTTAAGACCCACTTGTCGGTGCAAACCTCTATGAAGCAGCCTGAAGTATTTGGGTTTTTTGTTCTGCATTCACAGTTGGCGGGTACAGGCTTATTTTGTCAAAGTAATGAAGCGAGATGCTTAGAGATTTTGTTCCTAAGTTTTCTTCCCAAGGCTACTTAGTTCTGTACCAAACAACTGCATGCCCACTCTAACACTCAAATCAAAGCCTTTTTGATACAAATGGGAGATTTCCAGAGAATTTTGGCTCAAGTCTTGTTTCCATCTCTCCTTTTTTAAAACCATAAGAACAATTTTCATGCAAGTGACTTCCAGGAATACTGATTTTTTAAAAGAAGCCTATTTTGTTAAAGATGGTGAAACCGATAGACAGCAGTCGCTTCACTTATCCACTGTAGCCAGACTGAGCTGTGTTGCCACAGCATGAGAACTGTACTGAATGCTTCTTCAGTTCAAAGTGGATGAAGGGTACGGTTTTAGAGCTGAAAGACATTGCTTACAGTTCAAGTAAAGAACTGCAATTTATTATACCACCCATCCTATGTTGCCCATTTAGACTGAAGGCCTTCAGGCCTGGAACTCTGCCTGTGTGTTTTACATGTGCAGTATTCTCAGGGTACGATATAAATAATAATATATCAGCAGTGGAGGGAATAGCCCAGTGGAGCAATCCACAACTGAGTGAACCTCTCAGATATTATGGAACAAGGCCAGCATTACTTCAAAAACATTTTTTTTTAGACAAAGTCAGTCAAATGCCTAAATTAAAATCCCACTCAATTGCTTTGATCTTATCAGACGCATTATCTCTATGTTCATTTAATAAGCCTCTCATGCATTTTATCTTTATGCTTAATTTAAATATGAGAAGCAAACACATTTTATATAGTTGTTATTCTCCAATTACTACAAAAGCTTCTTAGAATCTTTGATCATGAGAATGTTATTTCAAATCCAGTTCTGCTTCACAATTACAAAGTGTCTTTACTGAAGTTAGTTTGGATGCAATTCTAGTCCAAGTGGAGTAAACCACAGTCAGTCCTCAAAAACCAGGTATGACTACAGAGCAGTAGAGAGATCAGAATGCACCCAGGTAACTGAGTCAATTTATTTGGTGGTGGGATTTTTTTTAGGCAGAAATTCCACCCAGAGCTGTAATGATAACAAGCATCTGACAGTGCATCAATGATTTAGCATTAGATGCAGTTTACAAAATGTTACTATTATTAAAATACTGTAGATCAGCAAATTTTATTTTTTGCACCAGGGACACTACAATAGAGGTTCAGCCACAGTGTTTTGGTTTTTGGGGGTATTTTTACAGAAGGCCACGGAAGGGTGACACAGGTATAATGGCTGCTAACCAAGTTCAACATGCTTGTGTGTGGACAGCTATTAGATGATTACAAAATGTATTCAGACTTGTCACACAAACTATCTCTAGGTTCAGGTAAGACTCTGAAGCCAGCACTCTGCAGCATCATGTCAGGTAAAGCTCTGGAAGTAACAAGAGCAGCAAAAAAAATAATTATACTTTCCTTTTTGTCTTACAGATCATTTCTCTTTAGTTGAGTGGTGAAGGAGCTGTAGCATAGAACTGAGGAGAGAGACGGACCTTATAAAGGGCAAATCTTTGGGCAAATGTACAAAATACGCTACAAGAAAATAATTTTACTGCAAAATCAACAAGAGGGCATAAGTAGTAATGGCTAGGTGACAAATTGAAAAAACAGTTTGTTTAAATTTATGTGTAGGTATCTATCAGACTTCCAAAAGCCTTAGCTTAATACTTGTAAAGGAATACTGTAAAGTGTAACTATCATGAAATAGAAAACATTACTAAAGTGGCCCTTTTCTCAAGTGGCCCATCTCCTAGGAAAATGTGGCTTCTTCATTTGCTGATTTATTACCTTCATTCACCAGAGGTCTGATTGAAACCCACTGCCTTCACAAGGATTGAAGGTCAGGTTTATTTAGTGAAGCACTAAGTGTTTCCAGCTCCAAATACAGAGGCAGGGCACTTGAAAGCATTTAGTACCATACGGGGTCAGATTAGACTATGAACAAACTTTAATTAAATTTCACTTTTCAGACAATGAAACCATGAAAAGTTTTACTGCTTTTGCATTTTAAAATAGACATACTGTGTCAGCCTGTTCCAAGATAGTAACACTGAAACTCATACAAATTAATCATCTTTACAGTAATGACTTTGTTTCTGCCTTTTATACTAGAGGGGAAAAAAAACCAACCTAGGAAGAATTCACAGCCTTAGAAATGTATCTTCTCTATTCTTAGCAAACACAGAAGAGCTAGGACCCATTGCTTGTTTATTAATAAAAAGTAAGCAAAACTCAAAACAGTTTATTTTAAATTCAGCTAGACTGCGTTAGCTGTTTGCAATTGCAGACTCATGACTGTTAAATACTGTAGAGTGAATCTAGCAGGAAGCAGGACTAGCAGACTGATCAGTGATGAGATGCTCAAAAAGTACAAGCTGCTACCCAAGAGGAGCAGCCACATGCTGACTTGCAGGCCTGGCAGTTGAGTCATACCAAATCTGTTTTACCCTCTGACATTGCCCACAACATTCTGTCATGATTCAGGGCAATGCCCATGTTCATCTAACACTGCAGTTCCTGGCTGTTGCTGGTAAGGACTAAAAAAGGAAGATTCAGAGCAACCACAAAGCTTTGCAAAGCAGCAGATGCTTTGATCATTTCCAAACACTATGTAGGAGGGTGGTGGAGTCCAGTCTGTCTAGTTTAAGTGCCTATCCTGTGTCTTGCCTCACCATACAAATGTGCCTAACCTTTAGCAAGAAGGAAAAGATCAGTTCTAATTTGTCCAATATATAAATTTCTTCTACAATCACTAAAAAGGTGTGTAACTTCTGAAGGTAATGGGAAATTAATTCCATCTAATTTAGACATGTTCATTTACTAAGGATCTAACCCTTTTCTGAGATGGTGGCTTTATTCAGCTCAAAGAAAAGCACTGTTCATTTTCTCCAATGCCCTAATGCCTAGGTGAGGTTATGGTTTTCCTTCGCCTGTTCCCTGTCCAGTCCTAGAGAAGTCTTGCAGAGCTGACTGCCTAAAGCTCACTGTGAATAGCAGTGATGGAGAATACTCGCGTGACCTCATGGTTATGAACTTCTAATACTGCGAGATGCAGATTCAGTCTTCCTTACGGAAGCTTACAGAGTAAATGCTTTAACTGCTACATAGACTTCCATACAGAAACCATGAAATGACACCACAAGTTAACCACAAGCGCCTCGAAACCTAACTTTTCAACATTCTCCATATTACCTAGTCAGAGTTCAGGTGGCTTAGGACCTGAATAAAGTTTTAGGTGGGACATAGTTATCACTTCAATGTGGACAGTGATTAAAACAAAAATGACCTGGATTAATTATTGCTTTCATAAACATAGATGGGAAAAAGGAGCCACATGCTGGCCCTGCTACCTTCAACAGACTCAGCGCATGGAACACCACAGTGCTGCAGCACTATTCATTCTCCAAATTTTGATTCCAAAAGCTGGCACCTTTGTTACATGCATAGACGCACAAACCTTGTTGTTTCTGTCAACTCTTAATACCTGTATTTACCCAGCATGCTAGTGCTTAAAAATGCAAGCTTAGAAACTATGATTTAACTGTGAAATGATTTCAAATAATTTGTTCAGAGTCATTAAACTGAGGTGCAGTTTTGTCTGATCAATTCAGCAGGTGAAGAAGACCTTTCTTAGCCATATGTCTTATTCCTTGATCCTATGAATAAAGATACCAGAATGTTTCACTGAGAAACTTAGAAGCCTGTTTAAATAAAAATGATGCATTTTAGTAACATTCTAGATCAGAGATTAAATAAAATATATTTGAAATAAAGCTGAATTGTAGACTGTGAAAAAATGTGAGATTTGCCAGACATTGCAGAATTAGACATTGAAGAAAAAAGCTTTTGATCACTTTAGGTGAAAGTATTCACAAAGCAGAAGCCAGTAGATCAGATGACATTTGTTTCTGTCTTAAGGTACGGAATCCTCCACAATTGTGGGACTAAGGAGTGCTAGCCACTCGTTTAACACATGAACACCTTAAAAAGTATAGTAATTATATTGTAGGGAGGGAGTAGGGCAAATACAGCATATTCCTCACTGCTAATGAGTTCTTTTTATGGCCTAATCACTAGGCATTCAAGAGGTTTTTCCTATGAAATTTGAAACGTAAATGTTAATTTTGGATGTGTATTAGCTATTTGCATAGGCAAGACTTTCACTGGAAGCTTACATAATTTCATGTTCTAGCTTAAAACATTTAAAAATAGAAATAGTATAAATGTATCATAAATTAATGTTAAAATAAATCCCAACTAATTATATCATGATGTATATATAACAAGAATTTCTCATTGTTGCTATTCTTTTTTACCATACTACTTCTCTCTTTTTCCCCTTACTTAAGTTAAGCTGTTCTTCCCTACTGTATTCAGGAAAATTAAAAATTTCAATATTTGGAAGCCAAAGGTTCATTCATAGTATTCATTAAGCAGTAAGTAGTCAAAGCAGCTTACTAACTCTATCAACATTAAGTTTAAAAAAGTAATTGCTTTTACTTGTAGAATATGCTGACATTTTGCACCTGCAATTGAGTGCAAGCGATTGAGTGCCAGCAAAGTATGCAGTCCAGTAGCATACCTAAGTTATGTTTTGTTCAGTCGTATTCTCACACAATCTCGGCCTGAAAAAGCAAAAAAAAAAAACCTAAAAACAACCCCAGAGATTTGTGTTTTGAAAGCTGCTTCACTTGCCAAATGAACAAAAATTGCAAACAAATATCCACACTTTTTTTTGCTTCGTGGCACAGCATGTTTGATTTGCTCACAAGGCTGCTAAACAGTTTCATAACATGCAAGAGATAATTTGGTCAAACAAATACAAGTTCTCTAATCAGGTGATCAAGTCTCAAAGCAAATGAGATCAAGCAAAAATATCACAGATCTGCCAAAATCCCAGTAATTAAAATGCTGTCGAGACTGGAGAATATTTTGGACATACCTGCCACCTGGTGTTTGGAAAACAACCTTATGTCTGAAAACAACCTGAAATGCTCTGAAATCTGTATTCCCATTAAGAAGCAAACAAACAGTGATGTATTTAATATGGAATAAATGGATAAGCAGCAGAAGTGTCTAGGTCGGTGTTATTACCAGCATCTGTCTAAAAGAAAAGGAACAGGGTGACTTAATGTTCCTTCCAGTGCCATCTCTACTAACCACAACAATTCTCAAGTAAATCTTTGAATTAAGTGTATTTACACATCTCCTGTCAGATAATGGCACTTTTGATGAGAAACCTCCTGGGCACAGCCTTATACAACTTCACAGTCTAACTGTGAACTACAGTGTGCCAAACCCAAAGGCAAAGGAAAGAAGGACGTTATTTGAGATGGAGCTAGGTAAAAAAAGGACTAGCAGTAGATAATACTGGGTAGTAAGTGAGTCAGCAGTCAGTGTCTGAAATTACTGTGATGACTATTCATATGTCTTAGCTAAAGTACTTAAAAACCCCCAAGTTTTTGTAGTGGAAGCAGCAATGACAGTAACTACCACTTTTGCATGTTTGATGCTTGAAGTAAACATTCCTCGTTGGTAACAGTAAGCATATAAACTGAGATAAATCACGTCTAATCTTTAGCTACCAAAGCGTTACTTCAAGTGGAGCCTAAAGCTTCAGTGTAGGCAATTGGACTGATTACTGTGCAATTCACTGATATCAAACTGTACCTATAGCACGAGGGATTTTTTTTTCCCTACCTTTGCAAAGTTAATTTAAATACATCTGTGTTTCACAGTTATAACTCAGGGTGAAACCACAGTCTGAAGTCAGTCTCAGCAATGTAAATAGCTAGCATTTAAGTTAGCACCCCTGGCAAGCACAAACTGTAACTATTTGTCTGGAATGCCATCTTCCTAGGGCTGCCAAAAATAAAGCAAAGTGTAGCATTTGGGTTTTTCTTTTTCTTCAAGGCAATGGAGGTCAAATGCAATCGTGTCCTTAGGTGCCCCACTCTATTTTTGTCCTAGTAACTTTGAAAATGATACGCACTAGGAGGCCAACACTGTACATTTACTGTGTACACGTTATCTCAGGTGTTTGCATCAACAACTCTTAACAGCAGAACACAAAGATCCAAACATAACCTATTAATTGAGAACCATGCAGTTGCATGTAGAGAAGGTAGCTATAGGTTTACTTGTCAAATGCAGGGAGGTGGGGTTTTTTTCATATTTATTCTCAATCCAAAATCCTGCTTAATTCTCATGAACTTTTTCCAGAATTTAGTTACTGCCTAATACAGGGCACAATTGCTTTCTCAGCATCTGAAGAACATAATAAGGAACTTTGTAAAGCAGAAGGTACACTTCTTGCTTTCTGTCAACAGTAACTGCTCAGCACAGACAGAAGTTAGGACTATTTTCTTGCCTTAGTATTGATGGGGGAACCTAATGACTCTTGTATGAGCTTTACAGAGAGCACAAAGGAGAGGGGAAAAAAATACAAAAAGCTGAAAAAAAAACTGGGGAAAAAGAAACACGCTAACCACAAACAAAAATTACATCACTGGTCTAGCATGTTGATGGCTACTAACAGTAGAGCCAGGATCATTGCTTCTGTATAAAGTTGAATACTAGGCTGTTTATTGGATGTTACTAAAAATGTAAACAAAAAGAATACTTTCTGCTCCTACAAAAGCATCAGATTCAAAAGGTATCACTCCATTCTTTTTTGGTCTGTTCAAGCCTGTTGCAGCAGACCTATTCTTGTTAGTCACAGCTCTTGCAAAACCTGCTTAATATTCCATCTGAGTTACTCTACCTTAGTATTACTTTAACTGACAAATATGAAGATAATAATGTTGCATACAACCTAGTGTCACCAAACCCATGCTTTCCATTCCCATTTTTGTTTCAGCAAACAAAATGTGCCTTAAAAACCTTCTCAGGAAATGGAACAAATCTGCAAGAAGCTAAGAGAATATACTTGGAAGGCCTCGCTTTGTGCTAACTTTACTATATTTTTCCTTAAAAATCTGCTACTGATATCAAAGACGAGGGAGCAACCAAATAAACACTTTGCATAATTAGGTATCATAAAAGAAAATTATATGAGTATTTTTTAACTTTTCCATGAACAGTGTTCTTTCAGCCTTAAAATGTGTAATATACTGTGGCCCACGCAAGCCTTATTTTCAGTGCACAGCTCTGAAAAATGGCATGTTCTACTGTACTGAAATTGCCTAGCACATTCTTCTTCAGCTACTGCTTAAAAGGAAATTGGCTACTGAATCCATAAAACAAAACAGGTAGCCAGAAAAATTGGGATAGTCTGCAGTACTAGGAAGGATCTGTGTGGACACTACTGGCACAAGCTGTTCCTCAACCTGTGTGTATATATAATACCATAAACTTAAACATAAACTTAAATATGCCAAGTTTTAACAGTTATTTTTCTTAATGAAAAACTTACGTCTTCATCTTGAGTGTTGAAACTGTTTCAGTTCTAAATCTTTACCAAGCCGTGGTAAAACCCAATCATCAGTTGTTTCAAATATGAAGAAATGCGTGCTTTGTTCCCAAAGCATCGATAATCCTGTTTTCTATGGAAGAGTGTATGTGGGATGTTTGATTCTCTATAGCAGAGTTTACTGCAACACAGTATCTTGAAGCAGTAGAAGAGATGCCCAAGCCTTTTCAAAACCTGAGGAAGCACCATCTTTATCAGGCTCTTTTACCTCTAGGAAAGGAAAAAAAAAAAAACCAAAAAATGTTACAGGCAAAAGATCATGTACTGGTTTTTCAGGGGTACCACTTACTAGTTACATAAGAATAGATATTGGGTTTGCGTGGCAAGGTTTTGGTAGCAGGGGGGCTACAGGGGTGGCTTCTGAGAGAAGCTGCTAGAAGCTTCCCCCACATCCGACAAAGCCCATGCCAGCCAGCTCCAAGCCGGACCCGTCGCTGGCCAAGGCCGAGCCCATCAGCAACGGTGGTAGTGCCTCTGGGATAATGTATTTAAGAAGAGGGGCAAAAAAACCCTGTGCACCTGCAGCTGGAGAGAGAACACGTGAGAGAAACAGCCCTGCAGACCCCCAGGTCAGTGAAGGAGGGGGAGGAGATGCTCCAGGTGCTGGAGCAGAGATTCCCCTGCAGCCCGTGGTGAAGACCACGGTGAGGCAGGCTGTCCCCCTGCAGCCCAGGGAGGTCCACGGTGGAGCAGATCTCTACCTGCAGCCCGGGGAGGACCCCACGCCGGAGCAGGGGGATGCCCAAAGGAGGCTGGGACCTGGAGGGAAGCCCGTGCTGGAGCAGGCTCCTGGCAGGACCTGTGGATCTGTGGAGAGAGAAGCCCACGCTGGAGCAGGCTTGCTGGCAGGACTTGTGACCCCCCACGCTGGAGCAGTCTGCTCCTGAAGGACTGCAGCCCATGGGAGGGACCGCACACTGGAGCAGGGGAAGAGGGTAAGGGGGAAAGAGCAGCAGAGACAACGTGCAATGAACTGACCACAGTACAGTACAAACATTAAACTTCTACAAAACAGGACCAGAATCGTTTCCTACTTCCTAGCATAACTTGTATAACTGACGCATTTATATGTGTTAAAGCAGATGTATATCTACAGATAAGAGTTTCTAGCCCCACAAGTTATTTAAAATCCTTTTCTCAGGAAGTTAACAGACAGACATGCAGATATCACTGTAACCAGATTTAAGCAACTTGCGTACCATTATATTTCAACCTCTGCCTTAAATCAGGGTATGCCATTTACAATTGTTCTTGAAGCTCACAACTGGACAGAGACAAAAAATATTAAAATTAAAAAAGCATATTTTATTTTCAGCTTTAAAGATGCATGTCTAAACAATCAGTAGAAAAAACAAGTAAAAAAAGTAAACACCAGCATTTTGTAAAATCACATTGAACTAATACAAGACTTAATACAAAGTTTCCATATACCACTCAAATGCAGTTAAAAAAAAAAAAAAAAAGTAGTCTGGTCTCCAAGACCCCTTCTACTTGAAATAAATCATTAATTACCCACAGATTTTAACTATAAAACAAGGATACATTCTTTCTTTTTTCTTCCATTTATGAAGTCAATTGCCACATAGGTCAATCATTTGCAAGTGAAATGCACGTAGTCTCAGTTACAGAATTGAACGCATAGAATTCCATGATTGAAGGAAGTCCTTCTGTTTTCAGTATAGGCTCTTTTTCAAGTCAACACTCGTCACATGTCTTTAGACTGATCATCTTCTTCAAGTTTCCTGATTTCACTCTTTAAACAGTTGATCGTTTCACGACTTGCTTTTAGTCTTTCTTTAAGCTCAGCAATTTCAAAACTAGTTTTCTTTTTGGCAGCCTCCAGCTTTTCCCTGGTTTTCACTTCAAGATCTGCAACTGTGGTGGTGATAAAGAAAAAATAAATATTGTAAGTAGCATGGAAATTTGTAATTATGCAATTTTTTTAAATTGCAACAGTAATTTGGATGGTGTGTGTCCTGAAAAAAATCTATCACTGTTAGCCTTAGAGATTCAATGATTGTAGTCAAAATGGTATCCAAATAAAAACCTGAAATTAAAAATAAAAGAAGAAAAACCAAGCTTGTTTTGTGGCCTCATTCAGCCCATCAGTTTTCTGGATGGAGTTAAATAATTCACCAAATAATTTTCCAGAGATTTTAAAGATTAAGGGGGGGGGGGGGGGGGGGGACCTGACATGGTGACAGAAAATAAATGGGAGATTACAGAGAATTACAAATAATTTATATGCGGTGCCCAGCGACAGGACCAGAGGCCATGGGCACAAACTGAATCACGGGAGGTTCCCTCTGAACATCAGGAAACACTTTTTCACCGTGAGGGTGACCGAGCACTGGCACAGGTTGCCAGAGAGGTTGTGGAGTCTCCATCCTTGGAGACATTCAAAAGCCGTCTGGACACAGTCCTGGGCAGCCCGATCATGGTGGCCCTGCTTGGGCGGGGGGTTGGACAAGACGACATCCAGAGGTCCCTTCCCGCCTCAACCATCCTGTGGTTCCTTTTCTGTGTACTGTAACCACTTTCTACTCTCTGTCTCCCTGGAGTTTAATTCCAAGTATCTAAAAGATGTAGTGGTGCTGCCTTTGCTTTTATAAGTATCTGACATTAGGACATCTCAATCTGGTTTATTGAGATGTCCTAACTTTTTTTTTTTTTTTTTTTTTAACTTGTTCATGCACAAGTTTTTGGACAAAGCTGGTAGAGCCAATAAATCTGTGGAGGCCATGGGTATATCTTCATATCCCATACACTACATAATCATGGGCAGTGGCAAAAAAAAAAAAAAAAAATCTTAACTTTTATCTGCGTCAGTAGCACATTTTAAGGAAATATACACAAAAAACCCACTAAAAGTTTCTTTCTACTCTCAGGAGAAACATCTAGAAACTTTAAGCGAAAAAAGTTTAAATTTGGGCATGGCTTTTTTATGATGCAAATTATTAAACATTTTCTACACGTAAACCGTAACAACATGCGATATAACTAAAATCCACCTCAAGACTGGCTAAACTGAGGTAGAAAATACAGGTAGCTCACATGTCCGCACCCCCAAACAGATGTAAGGCAAATTGGAACCCTAACTTTGTAGAGCTGCAAACTCAAAACCACTCTCAGCTCTAGGTATTCACCGTCTAAAAATACCTGACAGTTGTTGTCAGGGGAACACGCAGACAAGCCAAAGGCCAGGTGAGCTGGACTATGATGGCATTAGAGTTGGTAACTAAAGAGGTAGGATTTGGGCTCAATAAATACAATATTTGCTTTTTGAGAGTAGAAGAAAAGAGATGAAATCCAGAAGATCAGAAATCATCACTAAATGCATTACGTTTTACAAATCAATGTATTTTAATGTCATTTCTTTAATTCCCTTAATATTCTGGTTTATATTTGAAAAGAGATTAGATAAAAAGGACGCAAAGAACATTAAGCTATACTGAAGAAGTTATGTTATGAAGTGACCTACAGTTAAAGACTGAGACAGAAGGGAAAAAGACAAGAAGAGCTTTCAGGCACAACTCTATCGCCAAAGGGTTGCTGCTTTGACTTAACAGTACTAACTCTTCCGTACTTCAGTGCTTAAAGTGTCATCTTTGCTTGCAGTTAACACCCCGATGAGCTCAACAGAACTGTACCACAAACAGAGTGGCCTTAATTTATTCTCAGGTTTAACTAATTTCAAAGACGTTAAACAAGGCGTAGATCATGCCATCACTCTTCATACTGAGTAATTCATAATTATTTTTTTCAGCAGGCATACAGATCAGAAAATCTTAAAACATTTTCAAGTAACTATTAATATCTTTGCAAAAGTTGAAGCTAATTTAATGCAAAAATACCACTTTTTAGCAGCATCCAAATCCATGGAACTGTTACAGCCCAGAAAAAAACACTAAGAGCAAAACCAACTATTGTTTATTTCTAAAATTAAAATATTTTCATTTTCAACTTACACTCTGTTTCATGCTTATAAGCACCTAGCGTTAGTTGACGAGATGTCGTTAACAGCTGCTGCATCATTGCAGTAGGATCTTGAAATATCTAACAAAGGAGAAAAATACATGATATCACTAACACTCTTCAAAATAAAGTGAGGATTACATTAAAATTTTTCATACCATTTCGTCATAGAATTCAGAAACTACAGTTTTCTTTCCCAGGATGGCATTGGTATCGGACTGGAAAAGCTTCAGCAAGTGATACAAGGTTACCTATACAAAGACAGAATTTTATTAGCTTGACAACTGTAGGGAAATACAAACCTTCTTCTAGATATCAACAAGCAGTATTTGTTCTTACCAAACAACTGCACATGATTTAAAAATCTTTTAGGAATACACAAATAAACGTCTTACAACTTCAGCAGAATCACTTAACTTTAATGTTCAGTGTTAAACACACCAACTACCCAAAGGCTTCTTTGATACTTTAAGAACGTCTGGGCAAGTGGTTTAGGATTGGTGTATAAAAACTACTACAAAGACCTTCTCATAAACAGTTCCAAACAGATGATTTAGTTCCAAGCTGACTTTGCCAATTAATCAGTTAGAAAGTGCTTTCTGTGCTTTTATCATCCCTTTGTGTGAAAAAAAAAAAACACTGGGGGGGTGGGGGGCTGTGAGTCGCTTTTCACTGAAATTTCTCTCTGGGGAGTTACTCTTGTGCTGCAAACGGCAGGAGCTAGAGAGGGATGGAAGCCCTCTGTCCAGCCCTGAGGAACCGCTGACCACTTGGACCACGACCTGGGAAGAGGACACACAGCCCACAGTTCCTCCCTGCCACGAGCAGACCCGCGGACGGTGGTGGAAGAGTGCGATACTTTACTCCGGTTGGTATTTCCTGGAAAGGAAGAACACGACAGGCACCGAAACGGCCTCCCAAGAACAGCAGTACAGAAAAAACAGCCAGCCAACTTTGCAACAGTTTGGACAAGCCGTGAACGGAACTAATAGAAGTCAGGATGCTACCAAGCACAGCAGCACAGGAAGCCCTTTTTTCTAGTCTAGTATTGATTTTCACATATTCAAGAAAAACATAAAATTCAGTTTTCCCCTCATTTGGCAAAAAAAAAACAGCTAAAGCAAAAGGACTGCTGTAGTTCATGCGACAGAAGGAACTCAGTTCTTCCAGAAAAAAATATCCCTTTCCCCTAAAATATGGTAATTGAGTTTCCTACCTAAACCTGGATAAACAAACCTGCAAGACATGTCTAAAACACAGGATGGGAAGAAATTAATTCTAGTGCTTTACAGAATTAGAGAAGGGTCTTAGCCTGCTTTTCTTGGGAAAGAGACTAACGCTAGCATAGTACCTTTGCTGCTTTTTGACTGATTTTGACCAAAGCTGACAGACCAAAAAAAAACCAAACCCAAAAACAAAACCAAAACAATTAAAATATTCTACAACTAGGAAGCCACACAGAAGAGAAATCCTCAGCACGTGTTCAGCCCAGGTAAAGCACAACACGTGGTCACGTATTAGTAAACATCCGAGAAGCCAAGCGCAGGAAAAGCCATTATGAACGCCCCAGCCAGCAGTAAAGCACAGGGACAGGAAAACGTGGCCAGCCATTAAACACATTTCCTACAAGAACAAGCTTTATTACTGCCTTGGCTGATGGGACTTATTTTGACCAGCAATACCCTATAGCACAGCTTTAGGCCACCATAATTAATTAAGCCTTGCTAAAAGTTCGATGTACTTACAGGTCTTTCATTTGGATCAATGAAGAATATCTTAATGATTATTTCAAATTCACCCCAGCCTGTTTCGGTGATTTCATACGGTGGTTTGGTAACAACTGCAGTAGGAAACAGAGGTGTTAATACGGGCAATGAAGCCTCAGTGGAACTAATCAAAAAGCCCATTCTCGGAGCAAATGCCCGAATGCAAAACCCACCTCTTAAAGGATTACCGTAGCTTTCGTGCAACTTGAACTGAATTTTTTTCACGTAGGCAGACATATCCTAAAATAGAAACGTCGTTATTTCTGATTACTTACACAGCACACCAAACCACCGTTTATTCATCCATCCTAGGTGACTAGCGTTTCTTCTGACAGAGCTACCTTTAAAAACAGCAGGAAAGCAAGGCAGTAAATAGCAGAGCTGGCACCGGCGCAGGGGTCTGTCAGTATTTTGTCCCCACGAACGCTCGCCAGTTTTCCCCCGGCCTGCAGGATCACTCGGAAAAACCTCAGAGGAAAAGCGCCTTTCCCTCTCTTTCTCCTTCTCGGAACCCCACCAGCCTGTGCATTTTCCCCCCGCTTCCACCCCAGCGCCTTTCCCTCAAATCCTGGCTTTTTTTTTTAAAGCCGCCGGCGGGTGAAGGTCCCACCTCATTTCTGTAAGGCTTGACGTAAACCGTCCACTGGTGCGTGTGACCATCCTCTTCCCTCTTCTTCCCGAAATACCGCGCCACGTTCCCGTACACGATCGGCTTCACGATGGTAACGCCCTTAAAAACCAAAAAACACCACACAAAACAGAAAGAAAACCCCGAAACCGTCACGTTTCGAAAGCCGCCCGGCTAGGCTCAGCCGCCCGCAGCCCGAATCGAAGGCTCCCGCCCTCCGGCCCCGCACCTTCACCCTGCCCCCGGAGTCAGGCCCGAACTCAGCCATTCTCTTGAACATATTGCCCCGCACGGAGGCGGGGGGGGGGCCGCCGCCGCCCGCAGCCGCAGCCGCGCCGCCCGCCCTCCGCTCCGGCGCCGCGGCCGCCAGGCCCCGCCAGGCCCGGCCCGGCCCCGCCGCTAGGCCGGAGGGCAGGCCCCGCCCCCCGGCTTCCGGCCGCGCGCCGCCGGCGGGGCGGGAACCGCCCTGACTGACTGACTGACTGGAAAAAGGCGGGCAAAACCTTCTCAGCCTTCCAGCTGGGGTTTGGTTTCCTCGCTATTCTTATCCTCGCATAAGGGGATCGTATCCTCTATCCTCTCATAACCAGAACTGCGCTGTCACCAACAGGGAGGGGAAAAAAAAATAAATCTGAAGAGACGCTCCTGTCGCGCACTCCGCCATTAGTATTTCTAAATACCAATGCAGAAACGCGTAGCTTTCCGTTGGTTGAGCAGAAATATTCACCGTTACCGCCTCCTTCCCCTGCCAGCCGCAGATGAACCAACCCGGCTGATCTGCCTGTTTTACTGCTGAGTAACAAATGGGGTACTTGAAGCCACACTTTGAACTTCAGGGTGTCACAGGATGGCTGAGGCGGGAAGGGACCTCTGGAAGTCATCTGCTCCAACCTGCCTGCCCAAGCAGGGTCACCAGGATCGGGCTGCCCAGGACTGTGTCCAGACGGCTTTTGAATATCTCCCAAGGGTGGAGAGAGACTCCACAGCCTCCCTGGGCAACCTGTGCCAGTGCTCGGTCACCCTCCTGGTGAAAAAGTGTTTCCTCACGTTCAGAGGGAACCTCCTGCGTTTGGTTGTGCCCATGGCCTCACGTCCTGTCAACCTGCAAAGCTGTGTAATCAGAGATTGCTTCACTCCTCTCCAGCTATGGCCGTGCACAGGAATGAAGGCCTTTAAATCGCAGCCTGCAGCACGACCGGGGGAAACACCTTGCCCGTTACGAAGGTGAATAAGCACAGCCACAGCAGGAATTTGACTCCTGTTTGAACCGATGCTGCAAATTCCTATGAAGTCTGTCTGTCAGCAATGCGTGGCAGGAATTTTTGCAATGTGCCCATGAAGCGTGTTCTTAAGGGTGATGCCCTCCAAATCACCCTGCCCGCACCTGCTTAAATTAAAAGGAAACAAAATCCCAAACCTCCTTTACCCCCCTCCCTCCATGCCAGCCCATCACCACCATCCGCACCTTCTCCACGGCCCATGGCCTCGTACCCTTCTACCTCCAACTTGCAAACAACTGCATGGTCTTAGCCTGCTGTTGCCCACAGCACTGCAGTGGAAGGGAGTAGCCTTGCCGGTCTTGTCCTCTAGTCTGTCTGCTGATCCCTTCTTTGTCGGTATTTTGTGGGGAACGGTGTTCCCCTCGCTTCTTCACACGGCTGGACATCCCCCAGCCTCTGCCTGCAGCCAGGAGAGGGAGCGGGGGTCTCCCACAGCTGGAGATGCTCCAGGACCATTCCTCCCTGCTCTGAGCTGGGCTGGGAAGAGTTTTTCAGGACACCCACCCAAGGAACCAGCAGGAACGCTCCAGCTGCTGACAAGGGAAGGGGAGAGGAGGGACTGGTGGTGGCACATCTGCAGCGATACGCTCCCCGAGAGCAACAACCCCTGGGGACAGTTGCCATTGCAGTGGGAAAAAGCTCAAAGTACAGCAGCTGCACGAGTGGCCATCAGCCACCTCACGCCAACCACAGGCTGCTGTATTTTTGAGGAGAGGAACAGCACTTGTAGAGTTGTTTTAAACAATGGCATGTCCGTATAGATTTAGAGCTCCTAGGCTTTCTTCCTGTAGAAATGAACCCAGCTATTTATTCCTTGCGACTCCTATAACCACTTTTTAATGCAATTAGCTTTGCTATTGGGAAAAATGAAATACATCTATTCTCTCCCTTTTTTCTCTATTTAATGAAAAGTAAAATTTTCCTTTGTGAAAGGTTACCTCTAAGAAAGGTCCTGTCCTGCTCATCACAACTGCCCTAAGAGTTGCCAGGGGAGGAACTGAATGTCTGGGTAGCTATAGGCATTTTCAATAAATATGCACAGTGTGAGAATGCAGGGCAAGCACACTGGCTGCAAACTTCACTGAAATAACGAGCATTTAAAGTAATTAGCAATACTAACATTTTAAACATCACGTTAAAACTTTGGCATTCAACATCCCATTTGCGCCCCTCAGATCTGTTCTTTCAGGCTGTGGGGCAATTCTGGAAAACAATACTGCTTTGATTGTTTTAGGATATTCTTATTCCTCAGGAAGCTACAGTTTCTGAGGGGGATACAAAGGGAGGTTTTGTCTGGCTTCCAAGGAAAGCTCAGAAAGCTGAAGCAAAATTATTCACCAGAGCATTGACTGAAAATTATAATATTTATGGGCAAATCTCCCCAAAATTATCTCCAACTACAGTCATCTGGGAACTAACCAATTTTCTAGGTCTTCTGTATAGTTGCTCCACTTTACGTTTTGAGCTGGGAAATAACACCCACACATCCCAAAGGAAGTAAAACTTGAAAGCGTTACTGTTACTTTCAGTTCAGGCTGATTCTATAAACCTGAAACATGTTATTCAGGATATGCTTTTGTCACGGCTAAGTGACTGCATTCACAACCCACAGATGCCTCGAGGCAATCCTGCGGCTGGAGTCGAAGAGTATTTTCCAGCCTTAGTCTTCATGATGGGTGGAAGACACCCCTTTCTCCTTCATTTCTTTGGGGTGCAGGAAGCAAAGCAGAAGAGAAGAAACTGCCTTAATTGATTGTCACTCACCCAGTCAGTCTAACACTCTCCTACCATGAGAATACTAACTAGTAGTATCTTGGCCAGGAACACCTTTATTTTTTTTCAAAGGTTGCATTTAAAGAAGCCTAATAAACAGTTTCTGGCTGTCTTTCAGACCTGGAGGCTGTGAACCTTCATTTATTATTTATACAATACTATTATCATCCTTTATTTTGCAGGTGTGACAACTCCCCCTGTGCCGAGAAGATTGCTCCTCTTTTCCTCTGGTATTGAAAACATTCCTGAGTGCATGAAAGAGAGAAAACAGTGAAGGCAATTCTACGTTCACACGCACAGAAACGTTCACAAGAAGCATCATCATTAAAGGAAGATCTGGAGCTACTGGGTAAATTCCTCACTACATGTTCCCTTCTAATTTGGCAGTTCTGACTCCAAATCCTAGAGAAATAAAGATCTAATGAGCCACACGTAAGTACCTGGGAGGCAACAGTCAGATCAGTAGCAAAAGCTTGATGATGTACAGAAAATAAGCAGCTTTGCTCCAGCTTGGCCATGTTCTTTGGATGGGCTGATGCCCTCCTAGGTGACATTAATGAACAGGCAGGACAGTAACCAAACATCACCGCCTGTGCTACCGATCCGCAGAGAGCATCCCTCATTTCGAGTGTGCAGATGCAAGTGCAATCACTGCTCAGATGGCAGAGCACCTACAGCAAAAAGTGCTACTCTGCCATCTCTTATCATTTCACCGTAGTAAAGCAGCAGGAAATGCCGTGACAATTCTGCACGCCATTCATGGGGAAGGTTAACTATGACTTATTTTACAAGTGAAGTGCTGTGGAGTGGCTTTGGCAAACTGCTTAGGGTGTGCCTATACAAATCCCACAACACTGTTCACTGCAGCTTTGTTATTTCTTAGTTCTGTTGGGCTAGATAACCACTCCATCTGCCTCTCACTTGATGTCAGCCTGCCCCAAATGTTCCTGTTTGGTTTGTGATGGACAGCTGAACAGTTTGCCAAGATTATAAAAAAAAAGTATGATACTTTAAACAAGCTTTGTGAAGGACAAAGATGTGCTGGAAACACCAGCAAAATTGATTGGAGTGTCTATAGGTTATTTCAAAGTAACTACATAGCAGGAGCAATAAAATGCAAATTCAGTGACAAGGATGCTCCTCTCTAGTGTTTAAGGAATGACTCCAAACAGTAAGACAGACTGGCAGGAACAGCGAGAGGTGTGAGGATTTCAGCCAGACAGCTTTCACTGCCAAATTGTGGCAACTCCAGTTCCAGTGGTATCAACAGAATGGGAAGAAAAGAGATCGAAGAATTAAATGGCCACTAAAGACAAGATGAAAATAGGCTAGTATTTGTTAAAAATACAAACTTAGAATTAATAGAGGACAATGAGGAACAGGAACAACTGAATGATCTAGAAAATGGCATAGCAGGAACAGGACAGGATTTAGGAGCACCAAAAACTTATCTGTAGAAAATATCTGACAAGACTATGTACCCCAGCTGATGACAGGATCCCCAGGAGGCTGCAGCAGGGAAGATGATTGCAGTCAATGGACTAAAAGCTAATGCCACCATACAAACTCTGTTAAGACCCCATCTGGAAAAGCGTGCGTGTTTCTGTTAAAGGAATATATATTCTCTTCTGTTATAGGAAAAATGAACTGAAAGGCAAATATGCAAGAATGGGGCAAGTGGGTGTAATACAGTCTGTCTGTCCTGGTTTCAGCTGGGATAGAGTTAATTGTCTTCCTAGTAGCTGGTACAGTGCTATGTTTTGAGTTAGGTATGAGAAGAACATTGATAACACACTGATGTTTTCAGTTGTCGCTAAGTAATACTTAGTCTAAAGTCAAGGATTTTTCAGCTTCTCAAGCCCAGCCAGCGAGAAAGCTGGAGGGGCACAAGGAGTTGGGAGGGGACACAGCCAGGGCAGCTGACCCCAACTGGCCACAGGGGTATTCCATACCTTGTGATGTCATGCCCAGTATATAAACTGGGGGGAATGGGGGCAGGGGGATTGCCGCTCGGGGACTAGCTGAGCGTCAATCGGCGGGTGGTGAGCAGTTGCATTGTGCATCATTTGTACATTCCAATCCTTTTATTATTACTGTTGTCATTTTATTAGTATCATTATCATTATTAGTTTCTTCTTTTCTGTTCTATTAAACTGTTCTTATCTCAACCCACGAGTTTTGCTTCTGTTCACGATTTTCTCCGCCATCCCACTGGGTGTGGGGGGAGTGAGTGAGCGGCTGCATGGTGCTTAGTTGCTGGCTGGGGTTAAACCACGACACTGTCCTGAAGAAGGCAAGAGCCTCCTTAAAAAAATTTACCAAAATAAAGGCAGAGGAAGTATTAACTAGTTGTTGTTAATGCCTTAAGGGGTTAAGTACAATGGGAAGGGAAATAACTAGAGAGAGAGAACAGTATCAGCACAAGATCAAGTTAATATAATCTAGCCAAGAAG
Organism: Haliaeetus albicilla; assembly: GCF_947461875.1. Taxonomy (NCBI): domain Eukaryota; kingdom Metazoa; phylum Chordata; class Aves; order Accipitriformes; family Accipitridae; genus Haliaeetus; species Haliaeetus albicilla. The sequence continues at coordinate 15,046,034 of NC_091510.1, forward strand.
AACTTCAGGTAGTAATTTACATCCTATCAGGTTGTAAGATAAATCTCAGAAAGGGTTGTAAGACACGGTTGGCTGCACCAGGACGGGACTGAACTTCATGTCCTAGGTGGTATTTTCCAGTCTGTATTGCTACTTTGCTTTCTCCTGTGGCCTTGCAATGATGTATGCAAAGCTAAAAGACACCCACCCCACTCCCAGCCCCTTTTACCTTTACTTTGCCATGTTGGGCATGACTTGTCATAGAGAAGACTGCTATGGGAGAATGAAAAAATAACGTAAATTTTTTTAAAAACCTCATACAAAGATTGGATCACCAAGAGAATACTTAATGGGTTCACTCTCTGAATATTCACAGGCTTGAGCATTGTTACCAGCATGGAAGCACATTTAAAAAAAGAAAAGAAAGAAAAGTGGCGGAAGTAGAGCAACTGGCACTGGATGCGTGCTCTATGCCTACTGAAATAAAGGAAATCACCTCAAACGGAGCAGTCTTCAAAGCAGTCACTTTCAGAGTCACAAGTAGGTTGTGGCACAGGGCCAGCTACGGCAGAAAACCTTTCTAGGTACAAGTGGAATGAAAAAAATCTGCGTAACAAAATGACATGGGAAGGGCTGGAAATGGACGGGATTGTTTGAACTAGACCATGTTACCCAGGTTCCTGTCTATAGCAAAGGGCTGGGAGTGCCCTGAAGCACACAGGTGCTGAACCTGCTTCTACCAACCTATTTCAGGGGCTGCTGCACCTGATCTGCCACCACGACGTAACTGCTGAGCCCAGCCTCTGCCCAAGCGTGCAGTTTAGCTGAAGCTTTACCATACACCACTGCTGTGAAAGAAGTGAGCCGTGCACAGGCAAGCTGGCTGCTCCTCACAGGGCCGAGTCCTTCACCTGCCAGCCGCCTTTACATTTCACAGCTCCTTCAGATGGCACATGGATATTGGCAGAGTTGATAAATAAAGAGCAACTTCCAACCCTCAGCAAAATTACCAGGTGCCTCAGCATCCTTACCCAGGTTAGCTCAATCCAAGATTTAATTCCAGAATTGTGGTTTTAAATTTGCCAATTTTTTTCAAGTTAAAAAGAGGTGGGAACATTTTTATTCTTTGTAAGGGTATTACATACAATCCCACAGGACTCGACCTCGCAGAAGTGTCATGTAAGACTTTCCTCAAACTTCTTCCAGTCCTGGAAAGGACAAACCTGAGTGGGGGAAGAGGCCGCCTGCTCCAAGGATCAGGCACAGCTGGAGGCAGCGCAAACCTGGCTCCAGCAATAAATGCTATACCACCACCTCTCTTGCTAGCCCTGATGGTTTTAACAGACTATTAATTTAATTTGGTGGTAACACTTTTTTGGTTTTGGCAACTTGCCAGTTTTCTAAATAAAGACTTGAATTTTCAGAAACCTTCCCTTCTGCTTCAGTAATGCACCCAAGCCCCTCAGTTAAAAATCTGAGCTAGTTATTGCTGTAATTATAACAAATAAATGCTGAAGAAGGTTATAACGTAGAGGTTAAGAGTTTTATTTCTAAATTCATTTTGAGTAAAAGGCATAAAATTACTTTTTTAATATTATAAATAACTGAATGGAACAGTCAAGGGATAACTTAAAATTAGGAGGGCACAGTAGGGATCCCACTTGACAGAAAAAAAAGTTATTTTTCTGAAGTATTATACTGTTACCACTGTGAAGGAAACACTGAGAAAATTTTCCTGGACTCCAGCTGAGATGGAAGCCAGCCAGCAGATAGCTTTAATCATCATGGAGAATTTATACTTACACAGAGAAGCTCAAAATACAGTTTTGCTTGTAGAGAAAAAGGCTAATCACTCTCATCTGTTTTTACAGCCGCTAATAAAACTTTGGCCTTCTCTGACCCTTTTCATTCAAAGTACTTTATATATTAACAAAAGAACCCACCACACAATTTAGATACGATTTCCAACAGTTTCTTCTGCAGGGCTCTGTTGCCCATTCTACACCGTTCACCATTTTAGTTACCCTTACGCTACAGGTCTTTGAGAAAATGGGGGCTGTGGACCTACATCTTGCAAAGATTCCAGGCTGAATGATTTAGGAAAGTGAGAACTGCAGTTTTAATTACGTATAGGCTCCAATTAACTTTTTGAGGTGGGAGCCCAAGTCCCTTACAGCTTGACCCATGAATGAGGATTCTGTTTGGGATGAATGGTCACTGTTTTCATCCCCTCCCACCAGCGCGGAGCTGTAACACATCCAGGCCGAGCCACGGATTTTTGAAGTGAGGCACAGCCTGCAGATTGTAAAAGGTGGCGAGGGTAGCTGCCTGTCTGTCAAAAAGAAGGAGAGGTCTAAACAGGGAAAGGGGATACCAGCGAGCTCTAGAAACCAGTTTTAAGCATCAGTTTAACCATTCTGAAATACAGTAACTCTGTCAAGCTCCCGGGTCCTTCAGAGGCAAATGCTGCCTGTTCCACATGGGAACCCACCCATCTTCTGCTGGGTTTGGGAGATGCCTTCAATGACAGCCAACATTTTCTTTGCCAGTGTGGACCGTATCTTCCACTGTTTTCAGCGTCAAAGAAAGGCTTCTGAGCATTAAAGTATTTCTTTCTCTCTGAGTGTATTATATAGGAAAACACGCACAGGAATTTAAAGAGCAGCGCACTCAAAAGGCATTCAAGATAATATGCAGAAAATAAGGCAAGAAACATGGGCTTTTTCATGAGGTGTCAAGGCAAGGACAAAAAACCCCCAATACAGCTTGTTATTTTGTGGAAAAAGGGGGAGAAGCAACTGCCATCTTCTTAAATTTAGGGCAGTTGCAAATTACCACATCTAGTTCTGCTGACAAAGCTCAGAATTCATAAGGAGGTGGGTATGTGGGATGACCAATGTGTGGATATCACAGTAATTAGACAAAGAAGGGTCACAGATATCAGAATTCATGAGATGATGAGTGAAGCGGAGAGGTTTTTTTCATGCCGCTAGATGGCACGAGGAGACCCTTTTCCACCACTTGTACACATCTGCACCATTTTGAACGTATCCTTCCTTGTGTGTGACATAACACCTAGGGGCCAAATTTCACCATTAATATACAGGATAAGAGAAAATCTACTCAGTGAGTGCCAGTGCTGAGTAGATTAAAGTGTTTTGGAAAAAAAAGTTCAGCAAATTTTTTAATTAATTTATTTATTTTTTAAAAACCACCTGTTTACACTGGGTCATTTCTGTAAAATTGGGAAACACTGTTTGAGAAGCAATTAACTCTATTTCCCACTTACACAAAGGCCACAAGGTATACAAGACTTACAGCTGCTGCAGTCTGATGGGAAGCAGAGTGCTAACAATTTTCTGCAAGTCATTCAGAAGAGATGGATAAACAGATAATTAAAAGGGATAGCAATCTTCTACCCACAGCAAAAAGACCTGTATTTCTACAAATAAAAACGGTCTGCAATTGTTTTTCACACCATCTCTCCAGGAGCAGAAAAAGAGCAGAGTAAGAAAGGTAGAAAACTTTTGATCAGCTCCTTGAATACCACATATGTGTCTCAGTACTAAGAGCATGAACTGACCAGCATCTCATTGTTTTCTGTAATATTATGCATTATGTTACATGAAAAAAAAGAGTTGAGTTTCTTCTCTGGCTCACTTCCAGCTCAAACTTAACCAGCAAAAATCTGCCCAGCACAAAAAACCTTAACCTGTTTCATTTAGCACCAGCCCTTCTCCCTCCCTCAGCCCAGGGACAGCACTGCACCGCTCAGCTTGCAACATCCTTGAAAACAAACATGCTGCCCTGCCGTAGCTGCCACTCCATCAAGCTGCTTCTGCACCTTTCACAAACCCCTCCTTTCATCTCCAGCCTAAGGAAGGAAATATATTCCCACCTCACTCTCACTTTGGCCTGTTGCCTCTCTAAAGGCTCTTGTACATCTCCCAACAAGTTACTTCTCTTGGATGGGGAGCAGGCTTATCATTTCCCCGTTTGCAGCCATTTACTCACATTTTTCAGAAGCAATCACTTCCCTCTTTATCTTTGAAGAGGTAAAATAGATAAAAATGCAATGTGACTGATATATTTTCTTCCTCTTGCAGTCCCAGTTAATCTGTCCATCTCTTACATGACAAACTGTCCTGAGCAGCAGTGGTCTCACCTTCATCAGACATGAATGAGCATCAACTCTTTAAAATTAAATTCTTCACTATGTTTGGAGTGATCTCTGTTGTTAGCCAAGATGCATTCAGAAAATCCAGTAGTGTCGTGCTTTAACTACTTCAGGATACGCCAAACCCACTGTCAGAGGCATTGAGTGTGGAGACTACATGCCTCTAACAGCTATGCTACTGGGTGGTTATCTTTGGGAAAATGCAGAGGTTAACCTGGCAAACATCCTTTCTCAGTTGACCGTTTCCAAGTGTGATGCTACAGGCCTTCAAGAGGACTCAGGTAATTCCCAACGCAAAACAGAGGTTCTGGCCCCATAATTATTAAATCAGTGTTTCCTTGCCTGGCATGTCATGATTTGTTATAGTCTAGCATTTCAGGGTAAGTTGGGCATAAAGACACTCAGGTGCCTAGATCTGATTTTCCTGTAGCAATGTTTCTAAAAAAGGTATCTTCATGAGCATAAGGTACACATATACCTCTGCCTTCCTCTCAGCCTGCACTGGACAAACTTACCTTCCATGGCTTCATACAGACTTTGCCTTGCTGATTCTGGTGTTCGATTTGCTTTCTGCTCCTCCTCTCTTGTGCAACTTACCATCTCCCCTGGACCAGCTGCAATATTAGGAAACGGTTTGAAAGACGAACCAGGGGAGAATAAAAAGGTAGAGAACAGCGTTAATACTCTGAACCCGAGCATCTCTTCCCACCCCAAACGTAACGGGTCAAAAAGGACGCTCCCAACTGCTTACTCAATGTCTGCTTCCCAGCAGGTGCTTAGACATCTTTCATTTCCATCGAGACAAATTTTAAGAACTATAAACCTCTCCCCGATCAGGAACACTCCTTTAATAACAGGAAATGAAGCAAGGCGAGGGCTTTGCAAGAGGAGAAAGTTCAGCAGTGCCTTCAGGGAGGCTGGGTCAGAACGGGTGCAAGAGCAGAAAGGAAGACTTTCTCTTCGCATAAAGACATCCTGGGGACATCGTGGTCCCCCTGCCTGGGCTGCGAAACCCACAGCAGAACATCTGCACAAGAACTCGGGAGCTACCTCACAGCAAGTTCCTGCAGCCCAGAAATCTCCCTGCAGTTGCAGCTGGTGCAAGAACACGCAGCTCACAGAGGTGACTATTTTGGGCTCCCCTGCTAAACCCCACAAAGGCCTTCCACCTCCCTCTCCTCCCCAAAACCTCCCAGTCAATATTAAGGGCCACACAGGGATGTTACTCAGCCAAGTACAGCTGTGCTCAGGAACAGGTTTAATCCTGATGTGGGTCATTTTGGGTTTTGGATAAGGTAGATGGGAGGCCAGTCAGCCTGCAGCAAGAGGTGGCAGAGAGGAGGCTTCTACACCAGTTTCCACATTGCGAGGCACTGGAGGGAGGAACGAGCAAGGATAATAATCTTCTGCTGAAGCCTGGATTCCAGCAAGATCTCTCCCCTCCAGCTCACCTCAAGCTCTGGGCCTTCCCATCCGCAGCAGCTACAGAGAAGGCACTGAAAAAGGTTGGAGGCAAGGTTCTTGCAAGTAGAACTGCACAAGAAACAGTTTTCCTAATAAGCATTATCAAATTATTTCCTTGACTCCAACTCAAGGGACGGTATTTTCCCCAGAGAGTCTATGTGGAAGGAAAAAACCCCGTAGTCAGAGTGCTTACCTTCCTCATTCTTCTGATACCGTTTCAAATCATACCTCAGTGATCTGGCATCCTGGTTAGTTGGCCTATGCTCAAACACTTAGACAATGAATTCATCCATGTACTACTGAATCCTCGCTGTGTTTATCTTAGAGTATACATCCTATGTTTTCGGGGACAGGATGCTTTACAATTCTCTCCCATTCAGCAATGGGAACTGCTGAACACCCTAACCTGGAGGAAAATTGCAACAGGATACTTTAAAAATCAAGAGTTAGCAATGATTTTCCCCTGTGCTCTCCACCCAGAAGGAAGCCTGGAGTCCCCCAAGCCCCACCAGCCACAGCTCAACACTCCTTCCACCTCTGTCCAAACCTTCACTTGGTCAATGAAGCCAGGCTACAACAAACACATCGTTAAAAACTTGGGTTAACTGCGAAATTCAGACACAGTGCAGTAAATAATCAGCAGCCAAGTTAGTTTTGCTATCCTGTTGCTTGCTATTTTGAACAATTAACGTCTGAGCCCTTTAGAATAAGTGAATGTTATTTCCGTTACTACAGGTTTAGAGCACTAGCCAGAGAAATTCGGGTTCATTTTCTAATGAGCATTTTGTTTCCTCTACACAGACCTGTACAATCGCCCACCTTCGTTCATTCAAAAAACGGGTTTAAATGAAATCATGAATGTTGTGATTTTCCAAGCCAATCAGACTGCATTTCAGTCTTCTTTTTGAAGCTATAAATATTAGAAAAAAATATTTTTCCCAAATGAAAGCCAGCATTCTTACATAATCTTACCATTGCCAAATGCTGGAGGCTCGTCACAGACCAACGCTGGAGCCAACAACACTGCAAAACGGTACCAGCAATCTAAGATGGTACAACGGATAGAGCTCATTTTGTGCTACAGTAAATGAACTTCAACGAATACTATGAATGATGGAAAGTTCACCACTAGCATGGCAGAGTATGGCAACACTAATGACTTTGTATACCACATACAGATGTGTGGTTTATGTAATACAATGTTCCGATTTAGCAGCAGAGTAAAACATTTGCTGATGAAACCCCAGTGCCAAAAGTAGTTTTACATCATTGCAGGAAGGATATTGTCATTGGTACCAGACCAACTGTCTGCATGAGATGAGCTGACAACAGTTCAGCCTGCCGTACAGCTGTTTTACCACCGCTGTGTTTAACACACACATGCTTTGTAATGATTTAACATTTGCCAGATTTACTCAACTCAAGAAGACAGATTAAGTTTTATCATCACTGGTTTAATGCCTCCTATCTAGCAAGCCCACAGCTCCCAAACATTAGTACACTAATGTTTGATTGTGAAAATGTAATTTTAAGAGACTGAAATTGCAGCATGCTTTTGTTTTTTTCCTTCAGTTGATGTATTACACATGGATCGCTGCATTTTACAGAAAAATGCCTGACCAAAAAAAAAAAAAAAAAAGGTTGGCTTAAAATAAGAAAAGGTCTGCACTTCTCACTAATTTTAAACTCTGCAAAAAGTCTTTAAAGATCAGTTGAGGACAAGAGCTAGTATGAACAAAGCTGTTTCTAGATTCAGAAATAATTACAGCACAGAATCTAGCTATAACAACATTAGAATGACCACGCTGTTTTAATGTCTGAAAATTTGAAAAGACTGACAATAATGAGCACTGCAAAGATATTAGACAAGCTGAAATGAAGACAGACAAAAGTATTTTTTAATATAAAAATGGTCTTTATTTCTTCAATACAAGGCAAACTACTATTGCAGTTTAAGACCAACACAAAAGTTGGACAGCAAATTGCTTAACAGTCTCCTAAAGGCTGAAAAAAAAGAAACCCATGAAAGCTAAAAGTTATGCAATATTTCAAGTATAACATCTAAAAAGGATGAAATGATCCCTAAAATTATAGATTAACTAAGTACCTCTGCTGAAAATGTATTAAAATCCACATTTGCTAGGATACCATCTTACCTTGTTGAGAAATATAGGTCTCCAGAAACTCAAGTATTCAACAGACTCTTTGGCCTGCCAGTATCAGGAAACTGTTTACTATATATATATAAAATCCTTTGGAGTCAGGCATTCTGACAGGCATCCATTTCCTTACATTTTGCATTGCAATTCTGCATTCCAACTTAGACAAGCCCCCCTCCTGTATTTCAAAACCATTTCTTGAATAGTTTACTCATACATCCTTGTGCAAAATGGGAATCAGGAAACAGAATGGTACAGGAAGACAATAGAGCCTTTTGTTTAGAAAGTCAGCAGTGCTGGTAATCGTCATAAAAACGTTAAGGTTTAGCAAATAGGAATGTATTTCACCTTTAAAACGCTTGGGGTTTTTTTTTTCCTTTTTTTTAAAATATTTTAAAAAAGGACACCTGCAGTAGTAAGGAAACTGAATTTGCAATCACTTGTATTTATAAAAGCGCACACATTCCTCATTTTCTTACATTTGAAGATCAAGGGAATGTCTGTTTCATAATGTAATAATAATATGCACAGTTTAAAATATCTTCTATTACAAAATACAGTATACAAGAGGGTGAGGCCAAAGTCTATCACTTGAATACACTCCAAAGTGTTAGCACTGAAATCATGTAAAAATCACATTACATGGTATGAAAAGATGGGAATTTTTACAACTTAAATGCTCCGTTTCACTGGGATCAAAGGTATACTGCTTACTATTTTCAAAAGACTTCAGTAAAACTAGTGTATTTCCAAAGAAGCTTTATAAGATTTAAGCACAGGCATAGTTCATACCAGAACCTAGAACCCACTGCAATAACTGGGGCTATAGAAAGGATTCAAGAACTAACAAGTGCATAATATACAAATAGAATGAGACGCTTTATCATATTTTGTCCAACATGGGGGAAAAAAAAAATCCCACGAGAACATCAGATTGAGGAACTTCTATGCTCCAAACTGCTCCTTAGTAATTCATCCTCTAAAGCTAAAATGAATCTGAAAGTACACAGCATGTCAGATCTTAAGGGGGGTGGGGGTGGGTGAGGGAAACAACGGAAAGCCACCTCAACACCCCCACCCACCCCAAGCCTGTCTGCAATATTAATTGCAAGGCATCATAGTGAACAGTTGAGTGAACAAGAGACAGTATTTCTGCATAAACGTCATGACTAATTAGCATGCTGCAACCATTATGTTTAAGACCTGTGCAGTCAATTACCAAAATAATTTAAATCCTAAACAAAACCATGTTGCTTCTTTCCCATGTCAAATACTTATTTTGGAAAGAATTCAATTTTCTTCAGGTATATGCACACTGACCTGCACTTTCCTTCTCTAATATCTTGAAGGGTTTATACTGCAATGCAGAAGTAATTCAGTGTCTTGGATCTCTGAAGAGAACCAGTCTTAAACATGCATGTTTTATATTTGAATCTACATGACTAACAGTATCTTAATGAGCATTATGTTAAGAAATTTAAGGCTGTATCTCAGTTTACACAAGAACCAACGATAACTTTAAGAGGCTACGTATAAAATTCTATAAATAAAAATAGGAGCAAAGTCTGTTTAACCTGTACACAGAGAGCAAGTGGATAAGAAAAGGAAATCAGGAAGTAAGTATTTCTATAAAGAATACCATGTATTTTTACTAGAAACACAGGTGACAAGTATATACAACATTTAAATCTCCGATTATCCACATACAACTAGGAAAAAATTTACAAGGGTTTGAGTACGCAACTAAACAATCAGGTAAAAAAATACAGTTAAAAAACTAAGCCTCACCAATTTCAAAGGAACAAAACCAGAAAGCACTCACTCCTTAAAAAAAAAAAAAAAAAAACAAAACAACAAAACCCCCCAAAAATAAGCTAATGGCTAAATTTAATAAGATATCCTGTTTAACACAAAACCAACAGCTATTCAAGCTTATAAGCCACACTGTAAATAAAAACTCGAAGAAGTTCTGACAAACATTTTTCAAAATGCAATCAGAACTGAAATTATTGGCACAGAAAGCAAAAAGGGAATGAGGAAAAAAAAAAAGACCATACAGTTTCCAAAATGCTGTGTTCTTCTGAAGAAGTAGTATTTTTGACCGGTCAAAACGTATAGTCCAGTAGAAATTTTACTTAAAAAAAACCCCAAAACCTCTACTTCTAGAAAACAAACCTCCAGTAAAACAACTTCTGTTGCTAAAGCACCACTCCCCCTAAGTCACTACTTGTTTGTTTTGTCTTTCAAGATAAAGGACACAGCCTTAAGATAATTATTTTCAACATTACTTATAAAATCAGTATTTGAAAGAAATAAAGTATTGCCTCACAGACTATTTTGTCCTTTCATCAGCAAAAGGAGATGAAATACAATTGGTGAATATCAAAGAGCACAGCAGTAGCCATCATGGCATCATGACCAGTCTGTAAGTTACCAAACTGCTACTTCCTGAGTGTGCACAGGAAATTGCCAGTAACATTTAATAAACCAAAACCCAGTAAAAATTCTACTACAGATCCAGTTATACATGATGTGCATTAGGCATATTCCTTTTTGGTGTCTATCAGGGTCTTTGGATTTTTTTCTGTACATTTTTTTGTTTCATTAAAAAAAACAAAACAACCCTAACAAATGAAACTCACAATAACCAGAGAGTATTATCTAAATTGCAACACAGCACATTTATCAGTTAAAACTAAGGATTCAGAGAACAGGCAGAAAAAAGGGACTTCATACAGGGACCTCATCTCTCGAGTCACAATGATTGCTCAGTTTAACTTATGTTATTTTCCCCCTGCTGTTCCCTCCCTGACATTTCCATTGCCTGCAATGGAAATCTATATGCGAGTGAGAAATTACACTCTGTGTAAAAAGAGCAACAGCCTCCTTAAATCTATTTCAATGTGGAGTAAAATATCAGTTCCTGCATAAAATGCTTGTAAATTTACTTTTTTATTTTAAGATTTAATATATCTATGCAATGGAACATTACTTACCTGCTGCCTCTCCAGTATTAGCTATTCCCCATGTAACAGCTACAGGCAGGTTATTTCTTCCTTAAACTTATTACACACAGCAGTAAACAATGTTTTTAAGTAAAGAAAAAAAAATTACAACAGTTCTGTTTGTAACCAACACCTATTCACAAAAAGCAGGAAATGAGTCATGACTTGTTTGATACAACTTTCAGTTTTACAAAAATTTTAAAAGGCAGTTTTCATTTTCAAACAGGATTAAACAAACATGTCAAATATCTTCTCAGTAGCAAAGTTCAATAAACACCAGTGATCCCATGCATGAGGAACTGAGGTACACAATTTAAGGAAAAAAAAAAGGGGGGGGGGGGAAGTGCCTGAAGCTGTAGCCAAGTCCAACAAGCATCAACCTGGCTGAGTGGTAGGTGACAAAAATATTAGAGCATTTCAGACTTATGCAAAACTTTTGCAGTTGCACAGGCTACTGGTCCCAACTCAGTAAAGCATAAAAATCACTTGCGTATGCAGATAAGGTACTTAAAGTATATGATTACATTCCTTGAAATCTATGGAAGGTAAGCACATGCTTTAAATGCTCTGGAAAACCAAATGGATTTCAGTGCTTTCCTGAACAGGGTAACATTTTAGGTTGGCTGTAAAATCTTCAAAATCAGTAAAAAAAGAAATCAAGAGTTGTCTAAGAGTTGCCTCTTAAAGCCATCTGAGGTCTTGAAACTTAACTTAAAACATTAAGTGCAGCTATTTGAATAAGCGAAAACTCCAAGAATAAATCCGTTGCATAAGGATTTACAATAGACTAAAAGTGAGCCTTTGTGCAAGGCTGCCAGAAACTAAGTTTTTGCAACTTACATGAACTTTCTATTCACTTGCATTTCACACATAAATGAAATTTAAAACAAAGTCTTAAATTTGAAGTCAGCTTTCACTGTGAGCTCCAATAATTTGTTTTTAGGTAAATTTACAAAACCTCATCTGACAGATTTAATTAGTGCCACTTTTTGCTAAGACATTTAAATATTGCCCATCACTGAACAAGGACATACAAGTGTACCTTCTCTTTTATATGCATATGTGAATAAACCCCGAAGTATTAAGAAAATACCAAACCCATAAAGTCTGAAAAATGGAAACATCTCGTTTCTTCTGGCACATTTCTAATATACAACTATGTACAGACTGCTACGGCCTTGGGGGTGGAGAGGGAACACACACAAGCACTATTACTATAAAACTGTAAACAACTGCAGGGTTTTGGTTTGGGTTTTTTTGAACCTAACCTTTCCATCCCTTAATATGGACAGTTTAAGTTCATATGAACAGTATAAGTTTATATAAACCGTAGTGTCAATCAGGATCAAGGCTGTATGAGAGAGAAAATTTTCAGTGTGATAAGATCACAGACCTGGGACCACCTCTCCTCAAAACAGACCACAAAGAGCTGCAGTTTTTACAGTTTTATATGTCAATTAGCAAATTCACAAGCCACCTAGGTAAACACTGCTAGAAAGCAAAATAGCATTAAAGGTTTTATGTAACCACCTATGTTCATATCAAAATTGAATGTGTGAGAGCAACATTAGTATGTTTAACTCACTGAATGCAAGATTAGGTTGAGGCATATGCAAGACTATTGCGATGTTTTTAAAGACAGCATCAATGTTTTCATTGTAACATTATCTTTAAATATTGCTGAACACAAGACTTTCCCTGAGGTGTAAACATCAAATAACTTGAACAGCTTTACACATCAGCCCCATTAAACAGTTTATTACAACACTACATCTACTGTAATCAGTGGTGCTGTGTACAGACATTATCATATGAACAGTTTAACATGAACAAACTACTATAAAAACAAGCATTTACTTGACTTTTTCCAATTGCTTGCACATTATAATTGCCAAATGTATATAACCAGTAATAAAGTTGCAAAAGCTATAAGGTTTAAATCACACAGGTTTCCCTCAAATAAAACAGTTAAGCAACATAAAAAAGTAAAAGAGCTACTGGTTACCATGTATGCAGATTTGCTTTATTCAGATCTATTCCTGTTCATTTTATCCATGAATCCTTACAGGCTCAGTTCAATCACATGAAGCAAACTGCTGGACAAGCATCTTTCCTTGAAGAACGTATCTTGTCTTGCACGCTGTTCCTCTTCCTTCAGCTGTAATGTGTCAAAATTTGTGATGTAGATTTTGCTAGTCCCCATAATACACAGAAAATTGTTGGCTTATCTATACATACACAAGTCGTGCATCTACTTCACCGTAATGTAAACTAACACAAAATGCCCAGAAGCAGTAGCTACTTGTTTGTGCACGAAACTGTTTTCTAATACAATAGTTAAAAATTAGTGTTGTTGTACAACAAAGTTGAAAGAATATAAAATTCACAGTTGAAGTATTGAATGATAAAGGAAGAAATAGCTACTGTTCCTGTGACTGATGGAAACATTTATATAGAACATTTCCTAAAGTATGCATTCTGCAAGAGTGAACGAACAAGCACGTAAGGTAATTTTGCCACAACTAGGTTTTTACATTTTTTAAGCTGGTTTGACATTTAAGTAATGCACTGCTTATATAATGAAGTGGATGGCTCACAGCTCAGTAACATTTGAAAGTGCACAGAATCTGATACCAGTACTTCAAAACTTTCAGACTAGTGGCAAGCAGAATGGGCTTCACATCTAAAAATACACACTTGTAGTTTAATCACAAGAACCCACTTTTCAAATAATACAATATAGATTTGCAGGTTTCCTTGCCTACTTGCCCTAGAAAAAACCCCAAGCCCCTACTTCCTACTCTCATCTATTTTGGCAAATTAAGGAACCACACCATTCAGAGTTAATTACTGTAAGAGTTCACAAAATACTTGGGATGGTATAATTCCATACACTGGATTTCAGTTGAATTCCATTACAAAACAGTTAGCTATCTTCATTTCATTAATAATTCACAATTTCAACATTCAATAGTTTCAAAATAGTTTAAATCAAATTGTTCAAAAAACCAACACATTAAATTGTTCATTTGAAAAACAAGACATTTAGAGGAGCAATTTCATGAACGTGCACCAGTACACAGCTGTCAAATATTCTTCAACTATAATAATTTCAAAGCAGTTGGGAAAACAAAGCACTCAATTTTTGCATGAGCAATTGACACACTTCTTCCTTTCCTCAAAGTGACTGTTAATAACAACTTTAAAAAAAAAAGTATAACCAAGTAGGCTCTATACACTACAGTATGCACATAAACTAACTCAAATCCAAAGCAGTGACCGGAATTTCTTTTCTTATTTGCAGACTTTGTTCCCAAATCATGAATGTATCATCCAGTAACTACTTTTGGGGAAGTTCCTTCCCCAGAGACCAAAATTTCCATAGCTGTCACGTACATTTAAAATTAATTAGTAGCAAAGTGACAAAGTGCTGCCTCCACAAGAAGACGTGTTCAGAGTTGCGAGCTAAGTTAGCACAAACAGACAGGGGAGAATCTCAGTTTTTTTAAGTGGAGAAAGGAAGTATATGACAGCTGTGAGACTGCGTGTCAGAATTTGCTGCTCTCATCATACAATTGCTGTGGCAAGAATAATGGATCTTTATCACTTCTATGGCGACAGTTAACAGATCCAAAGCAACATATATATGATTTATAATACTAGCATAAGAAAGCTTCAGTTCCTGGGAATAATTTGCTAGATTTGCAAGGGTGCTTATGGAACTACAGGAACTTTAAAGAATGCATGATAAACTGGACTTAGGATTAATACTTTTCATTATAGGGCTCTTAAGATGGTCAGCACCACACTGAACCTTCATTTTAAAAAACATGACCAACTAAAATCCAAAGTGGTGTACATTTTGATTCCAAGTATTCTGCCACTGTTCTTGGCAAAACTGGAAGCCTTTGTGGTTCCAAAAGGAAGAAATAAATCTGTATGGATTATACCTTCATGCTCAGCCCTTTTCAGTATTCTACAAGCAAGTAGAATATTGAAGTAAGAAACAATTAAAAAAAAAAAAAAGATTAAATCTCTAGTCAGTACTTCCTGGCATTGCTGTTTTCCATCTGCCTCAAGCTCTTATAAGCTATCTGTCCCAAGCATGTGTTAGGTTTGTAGAATTTAACACCATACAGCAATCAGTTTCTCAGCATTTCTACTAATAAACCCCAAATTTCAGACTTATCTGTTAATAGTTATTTTGTGGTTTAAAAGCTAGGGTTTTATGCCAGAACACTTCAAAAATGAAATCCCAGAACTTAAGTGATCACACATTTTTATATTTATGCAAGATGCAACTTCAGCACTTTTCTTCCACAGACTCTTACAACAAAACCCAATAGATTTCTTATATATAAAGCATCTTGCAGTAGCAACTGATTTTTTCCCTTTAATTCCAATTATCCAAATAAGCATATAAAAGCTTTAAACAGCTTTTAGAAGTATGAAAATTCTACAGTAGTTTAAAGCTGTATGTGCATACACCCGTCAAGTTTTGTTATCGTAGTGTAACTTCTGATATTTTCAGGGATTGAATTTTAATCTCCCAACATGTTCACATTTCAGTAAAATGCATGATACACACTTGTCATTATATCCTAATAGCTCCTAAGAATTACTTCATGTAATTCTCCTTTATTTTATTTTATTCTATACATAAAGAAAAAAATACACAAAGCAAAAATCCCACAGAAAGCCAAGATTTGTTTTAACTTAACCTACATTCCAGAACACCACAAATCTCCAAATACTGTGATGCTTTAGCTATAATACAGTGAGAAAGAAGGAATTTCAAGCTTGACCCTATATTTGTCTTTCTGCATGTAAGCTGAGATACATATGCGACTCTGTTCATCATACATGTACAGATTATTTTACCACCACTAGCACCTTCTTCCATTTGTTGCATATCCCCCCCCCCCCCCCCCAATTAATGTACTTACCTGGCATCTTTGTTCAATCTTAGTGTATAATTTAATATCAACACTAGAACAATTTCCTGATTTTATAAATAATTTTACATGGGAAGAAGAAGAATGGTCCCAAACTAGTTTCATTCATTGTATGTCTTTCCCCTACTATCCTTGCCTGTCTATTCACCAAAAATAACTGATGAACAGAGGAGTGTGTTCAGAAAACTCAATCTTTAGTTTACAAATTAAAAAGATGTGAATTATTGGCAAGGCTTTCACATTAATATATGAGGAAGACATAAAAAGGTAGATCAGGCTGCCACAGGAAAACATAAAAATGAAGATCTCTCATTTCTCTCTCTCTCTTTTTCTTTTTTGTAAAAAGAAATCTTAGTTCTCAAACCACAATGAGCAAAACGAAAAAACGGAATTTTTTCATTCTTTGGAGAACACTGCATCAAACCAACATTTTCACTTGCAAGTAACTTCTTTACGTTTCAAATACTACAAAGCTTTAAAGTTTCTTGGGGAACTTTCACAAGCTCAAATTTGTCAAAACTACTGATTTCACAAACAAAAGAAAAAAGCACAGGATGTGGGGAACACGAAAATACAAGCGTTTCTAAAGACGCCTCAGAGGACAACAAAATTCCAGCAACATGTTCATGGAAAAAAATTAATCGAAGTTATGCAGTTATGCATTTGAAAATAAACAATGGCATAAGATTTTCAGTTTGTTTTTCAAACCATCTTACCACCCTCAAGAAAATGAGAAAACACTAAACATTAAGAAACAAGCTATATGTTTCTATAAAGCACCAGAGTAGCCATAAAATACTTTAAGAAGCACATAAAACAGTGGCACTGCTTGCCTCTTTCACTCTATGGTGGATTTCAAATACTGAATCAGATGCAGAAATCATTATTTTTCTGATGAATGCTAGATACAGTAGAATAGTGCCAGCCCCACATATGTGCTTCCTCAAAAATACACACTTTAAAAAAGAGAGATTAGGTAGATAAGGTTCATAATAGCTTAATACTAAGAAGATCTGAAATAATCCTAGACAGGTACATATACCCAGGTCTTGAACAATGCTACCACATGATTCACTTGAAATTCCAGTATTACCTAGAAGCTCATTATTAAAGTAACTTACAAAAATAGACATTTTTCTTATTAATTAACAAGGTTTCTTAAAAGGCTAATTTCATACTTCACTTGATGTTTAAGTGGTTGCTAACACACTGTTACAGGAGAGTTCCTACTTATACAAGCAAAATATAATGAATCTTACTTGAACTACCAGTACCATTTCCCCTCCTACTGACACCAAAAAAAATTCAACCATGTTAGTTCTTAGATAGATCACTCCAAAGCTGAAACTATTTCAGAGAAAGCTGAGAGCAGTTTTTGAAGCATGTGAGCCTCCAACTTCAAATTATTTTGCTTACAGTGGTTTGAGAGCAGAAAAATCAGAGAAAAAACATGAAATATGGAGTACAAAGTCTACATACATATCAACTGTTACAATGCTATGGTTTTGTCTTTGCAATTCAGTCCAAATCCAGTTTAAATAGGAAATAATCAATCAATCCAATAACAAAAACATAAAATGAAAAATTTAACATTCAGCAGTTATAGAAATTCAGACAGATTAAGATTGGGACAATGTATCAGCTAGAAATACATCATTGAGTATCAGTTAAACTAAAAAAATAAAATTCTGTCTAAAAAAAGTCAGGACTCATGCTGATGAATTTACATTACTATTCTGTTTGTACACTAATTTTGCTTTTAATCCTTCTAAATGTCATTTTGTTGGATTCTTAGTTTTCTTGACTAATACAGGTTAGACATTTGTCTTAAATCCATTGTTCTCTTTTATATCTATAGGCTTTCTACAAGCAAAGGCAAGATGTTTCAAGGAAACATTCAGTTTATAGTAATTCTGTAGAATGGATTATCGATGTACTTAAAACCTTACTCAAGCAAAGGCACAAAAATCTTGCAAGAATTTAATT